>NC_057813.1:542675921-543024788 GCF_018294505.1 Triticum aestivum | reverse complement strand
AAAGTTTGTCAAATGTTTACGAGTGACTCTACCTTCCGATATGCCGGTGAGAATTTTGTCAATATCAACACGACCGGCTACTCGAGGCATAATGGAGGTAAGGGTTTCACGAGGTTCAACTTCATGTCCATCATCTACATCCTGAACATATGGATCATTAATGTGTGGAGGAAGATCTTCTTGTTCATATTGCATTTGTTGAGGTTCATCATCAATGATTGGACTTTCTTGTTCTTGTTCTTGAAGATTATCATGAAGAGGAACTTGATCATCCTCTTCAACTTGGGCTAAGGGTGTCGGTTGGACAATAGGAGCTTGTGGTGTTATGGATGTTGAAGCAGTTTGATGATGTGTGAGACTTCCATCTTCTTCTTCATCATCATGAGGTTCTTGTTCCATAGGAAGAAGTGCACCAACACCCATGGTCAAAATGTCTTGAGAAGAATCTTCTTCACCTACATCACTTAGATCAACTTGCTCCCCATGGGAGCCATTAAATTCATCAAACACCACGTCACAAGTTTCTACAACACATCCATTGGATTTGTTGTAGACTCTATAGGCGTGGGAGTTTGATCCATAGCCAACAAATATACCCTCAATCGTTTTGGATTGGAATTTTCCTAACCGTTCTCTTTTGTTGAGGATGAAACATTTGCACCCAAATACACGAAAGTACTTGACATTTGGCTTGTTTCCTGTTAGAAGCTCATATGGAGTCTTTTCCAATATAGTGCGGAGGAAAAGCCGGTTTGATGCATGGCATGCAGTGTTGACAGCTTCGGCCCAAAAACTATGTGGTGACTTGTATTCATCCAACATGGACCTTGCCATCTCCACAAGGGTGCGGTTCTTCCTTTCGGCTACACCATTTTGCTGAGGAGTGTATGGAGCTGAATATTGATGCTCAATCCCTTCATCACTAAGGAATTCTTACAAGGTGTAGTTTTTGAACTCAGATCCATTATCACTTCTTATTGCCAAGATTTCTTTGTCAAACTTTCGTTGTGCTTGCTTGGCAAAGTCAATGAAGGTGATCTTCGTCTCGTCCTTGGACTTGAGGAAAAACACCCATGTATATCTTGAGTAGTCATCAACAATGACAAGTCCATACTTTTTCCCACCAAGACTATCCCATGAAGGAGGCCCAAAGAGATCCACATGAAGGAGCTCCAAAGGCCTTGAAGTAGACACAATATTCTTGGGTGGGTGCTTTGATTGATGTTGCTTCCCGGCTATACATGCACTACACACACGATCTTTCTCAAAAGAGACATTTGTTAGTCCAAGGATGTGATTACCCTTTAAGAGATCTTGAAGATTCCTCATGCCGACATGGGCTAGCCGGCGATGCCATAGCCACCCCTTGTCGGCCTTGGCCATTAGACAAGTTGCATGGAATGTGCTCTCTTTCGAGAAATCAACCGTGTAAAGGTTGCCATCCAACTCTCCAACAAAGGCCACTTCGAGAGTATCTCTCTTAAAGACTTTCACATTCGTTAGTCCAAATAGTGTATCATAACCAATAGAAGCCAATTGACGAACAGAAAGCAAATGATATTTAAGGGATTGGACAAGCATGACATTTGCAAGAGACATGTCATTTATGATAGCCACCTTCCCCAACCCAAGTACCTGTCCTTTTGATCCTCCACCAAACATAATGCTCATAAATGGTTGAATAGCTTCCATGAAATCGTAGAGCAATTTGCTATCTCCGGTCATATGATTTGTACATCCACTATCAATCACCCATTTTACTCCACCGGAGAAGGCAACCTACACACAATTATTACTTGGTTAGAGGCACCCATTTTGCAATGGGACCTCTCAAGTTAGTCACAAGGGTCTTAGGGACCCAAATAGCATAAAACCGAAATGCATTTCGAGGACCAACAAATTTTGCAAAGACTTCTCCATCCTTAGTTTTCCGAAGTACATAGGAAGGAGGCATGAACTCTTTAGGCTTGTTGAGAGTGGGCATGCCCCTTGTGGCCTTCCCACTCACAACCTTACCTTTCTCCTTGTGCCCTTCTCTTACAAAAGTTTCGTTTAGAGGAGTTGTGCACTTTTGGGAGGACGTCTTCTTCTTACTTGTGCTAGGGTCAAACCCAAGTCCCTCTTTGGCAAACACCTCATTGTGTTGACTCAAAATCTCATCAAGATTCTTTTGCCCTTGAGCACATGTCATGAGACCTTTCTCAATTTGAGCCTTGAGAAAACGATTTTCCTCAAGAATAGATGCTAGATCACTACTAGAGTTAGTAGCACAAGCACCAACATTTATAATAGGGGAAGAGTAAGCCTTGGCTAAAGTTTCAAGATAAGTAAGTTTGAGCGTCTCAAAACTCTTTCTAAGAACGGTGAGCTCTCCTTCCTTAGTCTTGAGGGATACGGATAGAAGCTCACAATCCTTAGAGAAGCATGAGACTTCACAAGCTTGCTTTTATCATTCATTAACTCTTCACAAGAGTCAATAGCCTTTTTCAAGGAGGCAAGATCATTAGTGTGAACATCAATGTTTGCACCAATTTTTAAGCATAGTTCATCATTTCGTGCTTCCTCATATTGGACTTTCCGCTCAAGGATTTCACACTTTTCCTTTTCCTCGGTGAAGAGGGTTTCGAGTTCCTTAATGGTGATGATGTGCTTACTCACCATCTCCATAAGCATACGAAACATAGTGAGTTTCTTTCCTTTGAGGGAGCACATGAACTTATTAAGTTTAGCAATCATAGGATCATCTAGATCATCATCCTCATAGCTATCCTCCACATCAAGGTACTCATCACTAGGAGTAGAAGGTGTGAAAAGAGGAGGATTTGATCGTGGAGTTACCTTGACCTTGTCAGAAGAGCTTTGGTCCTCTCCTTCTTCAACCATGGCCTTTGCCATTAGGCACTTGTGAGCGTTGCCCTTGTAATCTTTCATGTAGTTGTAGGTGACCACGTCACCACTCTTGTTTATGAACCTCAACGTGTTTTGAGAGTCTTGAGAAACTCCGGCAACACCACTAACATCATCCGGATCAGATTCTTCTTGAGCAACCATTGCCTTTCCATCTCTCTTCTTGAGCTTGGAGTTCAAAGGATTTGGCAACTTCTTCTTGGGAAAGATCTTGGGAAACCTTGGTTTATCTTCTCTCTTCTCATAAGGGCACTCGTTGGAGAAGTGACTGGTTTCTTCACAGTTGTAGCATTTCCTCACTTTCTTCTTTTGAAATCTTCCCTTGAATTTTCCGGCGCTAAAATTCTTGACAAAAAGAGCCATGTCTTCATACGAAGGGCCCTCGTCGGAGTCAATCTCATTACCATCTTCATCCTCATCATCTTCTTCTTCTTCTTCTTCACTTTGCTCATCTTCACATACTTGCTTGGCCTTCAATGCAAGATTGATTTTTGATGATGGGGAACCATGCGTGGCAAGATGTTTTGTGGCATTGGCCTTTGACTCTTCAAATAGTTGGAAGGTGGATATGATGTCATCTGTAGTCATTTCCTTGAAGGTATGGTGTTGTCTTATGTCCCACACCATTTGATGATGATATGGAGCAAGAGCATGAAGCAACTTATCCACAAGAAACCTCTTAGTCATATTGAATCCATGTTGAGTCTTGTCACACTCACATGACTCAATATCCGCAGTGAGAGTCATGAGACGCTCAAGGAGTTGATTGGGGGTTTCACCTTTTTCCATACAAAATTTTTGCAATTGCCCCTTGGCAATTTTATATTGAGCACTCCGGAGGGTAGAAGTGCCAGTCCTGGATCGTATAATACTTTCCCATAGTTCCTTGGCACTTTTGATGTGTATGAACGGTCTCCTTTGCTTTTCATCCATACCTCTCCTTATACACATGATTGCCGTGTCATTGAGGTTCTTGTCATATATTTCTCTTGGTGTGGGGTTCTTTGGATCAACCACATGATAGCCATACTCTATAATCTCCAGCATCTCATCGTTTCCATGTCGAAGATGATCCTGCATAGCAACTTTCCACAATGCAAAATCGGCAGTAGCAGTAAGTAAAGGAGGTTTGCCTTGAGGGTTATATCTTGGTTTCTCAACCTGAGGTCTTGCATAAAGCCAAGGAACACTGGTGTGTTCATTGCTAGGAGGTTGTTGACCAAGTGATGAAGTAGGCACAGTTGGCCTCGGACTCACACCACTTGAGTGTGGTGCAAGCACCGCGGACAACGTGGCTAATCTCAGTTGGACCAAGGCCTCAAGAGAAGCATCATGCTCCTCTTTTTGCTTAGCAAGGGCCCGTTCTAGATCCTGAGACGTAAAGGACTTGACTTCAGAAGAAGCCTCGCCTTTATCCTTAGGATCTACAACTAGGGGAGTTCCATCTGGATTCATCTCGCTCTAGGGCGGTTAAGCCACAAGAATAGAGCACGAGGCTCTGATACCAATTGAAAGGATCGAGATGGACCTAGAGGGGGGTGAATAGGTACAATTACAAATTTTAATTATTACTAAGCAATTTTAGGCAATAATGCGGAAAATGAAAGTGAGCCTAACAATTGCAAGTATGATACTAATGAGCTAAGCAAGATAATCAAGTGACACAAATATATGAGTAAGCAAGCACAAGATGAGATAAGTAAGTGCTCAGCGACAAGTAACCACAAGTAGAGAGTTAGGGTTAGGAATAACCGCAACTCCGAGAGACGAGGATGTAAGCCGATGTTCACTTCCTTGGAGGGAAGCTACGTCACAGTTTAGAGAGGTGGATGTTACCACGAAGGCACACCAACGCCACGAAGGCTCACCCTATTCTCTCCTTGAGACAACACCACGAAGGCGTTTCTCAACCACTAGTGGTAGACCTTGGGGTGGTCTCCAAACCCTCATAAACTTTCCGGGGGAAATCACAATGGTCGATTCCTCGCCGGAGCACTCCTACCGCCTAGGAGTCTCCAACCTCCAAGAGTAACAAGAAGCACCACAAAAACAAGGGGGAATCAACTTTCGCTTTGGTGAATGTGTAGATCGAGAACTTCTCCTACGCTTCCCAAAAGATCAAGAGCTTTGGTTGGCTAGGAAGGGAGATCTCCAAGAAATCGAGGTCTGAAAATGGAGGTGAGAGAAATGGAGTCGTCAACCCCTTTGTGAGGAAGAAGAAGACTATTTATAGGTGGGGATGAAATCTGGCCGTTGGAGGCAGATTTCTGCGTAGCCCGGAAGTTCCGGACACAGACGGAAGTTCCGGCCACCGGAAGTTCCGGCCAGGTTCCGGACAGGTTTCGGGCTACACAGAGAGTTTGCACCACTCAGTAGTACCCCGGAAGCTGCAGAAACAGGGGACGGAAATTCCGGAGCCCGGAAGTTCCGGCAGCCCCGGAAGTTTCGGGCTACGGAAGTTCCGGTCAGGGTCAGGCGAGGTTCCGGGCTACACAGAGAGATTGCACAAAAGTGCAGTTTCTCTGGGTACCCCGGAAGCTTCCCGGACCCTTCCCGGACATTCCGGCCGTCCCGGAAGTTCCGGCCTGAACAGAAACTTGGCACTGGGATTTTTAGATCAATGTGAGAAGGTAAGTTGATTCCCTGGATGTTTTTATGATGCACCCCCTCTTAATAGTGCGGATGCCCTAAGGACTCAAGAAATAAGAAAACTTTAAGGTACTCTTCTCTTCTTGAGCGCACCGCTTTCCCTTTTTACAATAAGAGAGGAAATAACCATCCATGCTTCACTTTTAGCTTAATCGGGGCTGTTAACACTTAGAGCATGTGGTTAGAAACACAAATGAAGTTGTCATCAATGTCAAAAATACTTTAATGCAATGTTGCACTTTCAGGGGGCGTGACCGAGCCCAGGTTTGAGCCATATTGGTTCGGGATGGAAAGCGCCAGCTCCATGGACCTCCCCGCCAGAGGCAACTCCAACGAAGGAAACGACGCCCGATTCACCGCCCCGCCCTTGTCATTGATGCCTAGCTTCTCCCACGCCGCCGTGTCAATGGAATCATCCCCCATGCTAGCATCAGCCTCCTTGTCTTCGTCCCTGGTGCCGTCACGCCCCGCCCCGTCCGGACCCTTGCCGTGGTTTGGAGAAGGAGGATTTGGGACTGGCAAGGCGGGCGCCGTGAGTTGCTCCGGGGGGAGCTCGGGCTCGATGTTGATGTTGAAGGCCTCTCCATTGAACCAGATCTGAACCAGTCCGTGCAGCTTGCGGGGGCTGCGGCAGGCGAAATGCATGCGAATTGGCCCCGGGCGGATGAGAGACTCCTCATCAATCTGCAGGGGACGGCCGAGCATGGTGGTAGCCGCCATGAGCAGGTCAGAGCGCCTCTGCTTGGGTGGGACGCCTCCCAGTTTGACCCACACCTCTGGCATCGCCAATCCTTTGGGAGCTTCGAGAACCGCATCATGAATATCCACCATGAGGTTGTTGAGAGAGAGGAAAAGTTTGCCGCTTCGCGTTGCAATCCTGAGCATCGCCGGATCCGGGAAAACCACCGAGAATGCCCCGCCCTCCATTGGTGAGATCTGCCAGTCCCACTCGCCCTCAAAAAGATGTGGCAGCTCCACTTGGAGGATCTCGAGCGTGAGCGCGCCGGAAGGCATGGAGAGCACTGCCGCATTGGCCCCCAGCTGGATCTGTGGCTCCTCCCTCGAATCCTCCGGGTACTGGAGGCAGAAGAAACCTTCGCCAGAGATGGCGTGCCCCATGGTTTGGAGGAGCAGAGGCTTGCCGCGGGTCGGGCACTGCGCCGACGTGTGCCCCTCCTTGGTGCACACCATGCACAGGGGCTTGAAGGTGCACAGGTTCTGGTAGTGGCCTGTGCGACCGCATCTGAAGCACTTCGGGCCGTCGGCTTCCTCAATTGGGATTGGTTCCTCCTCCGTGCCCTTGGACGAGCCCGGCGCCTCAGATATGGGCGGGAGGGGCGTCTTGGAGGCCGCCGCCCCCGCAGGCTTGGATTTCTTCTTTGCATGAGATTCGCCACCCCGCTCGCCGCCCGACGCAGGCTGCAACCCCTTGAGCTTGAGCTCGAGGCCGCGTTGCTTGTACTCCGCCTTCTTCTTCTTCTTTCTTTCCTGCTCCTTGAGCCACCACGCGGGCGGCGGCCCCCAGCCACCTTCGTCGTCGGCCCGACCACGGTTGCGGTCCCACGGCGGCTCCATGGGAGGCTTTTCCCCACAGCGGTCCTGCTTGGAGCCCATCGCCACTACTTCCGCAAAGGAGCGCCGCAATGGAGGAGGGAGAGGAGCGGGTGAGAGGAAGCGGGCGGAATGACCGAAGCGCCGCACCTCCGCAGCGGTGGCTGGGAAACCTAGCGAGGGGGTTAGGGTTCCGCGAGGAATCCAGAGCCATTTATATGGCCACACGGGGCTGGGCGATATGGGCTGGATTGCCTCCTGTGGGCCGGGCTGGGCCCGAAAAACGGCCGCAATTCCCTGCGCCCCAGGCACATCCGGAGACTGGACTCCAGCCCACTGCTGCCCCGCAGATGGGCCGGTCACCGCCCTAGTGGGCTGGCCCATCCGAGCCACATGCGCTTCCGCCCCAACCCTAGGGCGCACCACTCCCAGCGCCGACTGCGCCGCCACCGCCGCCACGGGGAACGCCGGCGCCGGACGAGGCAGGTCCAGTGCGTGCTGCAGGAGCAGCCCCGCATCAGCCACGGCAAGGGTGCCACGTCCCTCGCGTCCCCATGAAGAGCACGGCGCCCTGCGCACGGCCGTTGCGACCCGCCTCGGGCCACGGCCACCGAGCGCAAAAGCACGCCGGCTCCCGGCCTTGAGAGAGCCCCCAAACTCCTCGGCCCGCGACACGAAGTCGCCAATGGAGCAGGCCGCACGGCCGCCCGCCCCAGACTCCCCTTCGCTGTTAATCTCCGCCTCCTCATCACCATCCGACTCGTCCTCCGCCAGAGCCCAAAAGCGGCTCCCCGACCACTTTGCCACGCCCATGGTGGGCGCGGCCGCCCGTCGGGGAGCAGGGGAGCGAGTCGTCGACCAGCCCCCCGCTAGGCCTCCCGCCGAGCCCGGAGCGCCGACGCCGTGGTCGTCGGGGGCGAGGCCCTGCGCAGAAACGCCGCCACCATCGCTAGAGACGACCGCGTCGCCTGTCCGTACAGGAGCCGTTGGGTCCATCCTTCCTTCGACCTGATGAGAGATTTGTTGTTTGAAAAAAAAGCTACGCAACAGGCTGAAGCTACTCATCGGGAGGAAGAGATAGGAAGCCTAATGGACCTACAGCCTACAGGAGCACATGGTGGAGTTGGAGATTTTGGATCTTTTTGATCTTCACGGTTTAGTGCACGCAGGAAGGCTTATGTGGTGGATTTTTTGGCTTTATTTCTTTATACACATGATGTGTACTGGGATGATAGCGAGAGGATTTGTGGTGCGCGCGGTGAGGATGGCGACGTGCGTATAAGGCTTGGAGGAGTTTGGAGCGCGCCGTGACAGGATGCAAACACAGGGCGTCAAGGCAATGCACAGATGTGCGGGCGGACACGACGCGGGGTGAAGCATGGTTGAAGTTGAATAATTTCGGTTGGGTCGGACTGGACTATCTGATAGACCGACGGGGATGTCGGTCAAAGTAGAAGACAGCGGTGATTTCAGCGACAACGACATAGGAGCGCCCATAGTCTAGCCTTGGGGATGTAGCCATATTGGTGAACCTCGTTAACAAATTTCGGTATCGTGCTTGTGGGATTGCTTGGTCCTTGATAGATCAACGGAGCGCCTCGGATTTATTCTAATAGGGAGAAGGGGCGAAATGACCAGGGAGGCGGAAATCCGACCAGGGTGAACTGACCCATACCCACCATGCCATGTCAGCCCCTTTATTCTGTCTACCTACTCGCCACGTCATAAGCTAAAACCGAAAACAGCCCAAAATTGGATCAAAACCAGCTTAGGGGAAGATTTACCCGGTTTTGAGGATTTTAGGGTGTAAATTGTATCAAATTAGAGTTTTTTTAGACTGACAGGAGGGCAAGAAACACCCCCCCGGCTCCATCATCTTCATTGAAAACGCGAAACCAGATACACAGAGACCAGCCTTCTATCGAAGGTTTCAGAAACTACACCGCGCTAAGAGTTCTATCTGCAAAGCAGAAAAGAAAAAGGAGCCAACAGCTTAAAAGGGTTCAAGGTGCAACTTATTACAAGCCTCAAGGTTTTATACCAGGGCTAAGAGCATTACTAGTAGAACCCTCAAACCCTCAAATCCTCACTAGCGTTTTAAGGGTCCAAAAATGGTCTTTTTGTGCACTTTTACGGGTTGAAAAACAGGGGCAAAGATTAGAACCCCCAAACCCAACCCTTATAACAGAATATTCCCCATGAACGATATTGTCGTTGCGGGCATACCGTCGAGCACCTCGTGCACGACAGCCGGAGGGCAGCGCGGGGGCAGAGGGCGGATGGCGGGGCGGGCGCGGGTGGAGGGCAGTGGCCAGGGGGTGGAAGGCGGAGGCGGAGGGCGCGGGGGCGGGAGGCGGAGGGCGTGGGAGCGGGCACGGGCCGAAGGGCGGGGGCGGCGGGTCGAGGCGGAGGGCGCGGAGTCGGAGGGGCGCGGGAGGAGGAGAGGCCGGGGGGCAGGAGGCGGAGGTGGCGGGCGGGAGGCGGAGGCGGCGGGCGGGCGCACGGGAGTAGAAGCCGGCGGGGCGGCAGGCGGCGCGGGCGGCGGGACGGATGGCGATGGCCGGGGGCGGGGCGAGCGCGGCCGCGGCCGGGAGGAGGTGGAGGAGTGGCCGGCGGCTGGGGGCGGGCGGGTGCGGGAGGTCGACGGGGCGGCCGGCGGCGGCGGGGGCGACTAGCAGCGCCGGACGCGGGCGTGGGCGCGGGCGCGGGAGTTGGCGCGAAGATAACCGCCAAGTGAGGGTTGGGGTAGGTTTTGCTCCCCAACCCTTACTTCTGAGGGTTGGGAGTGGGTTTGAGGGTTGGACCCTTAAAAAAATTTAAGGGTTTAAGGGTTAAGGGGTTCTAGTCTACGCGATTTTTTGCTCGCAAACTGTAAAAAAGCAGTTATTTATAAGGGTTTGAGGGTTTGAGGGTTCTGCTAGTAATGCTCTAAGTTGCTCGCATCAAAACAAAAACCGCGTTCCAGATGAGAGATTCACGCAACGAGCGAGCTAGTGAGAAGAAAAATAAGATGGGGGCCCAGCCCAGGGAACGGGTATGACGAGGCCGGTCCGGAGACGAGACCGACTCCGAGCCGAGGCAGCTAGGGTTGGCCTGGCTCCCGTTCCTGATCAGATCCAGCTGAGAGAAATCCCCACTAGCTCCGCCGCCTCCCGTTCCTGATCAGATCCAGCTACGGGAGGCGAGGAAAGAGGCAAGGCAAATCCAAAATCCCTCGGCGTCGAGAAGATGCAGTTTCTCAGCTACGGGAGCTTGTCGCCCACGCCCATCACCGCGACCCAGGCGGAGTTGGAGGCGGAGGCGATTCTCAAGGGCAAGGCGGAGGCGGACATCATCAAGGCCAAGTCGGAGGTGGAGAAGGAGGAGGTGTCCCTCAAGGACACGGCGGTGGAGGAGACGGCGTTCATCGTCAAGGCCAAGGCGGAGGAGGAGGCGGTGATGGGACTGAAGGGCGCCGATGCGACCTCGGACTCGGAGGTGGAGGACTTGTACGACAACTGCCCCTACGACTCAGACGATGATCCAGACACCGTGTGCGCCAAGCTCGCTGCATGGTACGAGGAGCAGGTCAGGAAGCGGCATGCTCGCCTTCCCTGGTTGAAGTATGACTCCGCCGCCGATATCCTCAAGATGCATGGGGAGGCTTCCGCTTTGTACAACGGGCAGCAGCCCGTGGCTGATGATGGGGTTGCTCCAGTGGTACCAGTCTGAGAACCAGAGACGAAGGAGGTCACCAAAGCTATCCATGTAGTTATGTATCTATATCTGTAGTTGATCCTGTGAACATCTATGTTATCCATGCACCTAGATGTGTGCTCTCATTATTGTTAAGTTATTAGCCACCCATGGATCAATGTCATGTGCGACTGATAATTTATCTTATGTAATCTGCTAGTGTTCATCATTTGGGTCTCCGATCATATGTGAGTGTTTCTCGTGCCATGTGATTGTTTCTGAGCTCCTCTGTGCCTACTGGTTGGATTGTGTCAAACACAAAACACTAAATCGTGAGAACTTCATTCATGCACCTCTTTGGTGGTGCTGCTGCGTAATCAGGATTTACCTAGGCTCTATTTCTTAGAGTGGGGCTGAGGTGATTCTAGCATTTTGGTTGTTCAGGCTTCTTGCTTTGTGTATATTGCATATGAACCAAAATTTTCCTTTGCCCATCACATTTCTCTTCTCATGATTAGATTCATCTCCCCTTTATCAACATCCTTTGTTCATTGTCAGTCTGTTTGAACATCTAGCTTGCTCTTGCCTACATATCGACACAAATTGAGATCAATGCAAATCGCGTTTGTACCAAAACTAATTGTAACTTATCTAGTGAAATTTCATTCACCTAATGATACTTAATTCTCCATTTAAACCATTTTCGATCTGCATATCCCTTGAAAATAGTATGCCTGTATAGGGTTTATATTCGATATGAACAGTGGAGAAGTTGGTGACATTTTGCAGGCTTTGATGGTAAACTGATCCTTTATCAAGTTCATGCATTTTCCAAACTTCACCGAATCGTCACAAATATTTAGTTTATTTCATCAGTTTTCTCTAGTTGCATTGGTATGCCCTCCTGTCATGCCGTGCTTGTCGTTTACTTATTTTTACTAGAGTACTCTTTTTACTATCCTTCTCTCTGAGTTGTGGAGAAAAGCCAAATCTGCACATATTATTAAGATCTTCCTTACCGGACAGAATTAGGAAAATTCTCTTTGTTATATATGATGTGAGGTGAACATGTTGCAGTCCCATGGTTCATCTCATTTTATTCAACATTAGCTGACAAATTTGTATTTTCATCATAAAAGAGTTTGTTTTATGCTATAGCATGTCCCGTGATTGCTCCACGCCGCCTTGCGCCTGTGCTGGCAGCTCAAACGTGATGGAACTGATGGCGTAAGGACGCCACTGACGGGATCGTTTGGTCAAGGTGAGTTTGGATTATTTTCCCTGCCACCCTTGTCCTTGCAGTGACAAGTACGTGTTAGCTGAGAACTTGATCCTGCTAATCTAATGACATAAGCCATTCTATTGCAAACCTGGACCTTATTTCGGAGCCACTAAATCTATGGCATGGCTGACTTGATTTTATTGGTCCCCTATCTAAGAAATTTAGAATGAATCATATTGTTTGGCTTACCAGTTTCATAAGGCTCAATGAACTTGCCAAGTATTTGGTTTACCAAGATTTCATAAATGGTTTCATCTAGATTGTATCCTGCATAAATTAGTTTGTAACCTGAATGCTAAAAAGAGGTAAAATAACCGGTCCCAACATTCGTCTAGGTTGAAGGTTTCCGAAAACCAAGTTCTTCTGCTGAAAAATGAACATATGCTACTACAATATTCTGAAATTCATGGTTTAAGTTTTATTTAATTGGTGGTACTGGAGTACATGTGCTTTTCTAAATAAAATCCTGAAGTGAAATCAAAATTTGGATCGTAAAGTGCAGTCATTTATATTTGATAAAGACCGGAGTGCAGTCTTGGATGCGGCCGCTGAGACTCCAGACCACTTGGTTGGTGCGGGCTTTGGGGCAAAGTTTAAACGAGGATGCTATTTTTAATGCATGCATGTTATGTTCTATACGTGCTTGCATGTTGCGGCAGTGAATCCTCGTGGGAGGTTAGCAGCTAGACAGATTGATATGTTTCTTCTATCCCTACAGTTGCTAGAGCTCAGTCTGAGGAAGATGCTGCTATGCAAGAAGTTGTTGAAGGGGCTGATCTAGGATATGTGGGTGACGATACTCTGGTTTCCAGTGAAGAGTCTTTAAGCCCCTCTCCTTGTGTGGAGGCTGTTTGTGTCTTCTCAAAAGATGTTGGGAAAAGTAAGTTCCTAGTATGCAATCTTGTTAAGCAACTGGAATTATGTATCATCATATAAATTATGTGAAGCCTCTTCTCCCATGATCTGTCATATAAATTATATCACCATCTCTAAGCAACTGGAATTATGTATCTTGATATTCAATGTGATATGACCATGTATGTTTGCCACACATTGCACTCTCAGAAAATCATAAGCTTGTTACTTCTATTGAGCTGAAAAGATTCCATGGATATTTGTAGAGTTTGGTATGTACTCCCTCTGTAAAGAAGTACTAAACGCTCTTATATTTCTTTACAGAGGGAATATTTACTATTTGCAGACTAAAATATGAAATAGTTCCAGAGCAACCATTTGCTCAAATGTCTATATTGCCCTTTATACATTTTGTGAGGGGCGTTGTACCGAAGTAGGACTCGGATCAGATTTGTTCTACTTTTGCATATTACTCAAAAAAAAAAACCCCGCTTCTCATACTAGTGTGCAACTCCTTGATTTATGCTCTACGGCCAGCTCTAATTATGGTTCTGAATATAAGGAGATCGTGCTACACAAATCTGGTTACGTATTCCTTGCTGATTACAGCTCAATAGATGGGGCCATTGCTGCCAACTCTTTTGAGCAAACATTAGTGCTTCTGTTTTGACACTATCAGCTTCTTCAGGGCATCTGCTCACACCATTGGTGCTGTGCAGGTAGGTGCCATATGGACTAGGGAACAACGGCATGGCTGATGCAACTTCAACCAGGAAGGTTGTCGGCCAAACACCTTACCTTGGAAAGCCATATTTTTTTAGAAAAGGAGGATGACCCCCGGCCTCTGCATCTGGGAGATGCATACGACCACTTTATTGATTATTCTCGAGGACCTTACAAAGTATTACAACAATATGCCTGAATCCGCCATCTTGACAACATATGCCACTACTCCTATCCAAATGATGCAGGGGTGCTACCTGGGCCACATACCCAGACTACTCACCTAATCCTATCATCCAAAGCCAGAAGCCCCATCCGAGCCACATACTGGGTCTGGGGCATAAACTGGTCTGACGCACTCACATGTGTCGTCGCCGCCATCTTCCACATGTCCGTCTTCAGAGCAAATATTGAGGCTTCTACCTTGTGAGGTCACTCCGTCATCGACGCCACCTTGACGCCAGACAACTACCTCCACCTGCGCGAGTCCATCACCGCGCATCGGGCGCCGAGTCTCCACCGCACCACGCCGCCGAGATCCGCCGTCATCAATGTGAAGGATGAAGCACCGCTCCACCAAAAAGGCGCCCGCTGGTCCCTCGATCCCGTGTACGCCTCCAAGAATGACGCCCCCAAGGAGGAAACGACACCAACGTGCCGCCGTCATCCGATCAACTGATCTAGGGTTTCCCCCGGAGGTAGCGGATAGAGGTCTAGAGCTTCTCCACGGCGATGCCTTCAAGAAGGTAATGACACAACAGGGTGTCACCAACGCCGGCCATGGCATGAAGCCGAGCACAAGGTTTTCACCCGGATCCGCTCGAAGAACCTCCATCACGTAATGTGTGCACGGGTCGCCGCCGATCTGAGCCGCCGCACAACGAGCAGGCCGCACCGGCCAGATCAAATCTGTCCGGAGGGCACAACCCGCATGGTGCCGACCCAACCACCAGGCCCTCCATGCTGCCACCGCCGATCCGAGGTCAGATGGTGTGTCGCCGCAGTCCCGGCCGCCGCCGCCGAACGCCGCCACGCAGCCCGAGGCAGAACCGGCTGGCACACCCCACCATCGCCGCCCCTGGCCAAGGCAGCCGCCGCGCCGCCGCCGGAAGGCAGGCCCGCCGCGCCGCCAGGCCAGATCGGCCCTTGGCCGAGGCAGCCGCCGCGCCGCCAGGCCAGATCGGCCGCACCACCCATGCCGCGGGGCGCCGCACCACCCCCACGGCGCAGGCAAGAGGGAGGACCCCCGCCACCGCCGTCAGCCCCGGGCCATCGCCGGCGGCGTCCTTCGGCGGTGGCGGAGGGAGGGGAGGAAGGGAGGGGAGGGGACCGGCGGCGGCTAGGGATCGAGATCCCGCCCGAGTCGCCCGAGCGGGGGCGACGCGGGGGGCTAGGCTAAAAATGGGAGAGAATTTCACTTCCCGGCCTCTGCACCAACTCTTCCTCCTCAACCTTGGAAAGCCATATGCTTGCATCATTGGTGTTGTGCAAGTAGCCAAGTAGTGCCATATGGACGTTGTTCTTTTTGCAATGAAAGATCCTTGTGCCCATCATATACTCCAGTATCCAAGGTTTGCATTCTACTCCTCATGCCCTGAGAGGCTAAATTTCGTGTTTTGACCCTTTTTAGATAGCTATTCGAGATCTGACACTAGTTTGAATTTTTTTTTCAGATCTGACCCTTTTGCTACCGCCAGGGTCATGGCGGTAGGGTATAACTGCCTACCGCCAAGGTACCTGGCGGTAGGGTTGCATGCCCTACCGCGAAATTTTGCTAAGTATTGAACACAGTGCGTGCTCGTGCCTACCGCCAAGCACCTTGGCGGTAGGTTGTACATGCTACCGCCATTATGTTTGGCGGTAGGGATGTTTCCTACCGCCAAGGACCCTGGCGGTAGGCTATTACACCCTACCGCCATGGACCCTGGCCGTATCAAAATGGTCAGATCTCGAAAAAAATTCAAACTAGGGTCAGATCTTGAATAAGTACGAGAAAAGGGTCAAAACACGAAATTTTGCCCCCTGAGATTCTGGCGTTAAGTGGGAGTGCAACACGTACGAATCCAGGATGGGTACTGGGCGTCTGGGCTATTGGCCAGGTGGACGTGGACTGCTCTTATCTATCGGTGTCTAGTTGACTACGTGCGTATATGTGGTAGCAGCAACCAAACAACTTTTTGTTCTTCTTCCTTACGGCTTGCCTGTCTCCACAAGCAACTTTTCTGTCGATCTCCCCACTTGTGATCGCCAACAGGAATGAGATATTACATCCTCTTACTAGCTTTCACATTGCGTATTTCACAAAAGATTCTAAGGGTGTATTTGAAAAATGGTCATAATGTTTTAAAATAAATGCTCATTGTGTTTTCAATAATGTCTTCGCGTATTAAAAAATCCATCGTATACTTAAAAATGTTTATCATTTATTTTTAAGTGTTCGTCGTGTACTTCAAAATGTTCATCAATTTTTCACAAACGATCATCCTGTTTTCCAAATAGTTTACGGTGTATTTTAAAATAATATGTTCTCATATTTTTATTTACACTAGCATTTAGAAAAATTCGGACAACTTTTGTAAGAAAATCCTGTGAACGCTTTTGGAAACTACATCAATACATGATAAAACGCGTAGAAACTGTTTTCTAAAGCACGTGACATTTTTTTTAGTTATTGTTGATGTATTTATAAAATATATTATTGTATTTTATCAAAAAGGAATACAGAAAAAGAAAAATAAATCTAGAAAATGGAAGAGAACGTTGCACGAAGGTACGTTGCACGAAGGTATGCGAACATGCAACCTGCCGCTACGTTGGTCCGGCCCATGCTCCCTGCGCGGTAGCGCTCCCGCCCGTGGTATATTTCGCCGAGTCAGAGGTACGGAATATGTCTATCTCTAAATATAGAGGTGGAATGGGGTTCAAGGATTTACAGTTGTTTAATGATGCAATGTTGGTCAAACAGGCCTGGAGATTATTGGATAAACCAGATAGCTTATGTGCTAGGGTACTTCGAGGAAGATACTTTCCAGATGGGGATTTTTTACAAGCTGGTTGTCCAAAGGGTGCCTCGACAACCTGGAAAGCTATTTGTCAGGGGAGGAAAGTGCTACAGGCAGGCCTTATTAGGCGAATTGGGGATGGGAGGAAGACCGAAGTCTGGCATGATCAATGGATCGCTGGGACAACCACAATGAAACCTTTATGCAGGCTAGCGGAGGAGCCGATTCAGTTGGTGTCAGAACTGCTAGATGATGATTCAGGAGGGTGGGACGGAGTTAAAGTTCGTACACTGTTTATAAGACCGGATGCAGATGCAAATTTGAAAATACCGAGGCCAAGAGTGCAGATTGAAGACTTTTGGGCCTGGGCCTGGGAGCACACGGGTGTTTTCTCGGTACGATCGGCATACAGAATGCTGATGGAGCACAAAACAGCGAACCAAAGTAGCCCGTCTTCATCCACTCATGGCGAAGAATGGTGGAAAGCACTGTGGAAATTACAGGTGCAACCCAAAATTAGGGTGTTCTGGTGGAGGGTACTAAAGAGTTTTGTACCTGTCCAACGGGAGATGAGGAGGAGGCAGATCAGGGATGATGCTATATGCCCAATGTGTGGGAGCGACGATGAGTCCTTATTTCATGCACTGGTCCGGTGCGATCACGCATTGATGTTCTGGGAGGCGGCCAAGGATTTTTTTGGCCTTACATTGCCGAGACTGCACCCATTGACATGGTCTAAGGATATACTGGACCATGAGGTGATTAAAAGGAAGGATGCATCAGTTCTGGTGTCAGTCATGTGGGCAATTTGGACGAACCGTAACAAGTATACGCATAATGAGATTCAGTACCAGCCGATCAAATCAATGGAATTAATTAGAGAACTCATTATGGCGATTGATGTCCCTAATACCACTGTTGTCAAATCCACAGAAAGGCAGAAGTGGGAGGCGCCAACTCAGGGGTGGGTGAAGATGAATACTGATGGAGCAGTATATGAGACTAATACGTGCTCAGGAGTGGGCATAGTAGTAAGGGATCAACAGGGTGTATTCAGACTGGGGCAGTGCATCAAATACACGGCACCACTTGATCCTTTCTCTATAGAGCTTATTGCATGCAGAGATGCAATGCTGTTGGCTAGTGCTAATGACCTGCAATATGTCATCATTGAGACAGATTGTCAGGCCGTGTTTGAAGCATGGAAGCAAGACGATGATCGATCCACTGGTGGTACGATCTTGAGGGAGATGCGCACCTATCTCCCAAGTTTTCAGGGATTTGAACTGCGATGGACGGCAAGGGAAGCTAATTCAGCTGCCCACCTGACAGCTAAGCAGGCTTTATATTTAGATACTATGTCTATCTCGTTTCATGTAATTCCTGAGTTTCTGGTCGAGGCTGTTCGATCAGATATGTCCCGCCTAAATGAATAAAATGCCTAAAGGGCGGTTCTCAAAAAAGAGGTACGGAATATCGTTTTTTAGCACGGTTCTTTCACGTCTGTTTTTGTTTTCAATTTTTCTGCAAGGGTTTTTCTATTCTAGTTTTTAGCGCGGTTCTTTTTTGTTTGTCTTTTGTTTTCAATGCGGTTCTTGTTTGTATCTGCACTTTTCTAGTGGTTTTTTCTTGTTTTTCTTCTCCTTTTTTCTGCTTCTTTCCTATTTTCTTCACTATTTTGATTATTATTTATATATTTTATAGAGTAAATCTTTCAAAACTACATCATCGAATATTAATAATATGCACCATGTAATAGAAACAATTATCTAGTATTTCGAAAAAATCATTACGGTATTAAAAAATGTTTTTTCGTATTTAAAAATGTCCATCATTATCTTCTTAATTTTTTTTTGTGTACTTCAAAGATGTTCATCGTGTATTAAAGTTATTCATCATGTATTTCAAAAATATTCATTGTGTATCAAAGATGTTCATTTGTATCGAAAATGTACATATATTTTGAAAATAGTCAACATGTATTCATAAAATATCATCACATATTAAAAAATGTACATGTATTTGAAAATTCTCATTGTTACCAAAAATGTACATTGTGTATTTTTAAAATGTTTATCATGTATTAAAAATCATCGTGTGTTGGAAAATGTTCCTCAACATCAGCATCGTCTGTTAAAAATCATTGTGTACTTTAAAAATGTTTATCGTGTATTAAAAATCATCATGTGTTAGAAAATGTTCTTCAACTTTGTCTTGACCCACGGCCAAACCCTAACATCATACCGCCAAGGTCGGACAACGACACAAAGGTTGCCCCAAAACCAACCCAAGTAGACGAAGTCAGGGAGAAGGTGCCGACGGTGTGTGTGTGTGTGTGGGGGGGGGGGGGGGGGGGTACTCAACACCGTGGAGGGTCGCGAGAGCGTGGAACTCTAGCGAGAGTACATGGAAAGCGGTTGATTAAGTTCTTCACCAAGTCTCCTTTTCCAGTTTTCTCGATGTTAAGATTTATTGAAAGATACCAACATTTTTTTTCTTTGGTAGTGTTGCTTTGTAACACACACAACTCGCAGACACTATGCCTCTCTTGTTGAAAGATATAGGAAGCGCTCACCAGCACTGGATGGCTCGCGGGCAGACAATGGATTTTACTATTATTATTATTATTATTATTATTATTATTATTATTATTATTATTATTATTATTATTATCTTTTTTTTATTTTACCATTGTTGTGTTTTTTAGTTCCCTTCTTTTATTTTGTTTTTTTATTATTACTATTCGTTTTTCATTTATGGTATTGCAAGTGGTGACACATGATATTTTGATGTGATACATAAATATTTGTTTTTAAAAACATGAACATTTTATGAAGAGAAGAATGCCTTTTAAAGATATATGAATGCTCTTTTCATATACAAGAACATTTAAAATAGACTTAAACATTAACTATATTTGCAAAAATTGTTTTGGTATATGTCAATTGTCAAAACATGAACATATCTTTGAGATGTGAACAGTTTCTTCCAAATATATTTAAAATTATATGCTTTTTGAAATTACATGAACGTTTATTTTTCATATACATCAAACATCATTTCATTGCAATACCCGATTTTTTTGTCACATACATGAAAATTTTGATGTGTGCGGTTTTCTTTACAACATGTAACATTTGTTCATTTTTAGAAAAAAATGACTACACGAATTTTGTGAAATAAATATTTCTTTTTCTAGATGCACACACATAAATGAAATGTATCGTAATAGGCCATGTGGGACGATATATACACGCGCCCCACAAGAATCGACGAGAGATATTGCCATATTGGGTTTGGTGGACATGGGCCATTCATTGGCCAAACCAACACCAACTTTCTGGTCTCAAAACGTTGTGTTAGGGGAGCGAGCTACATGCATCGGCCCATGCTCCAGATGTTTTTCATGTTTTTATTTTAGTTTATTTCTTTGGTTTGGTGTGTTTTTCATCAGTTTCCTTTTTTTTCTGGTATATCATTTTCCCTTTTTTGGCCTATTTTTTTCATTGTTTCTTCCTTTTTTCATTAGTAAAAGCACATTTTTCTTGTGTGTTTATAAACCATTTCTCCCAATTACATGATGACTTTTCCACGGGCACGATAAACAATTCTCAAATAGACAGTGAACATTTTTCAACATAAGATGTAGTTTTAATGCATGATGAACCTTTTTAAATACATGGTGAACATTTTCCAATGCACATGAACTTTTTTTGTGTTCATGTAAAATTTAAAACAATTCAGTTAGTTTTTTTAAATCATATATTTTCTAAAGCTTAACACTTTCAAAAATATTGAATTGAAAAGTATTCCCATAAATTTTAGGAAATAATTCATGTAATAAAATTCCTTTGAAAAAATGTTTTGCATGTAAAACAAAAGAAAAACAGGAAAATAAAGTAAAATCAAAATTTCCCTTTTTACAATCTTGCTAGAAAAAGCCATATGAGAGGTGCGCTCATTAACTGGGCCGGCTCATAACGTCAGCGCGAGTGGTCTACTACCTCGAGTACTCTCCCTAGCATGGCAAATAAGAGTAATTGCAAAAAACCATCACAATTATGGACCGTTAATCAAAAAACCACTAACATTTTTTTGCAAAAACCCACGATATTGTGTTGGCAGTTTTCAAAAAACACTGTAGCTCGATTAACAGTTGTTGATGCCAAAAATTGATCGACGGGTCCTGATACGTCTTCAAGGTATCTATAATTTTTGATTGTTCCATGCTATTATATACCTGTTTTGGATGTTTATGGTCTTTACTTTACACTTTTATATCATTTTTGGAACTAACGTATTAATCGGAGGCCCAACCCGAATTGCTGTTTTTTTTGTCTATTTCAGTGTTTCGAAGAAAAAGGAATATCAAACGGAGTCCAAATGGGATGAAACCTTCGGGAGCGATGTTTTTGGAACAAATTCAAACCAGGAGATTTGGAGTGGACGTCAAGCAACAAACGAGGCGGCCACAAGGGTGCCCGGCGCGCCCCCTGGGGGTGGGCGCGCCCCCACCCTCGTGGCCCCCTCGAGCGTCAACCGACCTACTTCTTCCTCCTACATATATCCACATACCCCGAAAACCTAATTCCACCGCCGCAACCTTCTGTATCCGCGAGATCCCATCTTGGAGCCTTTGCCGGCGCTCCACCGGAGGGGGAATCGACCACGGAGGGCCTCTACATCATCTCGAAGGCCTCTCCGATGAGTTGTGAGTAGTTTACCACAGACCTTCGGGTCCATAGTTATTAGCTAGATGGCTTCTTCTCTCTCTTTGAATCTCAATACAAAGTTCTCCTCGATTTTCTTGGAGATCTATTCGATGTAACTCTTTTAGTGGTGTGTTTGTCGAGATCCGGTGAATTATGGGTTTATGATCAAGTTTATCTATGAGAAATATTTGAATCTGCTCTGAATTCTTTTATGTGTGATTGGTTATCTTTGCAAGTCTCTTCGAACTATCAGTTTGGTTTGGCCTACTAGATTGATCTTTCTTGCAATGGGAGAAGTGCTTAGCTGTGGGTTCAATCTTGCGGTGTCCTTTCCCAGTGACAGCAGGGGCAGCAAGGCACATATTGTATTATTGCCATCGAGGATAAAAAGATGGGGTTTATATCATATTGCTCGAGTTTATCCCTCTACATCATGTCATCTTTCTTAATGTGTTACTCTGTTCTTCTTGAACTTAATACTCTAGATGTAGGCAGGAGTCGGTCGATGTGTGGAGTAATAGTAGTAGATGCAGGCAGGAGCCGGTCTACTTGTCACGGACATGATGCCTATATACATGATCATGCCTAGATAATCTCATAACTATGCGCTTTTCTATCAATTGCTCGACAGTAATTTGTTCACCCACTGTAGTACTTATGCTATCTTGAGAGAAGCCACTAGTGAAACCTATGGCCCCCGGGTCTATCTTCTATCATATAAGTTTCCATCTACTTTTATTTGCATCTTTTATTTTCCAATCTATATCATAAAAATAACAAAAATATTTATCTTATATTATTATCTCTATCAGATCTCACTTTCGCAAATTACCGTGAAGGGATTGACAACCCCTTTATCGCGTTGATTGCAAGGTTCTTGTTTGTTTGTGTAGGTGCGTGGGACTTTTGAGGAGCCTTCTACTAGATTGATACATTGGTTCTCCAAAACTGAGGGAAATACTTACGCTACTTTACTGCATCACCCTTTCCTCTTCAAGGGAAAAACCAACGCATGATCAAGAGGTAGCAGGTCCCACTCATCGGGTCGACGTGGCACTGAGCTCTCACGTTATTTGATCAGCCCGTTAAACTATTCATGGGGCCCACCTGTCAGCTGTCAGAAGAACCCACGACAAGGGCTAGATCAAAAGCTCGTAGATCGCGAGCTTAATGAGCGCTCGATAGTTCGGCTCGTTAAGCTCATGTCTCGTTTATTAATGAACAGAGCCAATCATTGATTTTAGCTCGTAGCATAACGAGCTAATGAGTTTCATGAGTAGCTCACTGAACGTTAGTAACAATACAACACATATTTTCATCTTACGTGACAACATTTTCTTAGCACCTGATCCATCTAATCTAATCGACTTAGGAAGCAACAAACTAGTGCATTTCTTTTTGTAGTCACCATCTTCCTTCTTAAAAACAACATATACACACTCATCATGTAGATCGTAACACATCAAATCTATTAACGAGCGCTCGCGAGTGCTCACGAGTTTAACTATGATGAGGACATCAATACCATTGTTACACCCACAGCCCCTGCTGCTATACATACTGGACCAATTACTAGAGCTCGCGCACGCCAATTAAATTGCCAGGTACTTTTGTTTCTTGGTAATGATTCTAATGTTCATGAGAATATGATGCTGCCTAAATTGGATACATTTGTTTTGCTTACAAATGAAGGGCGTAGCTTGGAGAAGGATGAACATTGGAGCAAGAACAAGCATGGAGATGATGGCATGCGCAAGGGGAACAAGAATAGAGTTACAAGTGATGATTTCAGGACGCCGAAGCCACCATAATGAGTGCACGAAGCCTTGGACGAAATATACAAGATGCTACTTCATAACTTTCGTCCAGAGGCTATTCTAGGTGCTACGTCACCTTATTATTGGGCCAGGCCCATGTAATTTTGAAATACTTGAGTATAGGCTGTTTTTAGAGTTCGTATATGTGGGGAAACAAGAGATAGGGTTGCCTTCGGACCCCTTCCCCAAGGGCCACGAAATTCCCCCCTCTTCCTCCATATATACAACCCTTAGGGCGTCGTTTAGATTTTGGGTTTTGTTTAGATTAAAGTTCGCCATAGCTGCAACTTCGCGTACTTCGTTTGTGTTCAATGACCAGACAAAGACCCCACATTCATCAATAAAGCTTTCCTCTTATATCCGCAATATCCAGATTGCAACCTCAGTTTCTTACTTGTTCTTTGTTTGCTTGCAGGAAATAGACCCTTGTGGTCAGGTTGATCATGCTCTGGTGTGGTCGATAACCTCTCGGAGTTGGTTTAGCGATTGCTAAGGCGCGACGTCCTCGCACGTTCGTAGTCGGATCGCCGAAGTCTACTCCACCAAAACGATAGCCACCATCTCATTGAAAGACGGGACACCTTTGCCTCTTTCAAACTAGCTTCAAACGAATTGATCCAAGAAGGGTTTTCTACTTGTCTGTCTTAATGAGCACGAGCTTAACGAGCCGAGCAACTCGTTAATCCACCCCTACACGACTGTGCATGCATGCGAGGAGGAGCCCGCCCGTGCGTGTTGGCACTCACTCCGGCCGCCATTCGAGGAGCCCTTTTTAGCTAGCTCCCATCGGCTGCCCTAGTGCTCTGGCAGAAGCTCGACCTGGTCAGTGCTCCAGCTACCAAAGGTCATGCTCTCGGTCAACTATCGTTGTACCTAAAGCACGCCTCCACTGACATTGACTTTCACCCACGGGGTCGATGTCTAAGAATCACCGCCAAACCTTGTCTGGCAGCTCCGTCGTGTTCATGGGAGCTCCCCTGCCGAAGGAATCAAGGGTTGGTCGTCGGAGGTCGCGGTGTGGTGCTGCCGGTTCTCGAGGGACAGAAAAGAAGCTCCCGGCAGTGGTGCGTGCTCAGGGGAGGTGGTGGTGGCAGTAAAGGAAGTAAGGTCTGTGCGCATGGGGAGGAGGGGATACGGCAGCAATCGGTCAGGTGTGCGGCGCGCGTGCTCATGTGCGGTGGGGCGCGTCGGCGGGATCGGGGGTGTGGTGCAGAGTAGTGGCGGCTCTAGAAATTTGCAACCGGGTATTCATGTGTATTCATTTTGCCAAAATCATTGCTGTTTTTCAAAAATTGTCACTCTTTTGCCAAAATCAACACTGTTTTGTAACAATCATGGATATTCACATGAAGACCCAAGAATACCCCTAGCGTCGTGTCGGTGTCAAAACCGGCGGATCTCGGGTAGGGGGTCCCGATCTGTGCGTCTTAGGCTGATGGTAACAGGAGGCAAGGGACACAATGTTTACCCAGGTTTGGGCCCTCTTGATAGAGGTAAAACCCTACTTCCTGCTTGATTAATATTGAGATATGAGTAGTACAAGAGTAGATCTACCACGAGATCGTAGAGGCTAAACCCTAAGAGCTAGCCTATGATGGTATGATTGTAATTGTGATCGGCCTTCTAAGGACCATCCTCTCCGGTTTATATAGACACCGGAGAGGGCTAGGGTTTACATGGAGTCGGTTACAAGGAAGGAAATATAATATCCGGATCGCCAAGCTTGTCTTCCACGCAAAGGAGATTCCCATCCAGACATGGGCCGAAGTCTTGAGTCTTGTATCTTCACGCTTCGATAGTCCGGATGCCGGATGTCCGGATACCCCCTAATCCAGGACTCCCTCAGTAGCCCCTGAACCAGGCTTCAATGATGATGAGTCCGGCGCGCAGTCTTGCCTTCGGTATTGCAAGGCGGGTTCCTTCTCTGAATACTCCAATGTACTCATTACGACGAACAGTGTCCGGCATCTCATCAATGTTGTACTCCTCGGCTTCAGTGCCTCAATAATGACCATTTCCACGTGTGGAGCGAATGCGAGGAGTCGAGGCATTTTTTTGCATTTGCCACCCTCGGCCCTTTGGGCTAACCGTCTATTTGAAGAGACGGGGATTTCCAGATCCAAACCTCACTCTCCCTCCTCGAGCAAGCATCCAACAGAGCACCCAGAAAAAACCATTCCAACATGGCCGATCGTCGCATCTCTTCTGCTCGCTGCCCTTGCCCTAAGCCGGGGGACTGGGGAGAGTGTTCAATGTCCCATAGCCACTTGATAAAGTTACAAACCCAAGGGCTCCTCCCGCCGGCGTTCATGGTCCCTGTCCGAGCCGGAGTGGCCACCTATAACGGTGGAGAACAAGCGGAGAAATCTCCCAATCCATCTCCAGAGGAGCGGATATGCCTTATTTCGCATCTGTTAAGGGGCGTCGGGTTCCCTATTCATCCATTCCTTCGAGGGCTCCTGGAGTTCTACGGCCTCCAGTTGCACAACTTTACCCCAGCCTCCGTACTACATATAGCAGGGTATGTCGCCCTTTGCGAGCTATTTCTGGGTTGCGAGGCTCATTTCGGACTGTGGAAGAAATTGTTCTGCCTTGTCCCCCGCACCCAGGGAGAATCCCTATGTCAAGTGGGCGGGGCCGAAGTATGGCGTATCGCTGAGACCAGATACCTATCCGGCACTCCCAAGAAGGTACCGGATAATTGGGCTTCAGAGTGGTTTTATATTGACGACGCCCCTCTTCTGGATCCAGTCCGGATAGGACTCCCCAAGTTCAGTAACACCCCGACGAGGGCACGTCTAAGCTGGCGCCCCCGAGGCCCCCAAGAAGAGGATTCCAAGGAAATACATTTCCTGATGAGCAGAATAAAGTTACTGGCCAAGTCCGGACTGACGATAGTCGAGGTCATGGCAATATGCATAATGCGGGGAGTGCAACCGCTTCAATATCGGGGCAACCCCATGTGGCATTACAACGGGACAGACGATGCCACCCGCTGCGGCCGTAACGGTCCAGACTCCGCCACTGCGCTGGCAAGGATATTGTCCAATCTATACAAAGGAGAAGAGGAAGACTTCCTTCATATCAAACCACGAGACGGATTCTCCATGTACAATACCCCCAAACTGGGTAAGTCGTCATTTATGTTCTTGCTTCACTTATCGTGGCGTTCTTTGCTAAGGTTACCTGCCTCGATATTTCCAAGCAGGAACTGAGGAGGGCCGTAGAAGGAATCTCCAGCCCTTCCCCGCAGCCAGAGGACCCTGAAAGGGCCCTGGATGACTCGAAGAAGACCCGGATGCGGCCGTGGAGCTTGTCGACGAGATATTTTATTGGGCGAGCCGTGACGGCGCCTCAGTGGCTATTACCGCTGATTATCCCGGACTGCTACCTTCGTCGCGTGTAAGCCAAGCCAAAAACTCAATCCTCCGAAGAGGACTCTTTCCTAGCGTCACGCTTTATCCCTGACGCGTCATGTTTTTTGCAGAGACGATGCTCGGAGCGCAGGGCCGAGCCCCTAGGGACCCGTCAGCCACAAGCGTCCGGATTGGGCAGGCTCAAGAGGAAGGCGGTTAGGGCCGACACGCCTCTACAGAGGTAAGGAAACAACCTGTCATGTAATTATTGCTACTTGAAGTGTAACGACGCCCTTTACATCATGGCAGGAAGAGGGGTATCCGGACTATATCCGGGGATCCTGCCAACCACGCCTCCACTAGTCGGGCTCCAGAACTGACATCGAGGGAGGAGGCGGACGTAGGGCAAATGCCGCATAGTCCTCCGACAGAGGATGTGGACATGCTTTCGGCCACAAACTCCGAAGTGGAGAGTGACATGAATCACCGGCACCGGAGGGCCGTGCTTCGGAACAACATCTTTTCCGAAGAGGGCTTTAATGCCTTCAATTCGGCAGACGCATACATCCGGGCTGCTCAAGGCGGGCTTGCCCAAGCAACGAACCAGTATACCAAAGATATACGGGTAAGAAATTATGATAAGTATGTATAGCAGTAGCCCCTGAGACTTGAAACGGTTGGGACAACAGTTTTAAGTATCAATTTATACGCAAATTCTTGTAGATAAGAATGAGCAATTGTCTCGGGAGCTAGAAGAGTGCAAGACCCAACTAAGGGCCACAGTTGCCCAGCTAGAGGAATCCCAAAAGGCCTCATACGGTAATCATTTATCTCGATTGTACGAGAATGTACTAGTTAGCAACTGGCTGGTGTGACAAACAGAAACATCTGTAGATAACCCCGGAGTGAATCCGGAGGGCGAGAGAGATGACGATTCACATCTCCAGAGGCAACTAAAGGCTGGCGAGCGCATTCTCATGCAAGTGCGGCAGGAGAAGAACAATCTTCAAGATGCCAATGTCCGGCTGGACGTAGAGTTAAAAGACGTCCGCGCCCAGCTGGCGGACTCCGTAAAGGAGAATAAAAGGCTTCGACGCGACATTTATGGTGAGTGCCTAGACGAACTGTATGATAGTTCGGCGAGGAAGTGTATTGAAAGAATTTTTCTTGTAGGAATGTTAACGGGTCGCCCCGAGGAGGAGATGCCCTCATCTACAGGTGATGAACTCCAAGAACTTTCACAGTTGCACGAGCGAGCTCGGAGGGTGATGCACGTCGTTGCTCAGGCCTTGTGGCCATCAAGCCCCTTGCCAAATGGCATAGGGGAGCTTGTGGACCTGCTTCAAGGAGCCCAGCGGCGCTTCCGGCTGTGGAAGATATCAGCATGTCGGCAAGGTGCAAGAGAAGCTTGGGCAATGGTGAAGACACGCTACACCAACCTGAACCCAAACCATATGGCCGAAGTAGGACCGGCGGGGCTCGATGGGCAGGAAATTCCCGTAAATCTGGTATATGACCAGGTAGCGTTAGCCGCTAAGTATTCTCAACAGGATTGTAAACTAGATAGCCTGTTGGATGGCATAGACGAGGAATATAGTCAGTCCAAGTGACTGTGTAAATTAAGGGCATAAGTAGCCCCTAGCCGGATTAAAATCATTTGTCATGGCGGACCTTTTCGCTTCAGCCCCCGGATCTTATAGTCCGGGGTGTGTCCGAATACCCGCTCAATTATACAAAACCGGGGTATGCGTGGAGACCAGGCGTAGAGGTCATAAGTCCTTGAACAGACAAGTACCCAACTAGTTATGTTATATTACATGGATAGTAAGAAACATCTTCCAGGGAGAATAGTTCCATTAGGGGTTCCTTTCCCTGGGGGTGCATGCAGCAAAGCACATGCCCGGACTGCGGACAAAGGCGCAGGATACAAAACTTCTGGGGATTTATGTTATGAAAAACGAAAACATCTTTTGTTCACCGACCGAATATTCTCTTAAGGAAACTAGCTTTCGGCTTCACCCAGTCTGAGGTACACATCCGGCTCAATCGGCAGTAACAATCGTAGAGGTGCTCCCCTTTTGCCCTTGCCAAATTAACGGGAACGTAGGGCATGAACACAGGAGCCAGGCAACCCAGCTTGGCCACGTCTTAAGTCATATCGATGCATATAATGGTGAAGAAAAGGCACACATTAAAAGAAACTCATGTGTGATGGGCAAAAAGCCTTCACAGTAATTTATATTTAGCTTCCGTATAGGAAGCCCCCAGGTATTGTTTACACACGTAGTGCGGCCGGAATAATCCGGGAGTCCGTACTGTATGAAATACTTTGTGTGAAAAGAAAAAGATCGAGAAAGGAAGGGGGAGGGAGCATAAATAAAAAGGAGGAGGTGAAGAGACAGACACTAAGTTCGACGCTAGGCGTAGAATCTCCGGAGTCTGGCCGCGTTCCATGGGTTCGGCTCGAGTCTGTTATGGATGCATTACATAAGCGGTACGCTCCTCCGGTGAGAACTTGGTCGATGACGAAGGGGCCTTTCCACTTGGGTTTGAGCTTGTCCTTCTTCTTCTACGGTAAGCGTAGAACGGGTTCGCCAATATTATAAGTTTTATCCCGTACTTCTCTGCTTTGGTATCGTCGAGCCTGTTGCTGATAGAATGCGGAACGGGCCTTAGCGGCATCACGCTCCTCCTCCAGGGCGTCCAAGTTATCCTGCTGATCTAGCTTGGCTTCCTTTTCTTCGTACATGCGTACGCATGGTGAATCATGTATTATGTCGCAAGGTAGTACTGCTTCCGCACCGTACACCATAAAAATGGTGTATATCCGGCGGTGCGATTCGGCATGGTCCGCAGCCCCCAGAGTATGGAGTCGAGCTCCTCGACCCAATGAGTATCCGACTCTGTCAAGGATCGCACTAGTCTGGGTTTAATGCCACTCATAATGAGACATTTTGCCCGTTCGACCTGGCCATTTGTTTGAGGATGGTAGACAGAAGCATAGTCGAGCTTAATGCCCATTTTTCCGCACCAAGACTTCACCTCATCGGCCGTGAAATTTGAGCCATTGTCGGTGATGATGCTGTGGGGGACACCATATCGGTGTACGACCCCGGATATAAAGTCGATTACTGGTCCGGATTCGGCCGTTTTCACTTGTTTGGCTTCTATCCATTTGGTAAACTTATCTACCATGACCAATAGGTATTTTTTCTTGTGGCTTCCCCCTTTAAGGGGTCCAACCATATCCAGCCCCCAGACCGTGAAGGGCCAAGTTATGAGGATTGTTTGGAGAGCGGTAGGGGGCATATGACTCTGATTGGCGAAGAGCCGGCAACCAAACCTGGCCAAACGGGCCGGCACGGCACGGCCTGGCCTGACCTGAGTTAAACGGGCCAGGCACGGCACGGCCCGACTAGGCACGCTTAGTACGCGAGCCGGGCCGGCACGCGTGCTGACCTCCGCGGCCCAAGCACGACCCCTTAGTAGACGTGCCGGCACGCTGGCCCGGTAAGCACGCCAGCACGAGAGACCGAGGCGTTTTCTCATCAAAAAAAGTAACAGATCGAGGCACGATAAGTACGTGATCTCTTGTCTTGGGAAAATAAATTCTCACACGTCGTGCGCCCGCGCAGGAGGCACGTCTCTCTCGTTCGCTCGTGCCTCGGCTCTCGTGTGCACGTCGCTTTCATGGGCACACCTCTGGGTCCCTCGCGCAACGTTCCTTCTGAGCGAAATGCTCCTGCCCATGCCAGCTAGTCGCCACACGTCAGACGGTTAGGCGTGCCGTGCCGGGCCGGCACGCGTGCCTGCCTAGCCAGCCCAGGCACGGCCTTAGCCGGGCCACGTGCCGGGCACGACCCATTAAGTCACGTGCCGGGCCGGCCCATGACGGGCCAGACACGCGGGCTATCGTGCCGACACGCCTAGGCCAGCCCATTTGGCCAGGTATGCTGGCAACCGACGCAATGTTGGACAAGGTCATGTGCGTCTTCTCGGGCCGTCGGCCAATAGAAACCTGTACGGAAGGCCTTGCTGACTAGTGCCCGAGTCGCGGCGTGGTGCCCGCCCAGTCCGGCATGGATTTCAGCCAAGAGCTGCCGCCCTTCTTCTTCAGAGATGCACCTTTGAAGCACTCCGGTCGCGCTTTTCTTATAGAGTTCCCCTTCATGGACTTTGTAAGCTTTGGAACGCCGGACAATGCAGCGTGCTTAATTTTGGTCTTCGGGGAGCTCCTGCCTATTTAGGTAGGCCAAGAAGGGTTCAGTCCACGGGGTGATGACGGCCATTATTTCGTGGGGCTGACGTTGTTATTTTGGTGGTCGAGCCTCCGATTATGTCTGTTAGTTCGGAATCTGGGGATGTATTCGGATCCGTGCTGGTATTGCCGGACTCCCCTTCCCATTCCACGGATGGCTTGAACAACCTTTCCAGGAATATGTTAGGTGGGACAGGGTCGCGTTTAGCGCCGATGCGAGCAAGTACATCTGCCGCTTGATTGTTTTCTCGAGCCACATGGTGGAATTCAAGCCCCTCGAACCGAGCTGACATTTTAAGGACGGCATTATGGTAGGCCGCCATTTTCGGATCCTTGGCATCAAAGTCTCCGTTTATTTGGGATATTGCAAGTTTTGAATCCCCGTGCACCTCTAGGCGTTGAATGCCATAGAGACTGCCATCCGAAGACCGTGCAACGGAGCCTCATATTCGGCTGCATTGTTGGAGTCTGTGTATAATATCTGGAGGATGTATTGGACCCTGTCTCCGGTGGGAGACGTCAGGACTACGCCTGCTCCCAATCCGGCTAGCATTTTGGAGCCGTCGAAGTGCATGATCCAGTTAGAGTATGCATCGTACTCTTTAGGGAGTTCGGCTTCCGTCCATTCGGCGACAAAGTCAGCTAATACTTGCGACTTGATAGCCTGCCAAGGCTTGTATATTATGTTGAATGGAAGGAGCTCAATGGCCCATTTAGATATCCGGCCCATGGCATCACGTTATTTATTATATCGTTTAGTGGTACTTCGGAGGCCACCGTAATCGAACAATCTTGGAAATAGTGCCGTAGCTTACGGGATGCCATGAAGACCGTGTATGCTATTTTTTTATAGTGTTGGTATCGGGATTTGCATGGGGTGAGGACCATGGATACGTAGTAAACCGGCTTCTGTATAGGGAATTTGTATCCGTCAACCTCTCGTTCAACGACGAGTACTGCACTTACAACTTGATGTGTTGCGGCTATGTACAGCAGCATGGGTTCGCCGATGTTTGGCGCTGTTAGGACTGGATTATTGGCCAATAAGGTCTTTCTTTCATCGAGTCCGGCCGCGGCTGCATCCGTCCACAGAAGTGTTCGATGCACCGAAGAAGGCGGTAAAGAGGCAATGCCTTTTCTCCTAACCTGGAGATAAAGCGGCTCAAAGCAGCCACACATCCAGCTAATTTCTGGATGTGTTTGAGGTCTGTTGGTATAGCCAACTGCGACAAAGCTCAGATTTTTGCCGGATTGGCTTCAATTCCTCTATTGGAAACGATGAAGCCCAGCAGTTTTCCAGAGGGGACGCTGAAAACGCATTTCTCCGGATTCAGCTTGATGTCGTATGTTCGTAGGTTGTCGAACGTAAGCCTCAAGTCATCTATTAGGGTTTCGACGTGTCTTGTTTTTATGACGACGTCGTCCACGTATGCCTCCACTGTTTTGCCGATTTTCTTTTCTAGGCACGTTTGAATCATGCGTTGATAGGTTGCACCGGCATTCTTGAGCCCGAAAGGCATAGTGTTGAAGCAGAAAGGGCCATATGGCGTTATGAAAGTTGTAGCAGCTTGGTCAGACTCTACCATCTTTATTTGATGTTATCCAGAGTATGCGTCGAGGAAACACAGTGAGTCGTGTCCTGCTGTGGCATCGATGATTTGATCGACGCGAGGGAGGGGAAAGGGATCCTTGGGGCAAGCCTTGTTAAGGTCTTTGAAGTCGACGCACAGGCGCCATGATTTGTCCTTCTTTGGTACCATTACCAAGTTTGCCAGCCAATCCGGGTGTTTGATATCTCTGATGAATCCAGCCTCAAGTAGCTTGGCTAGCTCCTCCCCCATGGCTTGTCGTTTGGGCTCTGAAAATCGCCTTAGGGTCTGTTTGACGGGTTTGTATCCCTTTAGTATGTTACGGCTGTGTTCGGCCAATTCGCGCGGGATGCCCGGCATGTCCGATGGGTGCCAGACGAAAATGTCACAATTCTCGCGTAAGAAGTCTCGCAGTGCAGCGTCCATAGTGGGGCCTAACTGTGTCCCGATGGAGGCTATCTTCGTGGGGTTCGTGGGGTGGACTTGGAATTTGACTATCTCATCTGCCGGTTTAAATGAGGTGGACTTGGGTCGTTTGTCGAGTATCACGTCGTCCCTGTCCACGATGGCGCGCAGCGTTGTTAATTCTTCCGCTGCTAAGGCTTCGGACAGTGCCTCCAAGGCTAGTGTTGCGGTTTTGTTTTCGACGTGGAGTGCAACGTCCGGATCACTAGCTAGAGCGATGATTCCATTGGGTTCGGGCATTTTAAGCTTCATGTACACGTAATGGGGTATAGCTTGAAAGCTCGCAAATGCGTCCCGCCCTAGAAGGGCGTGGTATCCGCTGGTGAAAGGGGCCACTTGGAACACGATTTCTTCGGACCTGTAATTCTTTGGGGTGCCGAATACCACATCGAGTGTCATTTTCCCCGCGCACCGTGCCTCCCGACTAGGGATAATTCCCCTGAAGATTGTGCCGCTTTGCTCAATGCAGCCTTTATCGATTTCCATCTTCTTGAGTGTTTCTTCGTAGATCAGGTTCAATCCGCTTCCGCCGTCCATGAGCACTTTAGTGAGCCGAAAGCCGTCGACAATTGGACTAAGGACCAAAGCGGCTGGTGCCCGGGCGATCTGGAATTAGGGCTCGTCACTGGCATTGAAAGTTATAGCAGTGTCATTCCATGGATTTACTTTTGCCACACGGCAGATTTCAGCAGAGCTTCGATGGGCTCTCTTGCGCCTATTATTTGAGGCGAAAGTCTCGAAGACTGTTAGTATCGTATTGTGTTCCTGGGCGGGATGCTGTTCGGCTTTATGGCTCTCGAGGAGATCCTCGCCACTCTTAGCTACCTACCGGAGTATCCAACATGCCCTAAGGCTATGGGATGGTGTTGCATCCGGCATACTATGAAGCTTGCATCTCCCATTGAGCCATACTTCCAATACGGTTCCACGCCCTGGGGCGGGTTTTGGTTTCTTGGGGATTGAATTGGTCGACTTACGAGAGTTCGGCCGTTTAGTTCAGACCAAGGTTCTGGTGAGGGCTGTACTATCCCAAAATTCTGTTTGGGTTTTCCAGGCGCTCTCCATTGCACAGTACTTCTGTACTATGGTCGCTAAGTCCGCAAAGTGTGCTATGTCACGGCGGCCTATAGCATTGAGGAGTCCTTTCTTTGTGCAGTTTTTGCAGAAAAGTGAGACTACGTCCTCCTCATGGAAGTCCTCGACCTTGTTAAGCGCAAGGAGGAATCTGGCCCAGTAATGGTGTACCGTCTCCAGGGACTCTTGCCTGACGCGGGAGAGACGGTTTAAGTCCAAGCAAGTTTCGTTGGCCGAATCCGGATCTTGACCCGATCTGACATCCGGGGGCACGGAAGGTTCCGAGCCCGACAGTTCAAGGTCCGGAGTATCACCCGATCTCTTCGGCCCGATGCCCGACTCTAAGTCCGGGACTCGGGTCATGTCTTCCTTTGGGTAGGTGTCCGGTTTACTGAGTTCGGTGATCCGGACATAATTCGTCCTCAAAGTTGAGGGCCGACCCGTGTGTGGTTCCTCCACTACCGCTATCTCATGGGTGGCCGGTGGGGATTTAATGTCCCTCTGGTCGGGTTTAAGCCCAATCTGGTCATAGTCCATAGCGACTCCCAAAGCGGCGATGCGATCCAGGAGCTCATTAAGAGAGGAGAGCTCTACCGGATCCATCTGTTCGGCAAGCTCCGAATTGACGCGAAGGTCATGTGTGATGACCCGAGAGGCCACCATTAGCGCGACAGCCAGTGGGGCGGCCATAATGAAGCCGCCTAGTTGAAGGATCTGGCCTACGGCTAGCGTTCCTCCAGAGATGATGTCGTCCTTGACAACGAGACGAGCCATCAAGCCTTGCAGCAACAACACAGAGGAACTCTCAAGGAAAGCACCAATGTCGGTGTCAAAATTGGCGGATCTCGGGTAGGGGGTCTCGATCTGTGCGTCTTAGGCTGATGGTAACAGGAGGCCAGGGACACAATGTTTACCCAGGTTTGGGCCCTCTTGATAGAGGTAAACCCCTACTTCCTGCTTGATTAGTATTGAAGATATGAGTAGTACAAGAGTAGATCTACCACGAGATCGTAGAGGCTAAACCCTAAGAGGTAGCATATGATGGTATGATTGTAATTGTGATCGGCCTTCTAAGGACCATCCTCTTCGGTTTATATAGACACCGGAGAGGGCTAGGGTTTACATGGAGTCGATTACAAGGAAGGAAATATAATATCCGGATCGCCAAGCTTGTCTTCCACGCAAAGGAGAGTCCCATCCGGACACGGGCCGAAGTTTTGAGTCTTGTACATTCACGCTTCGATAGTCCGGACGACGCATATAGTCCGGATGTCCGGATACCCCCTAATCCAGGACTCCCTCGCGCTGCCCCTGGTGCGTAGTAAATAGAAGGGGGAAAACAATGCATGCCTTCCTGCTGCTACCGCTCTCTGCGAACCTCCCTAGCGCACCCGCTCCTCACTTCAAGCCGCACTTTGCCTAAGCACGCCACAGAGTATGTGGCGTGTGCACACATAGAGACAAGCTGATGCACACCACTATTGCACTGTGGCATTTCATCTTGGGAGCGAGCCGGCCGCCGCTTGACCATGACGCCGCTATCTCAAGACATTTTCGGTGGTCGAGCCACCGCTCGTAGGCTTTGCCTGACGTCCTCGAATGGGAATCGTACCCGTCATCCAAGATGCAGAGGAGACGACTTAGGAAAACTCCAGGCGACACAAAAGGGAAGGCCAAGGCAGCGCAGGCCACCTCCGGGTGGCGTGGAGCTCGGGGTACAGAGGAGATCAAGCCGGTGCAAACACATGATCTAGTGACGCAGTGACGAGCGTTTTCTCCAGCCATGCCACGTGTTGCCTGACAGCGGGACCGACCAGTCAGGTTTTCACTCAAAATGTTATGAATGACGGATCAACGTTTTTTGAAAGGGAAACATTTCCCACCCGTGCATGGGCCGAACCGTTCCGCTGGTCACGCACTGGATGTGGGATCAAAACTGATCCAGCCGATCGCATCGCTTCTCAAGTAGGCCCACTCCTTCTTATCTCTTCCCAGTCGAAACCATCCATCTCTCCCTTGGAGTTACCATTGTTGGGGAACGTAGTAATAATTCAAAATTTTCCTACGTGTCACCAAGATCAATCTAGGAGATACTAGCAATGAGAGAGAGAGGGAGTGCATCTTCATACCCTTGAAGATCGCTAAGCGGAAGCGTTACTAGAACGCGGTTGATGGAGTCGTACTCGCGGCGATTCAAATCATGGAAGATCCGATCTAGCGCCGAACGAACGGCACCTCCACGTTCAACACACGTACAGCCCGGGGACGTCTCCTCCTTATTGATCCAGCAAGGAGAGAGGAGAAGTTGAGGGAGAGCTCCGGCAGCACAACGGCGTGGTGGTGGAGCTTGCAGTTCTCCGGCAGGGCTTCGCCAAGCACTACAGAGGAGGAGATGGTGTTGAAGAGGGGGAGGGCTGCGCCAGAGGCAACGGTGCAGCTCCCATGTGCCTCCCCACTATATATAGGGGTGGATGGGGCTGGTTTCTTGCCCTCCAAGTCCATTGGGGCGTTGGCAAAGGTGGGAGGAAAGAAATCCCATCATTTCCCTTCCCCACCGATTGTTATCCCCCCTTTTTAGGGATCTTGATCTTATCCCTTCGGGATATGATCTTATTCCTTCTAAGGGGGGATCTTGGTGCGCCTTGACCAGGGGTGTGGGGCCTTGCCCCCACTACCCACGTTCATGTGGGTCCCCCCATGCAGGTGTGCCCCACTCCGGAACCTTCTAGAACCTTCCTGGTACAATACTAAAAAATCCAAACATTTTCCGGTGGCCAAAATAGGACTTCCCATATATAAATCTTTACCTCCAGACCATCCCGGAACTCCTCGTGACGTCCGGGATCTCATCCGGGACTCCGAACAACATTTGGTATCTGCACACTAATTCTCATAACAACTCTAGCATCACCGAACCTTAAGTGTGTAGACCCTACGGGTTCGGCAATCATGCAGACATGACCCAGACAGCTCTCTGGCCAATAACCAACATCGGGATCTGGATACCCATGTTGGCTCCCACATGTTCCACGATGATCTCATCGGATGAACCACTATGTCGGGGATTCAATCAATCCCGTATACAATTCCCTTTGTTAATCGGTACGTTACTTGCCCGAGATTCGATCGTCGGTATCCCAATACCTCGTTCAATCACGTTACCGGCAAGTCACTTTACTCGTTCCGTAATGCATGATCCCGTGACTAACTACTTAGTCACATTGAGCTCATTATGATGATGCATTACCGAGTGGGCCCAGAGATACCTCTCCGTCACACGGAGCAACAAATCCCAGTCTCGATTCGTGCCAACCCAACAGACACTTTCGGAGATACCCGTAGTGCACCTTTATAGCCACCCAGTTATGTTGTGATATTTGGCACACCCAAAGCATTCCTACGGTATCTGGGAGTTGCACAATCTCATGGTCTAAGGAAATGATACTTGACATTGGAAAAGCTTTTAGCAAACGAACTACGCGATCTTGTGCTATGCTTAGGATTGGGTCTTGTCCATCACATCATTCTCCTAATGATGTGATCCCGTTATCAATGACATCCAATGTCCATGGTCAGGAAACCATAACCATCTATTGATCAACGAGCTAGTCAACTAGAGGCTCACTAGGGACATGTTGTGGTCTATGTATTCACACATGTATTACGGTTTCCAGTTAATACATTTATAGCATGAACAATAGACAATTATCATGAACAAGGAAATATAATAATAACCATTTTATTATTGCCTCTAGGGCATATTTCCAACAGTCTCCCACTTTCACTAGAGTCAATAATCTAGTTCACATCACTATGTGATTGTAATGAATCCAACACCCATTGGGTTTGATCATATCTCGCTTCTGAGAGAGGTTATTAGTCGATGGGTCTGAATCTTTCAGATCCGTGTGTGCTTTACAAATCTCTATGTCATCTCCTAGATGCAGCTACCATGCGCTATTTGGAACTATTCCAAATAACTACTCTACTATACGAATCCGATCTACTACTCAGAGTCATCCAGATTAGTGTCAAAGTTTGCATCGGCGTAACCCTTTACGACGAACTCTTTTACCACCTCCATAATCGAGAAAATTCCTTAGTCCACTAGTTACTAAGGATAACCTTGACCGCTGTCCTGTGATCCATTCCTGGATCACACTTGTACCCCTTGACTGACTCATGGCAAGGCACACATTAGGTGCGGTACACAACATAGCATACTGTGGAGCCTACGTCTAAAGCATAGGGGACGACCTTCGTCCTTCTCTCTCTTCTGTCGTGGTCAGGTCTTGAGTCTTACTCAATACTCACACCTTATAACACAGCCAAGAACTCCTTCTTTTGCCGGCCTATTTTGAACTCCTTCAAAATCTTGTCACAGTGCGTATTCATTTGAAAGTACTATCAAGCGATTTTGATCTATCCTTATAGATCTTGATGCTCAATGTTCAAGTAGCTTAATCCAGGTTTTCCATTGAAAAACACTTTTCAAATAACCCTATATGCTTTCCAGAAATTCTACATCATTTCCGATCAACAATATGTCAACAACATATACTCATCAGAAATGCTATAGTGCTCCCACTCACTTCCTTGGAAATCAAGTTTTTCATAAACTTTGTATAAACCCAAAATCTTTGATCATCTCATCAAAGCATATATTCCAACTCCGAGATGCTTACTCCAGTCCGTAGAAGGATTGCTGGAGCTTTGCATACTTGTTAGCATCTTTTAGGATTGACAAAACCTTCTGGTTATATCACATACAACCTTTCCTCAAGAAAATCATTGAGGAAACAATGTTTTGACATCCTATCTGCAAGATTTCATAAATAATGCAGGAACTGCTAATATAATTTCAACACACTCTTAGCATCTCTACGAGTGAGAAAGTCTCCTTGAACTTGTCGGAAAACATCTTAGCGACAAGTCGAGCTTTCTTAATGGTGATACTTACCATCATTGTCCGTCTTCCCTTTTAAAATCCATGTGTACCCAACAGCCTTACGACCATCAAGTAGTTCTTCCAAAGTCTACACTTTGTTTTATACATGGATCCTCTCTCAGATTTTATGGCCTTGAGCCATTTGTCGGAATTCAGGCTCACCATCGCTTCTCCACAGCTCGTAGGTTCATTGTTGTCTAGCAACATTACCTCCAAGACAGGATTACCGTACCACTCCGAAGCAGTACGCGTCCTTGTCGACCTACGAGGTTTGGTAGTGACTTGATCCGAAGTTTCATGATCACTATCATCAGCTTCCACTTCAACTGGTGTAGGAGCTACAGGAACAACTTCCTGTGCCCTGCTACAGATTGGTTGAAGTGATGGTCCAATAACCTCATCAAGTCTCCACCATCCTCCCACTCAATTCTTTCAAGAGAAACTTTTCCTCGAGAAAGGACCCGTTTCTAGAAACAATCACTTTTGCTTCCGGATCTGAAATAGGAGGTATACCCAACTGTTTTGGGTGTCCTATGAAGATGCATTTATCCGCTTTGGGTTTGAGCTTATCAGGCTAAAACTTTTCCACATAAGCTTCGCAGCCCCGAACTTTTAAGAAATGACAGCTTAGGTTTCTCTAAACCATAGTTCATACGCTGTCATCTCAACGGAATTATGTGGTGCCCTATTTGAAGTGAATGTGGTTGTCTCTAATGCCTAACCCATAAATGATAGTGGTAATTCGATAAGAGACATCATGGTATGCACCATATCCAATAGGGTGCAGCTATGATGTTCGGACACACCATCACACTATGGTGTTCCAAGCGGTATTAGTTGTGAAACAATTTCCACAATGTCTTAATTGTATACCAAATTCATATCTCAGATAGTCATCTCTATGATCATATCATAGACATTTTATCCTCTTGTCACGATGATCTTCAACTTCACTCTGAAATTACTTGAACCTTTCAATAATTCAGACTTGTGTTTCATCAAGTAAATATACTCAACATCTACTCAAATCATCTGTGAAGTAAGAACATAACAATATCCACTGCGTGCCTCAGCACTCATTTGACTGCACACATCAAAATGTATTACTTCCAACAAGTTGCTTTCTTGTTCCATCTTACTGAAAATGAGGCTTTTCAGTCATCTTGCCCATGTGGTATGATTTGCATGTCTCAAGTGATTCAAAATCAAGTGAGTCCAAATGATCCATCTGCATGGAGTTTCTTCATGCGTACATACTAATAGACATGGTTCGCATGTCTCAAACTTTTCAAAAACGAGTGAGTCCAAAAGATCCATCAACATGGAGCTTCTTCATGTGTTTTATACCAATATGACTCAAATGGCAGTGCCACAAGTAGGTGGTACTATCATTACTATCTTATATCTTTTGGCATGAACATGTGTATCACTACGATCGAGATTCAACAAACCATTCATTTTAGGTGCAAGACCATTGAAGGTATTATTCAAATAAACAGAGTAACCATTATTCTCCTTAAATGAACAACCGTATTGCGATCAACATAATCCAATCATGTCTATGCTCAATGCAAACACCAAATAACAATTATTTAGGTTTAACACCAATCCCGATGGTAGAGGGGGCGTGCGATGTTTGATAACATCAACCTTGGAAATACTTCCAACACATATCATCACATCGCCTTCAGATAGTCTCCGTTCATTCCATAGCCTTTTATTTTGAGTTACTAACACTTAGCAACCGAACCGGTATCTATTACCCTCGTGCTACTAGGAGTACTAGTAAAGTACACTTTAATATAATGTATATCCAATATACATCTGTCGACCTTGCCAGCCTTCTCATCTACCAAGTATCTAGGGTAGTTCTGCTTTAGTGACCGTTCCTCTCATTACAGAAGCACTTAGTCTTGGGTTTGGGTTCAAACTTTGGGTTTCTTCACTAGAGCGGCAACTGATTTGCGGTTTCATGAAGTATCCCTTCTTGCCCTTGCCCTTTCCGAAACTAGTGGTTTCACTAACCATCAACAATTGATGCTCCTTCTTGATTTCTACTTTCGCGGTGTCAAACATCACAATAGCTCAAGGATCATCATATCTATCCGTGATATGTTATAGTTCATCACGAAGCTCTAGTAGCTTGGTGGCAATGACTTTGGAGAACCATCACTATCTCTTAAGGAAGATTAACTCCCACTCGATTCAAGTGATTGTAGTACTCAGACAATCTAAGCACATGCTCAACGATTGATCTTTTCTCCCTTAGTTTGCAGGCTTAAGAAACTCGTCAGAGGTCTCATACCTCTTGACATGGGAACGAGCCTGAAATCCCAATTTCAGCCCTTTGAACATCTCATATGTTCCGCGACGTTTCAAAAATCGTCTTCGGCGCCTCAATTCTAAACCGTTTAACATTACTGAACTATCATGTAGTCATCAAAATGTGTATGTCATATGTTTGCAACATCCACAGACAATGTTCGAGGTTAAGCACACCGAGCGGTGCATTAAGGACATAAGCCTTCTGCGTAGCAATGAGGACAGTCCTCAGTTTACGGACCTAGTCCGCATAATTGCTACTATCAACTTTCAACTAAATTTTCTCTAGGAACATATCTAAAATAGTAGAACTAAAGCGCAAGTTACGACATAATTTGCAAAGACCTTTTGACTATGTTCATGATAATTAAGTTCATCTAATTTAATGAACTCCCACTCAGATGGACATCCCTCTAGTCATCTAAGTGCTACATGATCCGAGTCAACTAGGCCATGTCCGATCATCATGTGAGACGGACTAGTCATCATCGGTGAACATCTTCATGTTGATCGTATCTACTATACGACTCATGTTCGACCTTTCGGTCTCTTGTGTTCTGAGGCCATGTCTGTACATGCTAGGCTCGTCAAGTCAACCTAAGTGTTTTGCTTGTGTAAATATGGCTTACACCCGTTGTATTCGAACGTAGAATCTATCACACCCGATCATCACATGGTGCTTCGAAACAACGAACCTTCGTAACGGTGCACAGTTAGGGGGAACACTTTCTTGAAATTTTAGCGAGGGATCATCTTATTTATGCTACCGTCGTTCTAAGCAAATAAGATGTAAAAACATGATAAACATCACATGCAATCAAATAGTGACACGATATGGCCAATATCATTTTGCTCCTTTTGATCTCCATCTTCGGGGCGCCATGATCATCATCGTCACCGGCATGACACCATGATCTCCATCATCATGTCTTCATGAAGTTGTCTCGCCAACTATTACTTCTACTACTATGGCTAACGGCTTAGCAATAAAGTAAAGTAATTACATGGCATTATTCAATGACACGCAGGTCATACAATAAATTAGGACAACTCCTATGGCTCCTGCCGGTTGTCGTACTCATCGACATGCAAGTCGTGATTCCTATTACAAGAACATGATCAATCTCATACATCACATATATATCATTCATCACATCCTTTTGGCCATATCACATCACACAACATATGCTGCAAGAACAAGTTAGACGTCCTCTAATTGTTGTTTCAAGTTTTTTACGTGGCTGCTATAGGTTTCTAGCAAGAACATTTCTTACCTACGCCAAAACCACAACGTGATATGCCAATTGCTATTTACCCTTCATAAGGACCCTTTTCATAGAATCCGATCCGACTAAAGTGGGAAAGATAGACACCCGCTAGCCACCTTATGCAACTACTGCATGTCAGTCGGTGGAACCTGTCTCACGTAAGTGTACGTGTAAGGTCGGTCCGGGCCGCTTCATCCCATGATGCCACCGAATCAAGATAAGACTAGTAACAGCAAGTAAATTGACAAAATCGATGCCCACAACAACTTGTGTTCTACTCGTGCATAGAATCTACACAATAGACCTAGCTCATGATGCCACTGTTGGGGAACGTAGTAATAATTCAAAAAATTTCCTACGTGTCACCAAGATCAATCTAGGAGATACTAGCAACGAGAGAGAGAGAGAGGGGAGTGCATCTTCATACCCTTGAAAATCGCTAAGCGAAAGCGTTACTAGAACGCGGTTGATGGAGTCGTACTCGCGGCGATTCAAATCATGGAAGATCCCATCTAGCGCCGAACGGACGGCACCTCTGCGTTCAACACACGCACAGCCCGGGGACGTCTCCTCCTTATTGATCCAGCAAGGAGAGAGGGGAAGTTGAGGGAGAGCTCCGGCAGCACAACGGCGTGGTGGTGGAGCTTGCAGTTCTCCGGCAGGGCTTCGCCAAGCACTACGGAGGAGGAAGTGGTGTTGGAGAGGGGGAGGGCTGCGCCAGAGGCAAGGCGTGCAGCTCCCATGCGCCTCCCCACTATATATAGGGGTGGAGGGGCTGGTTTCTTGCCCTCCAAGTCCATTGGGGCGTTGGCAAAGGTGGGAGGAAAGAAATCCCATCATTTCCCTTCCCCACCGATTGTTATCCCCCCTTTTTAGGGATCTTGATCTTATCCCTTCGGGATATGATCTTATTCCTTCTAAGGAGGGATCTTGGTGCACCTTGACCAGGGGTGTGGGGCCTTGCCCCCACTACCCATGTTCATGTGGGCCCCCCCATGCAGGTGTGCCCCACTCTGGAACCTTCTAGAACCTTCTCGGTACAATACTGAAAAATCCCGAACATTTTCCGGTGGCCAAAATAGGACTTCCCATATATAAATCTTTACCTCTAGACCATTCCGGAACTCCTAGTGATGTCCGGGATCTCATTCAGGACTCCGAACAACATTTGGTATCTGCACACTAATTCTCATAACAACTCTAGCATCACCGAACCTTAAGTGTGTAGACCCTACGGGTTCGGGAATCATGCAGACATGACCCAGACAGCTCTCTGGCCAATAACCAACATCGGGATCTGGATACCCATGTTATCTCCCACATGTTCCACGATGATCTCATTGGATGAACCACTATGTCGGGTATTCAATCAATCCCGTATACAATTCCCTTTGTCAATCGGTACGTTACTTGCCCGAGATTCGATCGTCGGTATCCCAATACCTTGTTCAATCACGTTACTGGCAAGTCACTTTACTCGTTCCGTAATGCATGATCCCGTGACTAACTATTTAGTCACATTGAGCTCATTATGATGATGCATTACCGAGTGGGCCCAGAGATACCTCTCCGTCACACGGAGCGACAAATCCCAGTCTCAATTTGTGCCAACCCAACAGACACTTTCAGAGATACCCGTAGTGCACCTTTATAGCCACCCAGTTACGTTGTGACGTTTGGCACACCCAAAGCATTCTTATGGTATCCAGGAGTTGCACAATCTCATGGTCTAAGGAAATGATACTTGACATTAGAAAAGCTTTTAGCAAACGAACTACGCGATCTTGTGCTATGCTTAGGATTGGGTCTTGTCCATCACATCATTCTCCTAATGATGTGATCCCGTTATCAATGATATCCAATGTCCATGGTCAGGAAACCATAACCATCTATTGATCAACGAGCTAGTCAACTAGAGGCTCACTAGGGACATGTTGTGGTCTATGTATTCACACATGTATTACGGTTTCTAGTTAATACAATTATAGCATGAACAATAGACAATTATCATGAACAAGGAAATATAACAATGACCATTTTATATTGCCTCTAGGGCATATTTCCAACAACCATGGCCGCTACCTCCGGCGCCAAGTCATGGCCGTGCCAGCCCCCCAGCAACGATGTTGCTTGCACAAGCACACGTCCATATAACTCCCTTTCCTCCGATGCGCTCCGCCATGGCCGCGCCCTCGTCCTCCCTCTGATGCTTGCATCATGGTCGCACTCCCTCCCCCTCTCCCTCAAAGCTCGTCGCCGTGGCTGCCTCCTCCTCCATCCCCACCCCCACCCCAAATGTTGCAACTGATGTGCTCACCGTTGGAAATCGTGTGGCTGCGTGCTACATCCCATGGCCGTGGCTGTGAGCTATTTTGTTCAGGGGAGGCCATGATTTTTTGTTGATGAGATGGAACAAAAACCGGCGGCGGTGGAGCTGCGATCCAGAACAAGATCCTTGATCTCATCATGGATGGCCAGCGAGTTTCCGGAGAGGCTGATCTTGCCCGGGCTGCGTTCAATCACTTCTCCACTATTCTTGGATCCCAGGATGGGCGCGCTGTCACTCTGGATCTCCAGGACATCGAGCATCCCTCCTTCGATCTCTTTGAGCTTGAAGCTCCATTCACCTCGGACGAGATCTGGGAGGCTATTAAAAAGCTTCCTTCCGGAAAGGCACCAGGCCCGGATGGCTTCACCGTGGTTTTTCTTTGGTTATGCTGGGACATTATCAGGAGCGACCTCTGTGCGGTCTTTGACAAACTTTACGCTCTCAATGGGCAAGCTTTCCAGAGGCTCAATGAAGCCCTGATCACTCTGATCCCCAAGAAGCCAGACGCTACCACCCCGTTTGATTACTGGCCCATCAGCCTCATCTACATCATCGCTAAACTGTTCGCCAAGGTTTTATCATTGCGGTTGGCACCTAGACTTGGGGAGTTGGTCTCCTCTAATCAAAGTGCCTTCATTGCGGGCCGGAGCGTGCATGACAACTTCATTCTCGTCCAACAAACGGCACGACAACTTCACCAGCTCCGGCTTCCTCGCGTTCTGCTCAAGCTGGATATAGCCCGCGCCTTCGACTCGGTATCCTGGCCTTTTCTCCTTCAGATCCTCGAGCATCTTGGTTAGTTCTAGATGGCGCGAGTGGGTGTCTATCCTCATTTCCACGGCATCCACTCGGGTCATGATCAATGGCATTCCGGGCCCTCCCATTGCTCATCAACAAGGCCTTAGTCAGGGTGACCCTGTCTCCCTGATGCTCTTCGCCATAGTCATTGATGCACTGAACTCGCTCCTACAGTTTGCGGTAACCAAGGGCATCATCCGGCGACTCACCAACTGCCTGATTGCTTCGAGCATCTCCCTCTTTTCTGATGATGTGGTCATTTTCTGCCACCCCGATCCCTCCGAGCTAGCCGTCGTCAGCAGGCTCCTCGATTTCTTTGGGGCTGTGTCCGGTCTACCCACCAATTTTGCCAAGTGCTCGGCAGTGCCAATCCAGTGCACCCCTGAGGTTTCCGATGCGGTTGGCTCCTCCCTGACCTGCTCGGTCGTGGCCTTCCCCATCCAATACCTAGGCCTCCCCCTCTCCCTCTGCAAGGTGCTCGCCACTCACTTGCTTCCCCTCATCGACAAGTGAGGGAGTCCTGGATTAGGGGGTGTCCGGATAGCCGGACTACCATCATCAGCCGAACTATCATCGGCCGGACTTTCATCATCGACCGGACTCCAAGACTATGAAGATACAAGATTGAAGACTTCGTTCCGTGTCCGGATGGGACTTTCCTTGGCGTGGAAGGCAAGCTTGGCGATACGGATACATGGATCTCCTACCATTGTAACCAACTCTATGTAACCCTAGCCCTCTCCGGTGTCTATATAAACCGGATGACTCTAGTCCGTAGGACACAACAACAACCATTACAATCATACCATAGGCTAGCTTCTAGGGTTTAGCCTCCTTGATCTCGTGGTAGATCCACTCTTGTAAACATCCACAATATCAATATCAATCAAGCAGGACGTAGGGTTTTACCTCCATCAAGAGGGCCCGAACCTGGGTAAAACATCGTGTCCCTTGTCTCCTGTTACCATCCACCTAGACGCACAGTTCGGGACCCCCTACCCGAGATCCGCCGGTTTTGACACCGACATTGGTGCTTTCATTGAGAGTTCCTCTGTGTCGTCACCGATAGGCTTGATGACCTCTTCAATCGACAACGACGCAGTCCTGGGTGAGACTTTTCTTCCCGGACAGATCTTCGTATTCGGCGGCTTCGCACTGCGGGCCAACTCACTTGGCCATCTGGAGCAGATCGAAAGCTATGCCCCTGGCCGTCAGGTCAGGTTTGGAAGCCTAAACTTCACGGCCGATATCCGCGGGGACTTGATCTTCGATGGATCTAAGCCACAGCCGAGCGTGCCGCGCTGTCACGATGGGCATGACCTAACTCTGCCGCCGGACAGCACCTTGGAGGCCGCACACGAATCTGCTCCGACCCATAGTCCGGAGCCGATCGCTCAGATCGAGGACGGATGGCTGGACACCGCCTCGGGAACTGCAACTTCTACGGCGATGGAGCCGAACACTTACCTTGTCCCGCATAAAGCTCATGACTCCGAGGTGCCGGACTCTCTGCCGGACTCCGAACCTCCTGCGCCCCTGCCAGTCGAATCCGATTGGGCGCCGATCACGGAATTCACCGCTGCGGACATCTTTCAGCACTCACCCTTCGGCGATATCTTAAATTCTCTGAAGCATCTCTCGCTATCCGGAGAGCCCTAGCCGAAATACGGCCAGGATGGTTGGGACGCGGACGACGAAGAAATTCAGAGCCCACCCACCACCCACTTCGTAGCCACCGTCGACGATCTAACCGATGTACTCGACTACGACTCCGAAGACATCGACGGTATGGATGACGATGCCGGAGACTATCAAGAACCAGTGCCTACAAGACACTGGAAGACCACCTCGTCATACGACATATACATGGTGGACACCCCAAAAGATGGGGACGACGAAGAAGCAACGGAGGCTGATTCCTTAAAGAAACAGCCCAAGCGCCGACGTCAGCGGCGCCGCTCTAAATCCCGCCACAGCAAGAATGGAGATACCGACACAGGAGATAATAACACCCCAGAAAGTGCCAAAGACAACCCCCTCCAGCACGATCCAGCGCAGGAGGAGGCAGAAGCAAGCCCTCACGAGAGGGCGGCAGACGAAGAGGTCGAGGATGATAATTACTTACCTCCCTCCGGAGACGAGGCAAGCCTCGACGACGACGAATTCGTCGTGCCTGAGGATCCCGTCAAACAAGAGCGTTTCAGACGCAGGCTAATGGCCACGGCAAACAGCCTAAAGAAAAAGCAGCAACAACTTCAAGCTGATCAAGACCTACTGGCCGACAGATGGACCGAGGTCCTCGCGGCCGAAGAGTATGAACTCGAACGCCCCTCCAAAAGTTACCCAAAACGCAAGTTGCTCCCCCGACTAGAGGAGGAAGCGTACAAACCTGCATCACCAGCACACAATACGGAAGACCGATCACCTCGTGGCCGCGACAGAGAGGCGTACAAGCCCTCCACCAAAACCGTACCCCAGCATCGCTCAAAAAGCATGAAGCCACGGGGGAACGCGCCGGACTTGCGGGATATATTGGAGGACAAGGCAAGACAATCGAGATCTATCTATGGATCACGTGGGCGCCCCAAGACCCACGACGAGTACCGTCGCGCCGGATACAACTACTTCGGCCGGGCCGAACACAGCAGACAACGCTCTCTCGAGCTACGTCGCGATATTGCTCAATACAGAGGCGCCGCGCACCCGCTATGCTTCACTGACGAAGTAATGGATCATCAAACCCCTGAAGGGTTTAAACCCGTTAATATCGAATCCTACGATGGCACAACAGACCCCGCGGTTTGGATTGAGGATTATCTCCTCCATATACATATGGCCCGCGGCGACGATCTTCACGCCATCAAATATCTCCCGCTCAAGCTTAAAGGACCAGCTCTGCATTGGCTTAACAGCCTGCCCGCAGAGTCAATTGGATGCTGGGAAGACCTGGAAGCCACATTCCTCGACAATCTCCAGGGCACGTATGTGCGACCACCGGACGCAGATGACCTAAGCCACATAATCCAGCAACCAGACGAATCGGCCAGGCAATTCTGGACACGGTTCTTAACAAAGAAAAATCAAATCGTCGACTGTCCGAATGCAGAGGCCCTCGCTGCCTTCAAACATAAAATCCGCGACGAGTGGCTGGCCCAGCACCTAGGACAGGAAAAGCCGAAATCCATGGCAGCCCTCACATCACTCATGACCCGCTTCTGTGCGGGAGAGGATAGCTGGCTAGCTCGCAGCAACAACCTCAGCAAAAATGCTGGCAGTCCGGATACCAAGGACCGCAATGGCAGGTCGCGTCGAAACAAAAACAAACGCCGCATTAACGGCGACAGCAATGAGGATACGGCAGTCAACGCCGGATTCCGAGGCTCCAAGCCCGGTCAACGGAAGAAGCCATTCAAAAGAACCACTCCGGGCCCGTCCAATTTGGACCGAATACTCGACCGCTCCTGTCAAATACATGGAACCCCCGAAAAGCCAGCTAACCACACCAACAGAGATTGTTGGGTATTCAAGCAGGCAGGCAAATTAATCACCGAAAACAGTGACAAGGGGCTACACAGCGATGACGAGGAAGAGACCCGGCCGCCGAACAATAGAGGACAAAAGGGATTCCCCCCTCAAGTTCGAACGGTAAACATGATATACGCAACGCATATACCCAAGAGGGAGCGGAAGCGTGCACTAAGGGACGTATACGCGATGGAGCCAGTCGCCCCAAAATTCAACCCATGGTCCTCTTGCCCGATCACTTTCGATCGAAGAGACCATCTGACCAGTATCCGCCATGGCGGATTCGCCGCATTGGTCTTAGACCCAATCATCGATGGATTTCACCTCACGAGAGTCCTGATGGACGGCGGCAGTAGCCTGAACCTGCTTTATCAGGATACAATGCGAAAGATGGGCATAGACCCTTCAAGGATTAAACCTACAAAGACAACCTTCAAAGGCGTCATACCAGGTGTCGAGGCCAGTTGTACAGGCTCAGTTACACTGGAAGTGGTCTTCGGATCCCCGGATAATTTCCGAAGCGAGGAGTTAATCTTCGACATAGTCCCATTCCGCAGTGGCTATTACGCTCTGCTCGGATGAACCGCGTTCGCAAAATTCAACGCAGTGCCGCATTATGCATACCTTAAGCTCAAGATGCCAGGCCCTCGTGGAGTCGTCACGGTCAATGGAAACACGGAACGCTCCCTCCGAACGGAGGAACATACAGCGGCTCTCGCGGCAGAAGTACAGAGCAGCCTTTTAAGGCAATTTTTGAGTCCGGCCGTTAAACGACTGGACACGGCCAAACGCGCCCGGAGCAACATCAACCAAGACCACCTGGAACGTTCCGAGCACGCGTAGCAATGCGGCCTCAATCCCAGCCCTCGCACAATTGTAAGACAAACTCTCCGCGTACATAATTACGCCCTGGAGATACCATGGGCATAGGGGGAGAGGCACAACCACAACAGACCCAGAGTGCGGTTCGACCACACCAGGGGCTCCCAAGTGTGTCGCTCTTTTTATCTTTTATTTCTCTCTTTTTTATACAAAACTCTGTCCGGCGGCGAACCTGCCGAACTCATGATGCAACAGCCAGGGAGGGACAAAGGCTGCGACGAACACTCAGGTGGTCTCCATTACGAGCATTAAATTTGTTAAATACACCATTCCGCGGCCTACCCCTGGAGGGAGACGCCTTTAATTCGTCCAATCCCTTGCTTTCTGCACTATTTGTATCATGCCGCACTCATAGCAGATCTTCTCGAATAAAATGCAGCACTTTTTGCCCATAATTGCATTACCTTATATATATATATGTTCATTTACGATATGTTGCATCCATACATTTTGGTACGGCCAAATACACCAGGGGCTTATGTTCCCCGCATTATGGTGTGATGAAGTCCGAACACTTTCACAAGTGCGGCACCCCGAACTTATAGCATTATATGAATCGGCTCCGAATCATGTCTTGGGTCAATAGTTGGGTTTGCCCGGCTCCCAAGTTTGGCACCTTACGTTCCGTTCTATCGGCTAAGGTAGCACTGGTAGAACCACTGCGATTGCGCCCCGGTTGAGCCGGGTTAATGCCTCAGTGGAGAAAGCTAAAACTGACTGTCATGATAAGGCGAGAGACTGGTCGCTGTTCGAGAGGTCTTTTCGGGTCCTTAAAGACCTACGCCGCTTCGAGCGAAGTACCGGATAATGTCCGACGAAGGCGTGGATAGCGCCCCGAATTCGGTCTTCCAAATACTAGGGGCTTCGCCGAAATTTAAAATTATAGAATTCTATGGCTAAGTGAGAGTGTTCAAGCACTATAAGTCCGGTTGCCTTGTTCGTTGTGTTGAGCGCCTCCCTAGATGGACCCAAAAATGGGAACAAGAGTGCTCAAGTTTATCCCGAACACCCCAGCACTCGTGGCATGGGTGCTGAAGCCGACGACTTGCCATCTCTCAGATTTAATAAACGGCTGCACAGAAGGTAATATTTTAAATTAACAAGCATTGCTTAGCGCATATGAACAAAGTTTTCAGCGCACAGGATAACACATTGCGAATTTACTCAATAATTACATCCCTAGGGCACTCATCCGCAATCTTGCGGGCACCCTTCAGGACAGTCTTATAGTACATCTCGGGCGTACGATATTCCTTGCCCGCTGGTGGCGCGTCAGTGATTAGCTTCTCCGCATCCAGCTTGCCCCAATGCACCTTTGCGCGGGCAAGGGCCCGACGAGCACCTTCAATACAGGCGGAGCGCTTGATAACCTCCACCCAGGGGCACACATCCACCAACCGTCGCACGAGGCCAAAATAGCTCCCAGGCATGGCCTCTCCAGGCCACAGCCGGACTATGAGGCCCTTCATGGCCTGCTCGGCCACCTTGTGGAGCTCGACCAGCTGCTTCAGCTGGTCGCTAGGGGGCACCGGATGGCCGGCCTCAGCATACTGAGACCAGAAGACCTTCTCCGTTGAGCTCCCCTCCTCGGCTCGGTAGAATGCGGCGGCATCAGACACGCTGCGGGGCAGATCTGCAAACGCCCCTGGAGAGCTCCGAATTCGGGTAAGTAACACGTAATTTACATTCACATGCTTGCTTTGCATGAAAAATGCCTTACCCGCCGCTATCTTCTTCACCAACTCAATCTCCTGAAGGGACTTATGGGCATCGGCCTTGGCAGTTTTGGCACTTTCGAGAGCCGAGGCAAGCTCGGACTCTCGAGTCTTTGAGTCACGCTCCAAACTCTCATGCTTTTCCATGAGAGCCTGGAGCTCTTGCCGAACCACCGCCACCCGCGCCTCCTGCTTTTCTCGCTCTGCCTGTTCCGTGGCCGCATTGAGTTCGGCCGTGGACACGGCCTCCTTCAGGGTCGCCACCTCGTTCGTGGCCCCTGCAGTACCCATGTTATCCTTGTTATTTTTTGTTGCAACCTAAATCCTTTTCTGTAAGGTACAAGTTCAAAGTGGTGTTACTCACCTTCTTTGTCCTGGAGCTGCTTCTTGGCGCGGCCGAGCTCTTGCTCGGACCGCTCGAGCTCCTGCTTCAAAGCACCGACCTCCGCAGTCAGTGCGGCAGAGGTCAGCAGCGCAGCCTGCAACCCATATTGACATAATTTTTTAGCAACCCTGCGTATATCTTTTTTTTTCCAGATCCTCAGTCCGACTTTTCTTTCCGAACACCGAACCGAGCATCAGGGGCTACTGTCTATGCGGTATTACATTGCATATTTTTATCTTCTTACCTCAAAGCCTGATAGAAGGCTACTGCAGGCTTCGGTCAGCCCGCTCTTGGCAAGCTGTACCTTCTGAATCACCGCACTCATAATAGTGCGGTGTTCTTCCTCGATGGAAGCGCTCTGCAGCGCCTCCAACAAATTGTCTGGCGCCTCTGGTTGGACGGAAGCTTCCAGCGTCACGGTCTTGCCCTTCGTGCGAAGGGGCCGCCGGCCGGACTCCGGAACCACTGCGGGTTCTGATGTGGAGTCCGGCGCAAAGTCCGGGAGGCCGCCTTGTGGCGCCTCCGGAGCCTCCCCCTGATGGGTCCCTTCTTGGGATCCCACCTCGGCGTCCTCGGTGTCGCGAGGGGTGGAGGCGGTCGGGATGGAGTCTACATCTGACGGAGCCAACGACCCGCTCGATGAAGCGGAGAGATCATCATTGGCCGGACTACAGGCAGCATGCGGCATCAGAATGACACTATGTGACGCAGAAAAAGAAATTATAAATCATTCAGGAATCCGGATACTTACGATCTCGCCGAAGGCCTGGCCCTTGAAGGCCATTCTTCCTTGCCAACGTTGATGTTGGCGGAGCTGTCCGGGGGAATAGTCCTTCCCCTCTTGGACCCTTCGGCCTCCCCTGTTGGGGAAGCCTTCCTCTTCCTCTCTCCCTCCTCTGGGAGAGAGTCCTCTTTCTCCTCCTCGTTTTCGGGGGAGGAGTCCGCCCCGGAGTCGTCGGACACCTGAAAACGGGAACTCTTTCGAGCACCCGTGGCCTCCTTCTTGGCCTTCTTCTCCGGCACCACGTACGGTGCCGGAACCAGCAGCCTCGTTAGATGGGCGTCTACTGGGTTTTCTGGCATAGGAGCCGGGCAGATAATCTGCTCCGCCTTCCTCATCCAGTCCTGTCAAAGGAAAAGGAGAAATTAAAACCCGCATAGAGTCAAACTATGAAAAGCAAGTGTCCCGTAAAGGGGTAGAATCACTTACCTCGTCGGCTTGGCTCTGCGAGCGAAATCCGCGATCTTCAGTCGGGGATGCGGGGGCTTCGGCGCCCTTGAACAGCACCCTCCAGGCACCTTCGTACGTCATGTCGAAGAGCCCGCTCAGCGCCTGGTGCTGTTTCGGATTAAAATCCCACAGATTGAATGCCCGCTCTTGGCATGGGAGAATCCGGCGGACGAGCATGACTTGGACCATGTTAACCAGCCTGAGCTTCTTCACCAGCTTCTGGATACAGGCTTGGAGTCCCGTCAGCTCCTCCGAACTACCCCACAACAAGCCCTTCTCTTTCCAGGAGGTGAGCTGCGCGGGGATACCAGATCTGAACTCGGGGGCCGCCGCCCACGTAGGGTCGCGCGGCTCGGTGATATAGAACCACCCCGATTGCCACCCCTTGACGGATTCCACGAAGGCCCCTTCGAACCAAAGGACGTTGGGCATCTTGCCCAACATAGCGCCTCCGCACTCCGCTTGAGTGCCCTTCACTACCTTCGGCTTGACATTGAAGGTCTTGAGCCACAAGCCGAAGTGGGGCTGGATGCAGAGGAAGGCCTCGCACACGACGATAAACGCCGAGATGTTGAGGATGAAGTTCGGCGCCAGATCATGGAAATCCAGGCCGTAGTAGAACATGAGCCCCCGGACAAAGGGGTGAAGTGGAAAGCCCAGTCCGCGGAGGAAATGGGGAAGAAAAACAACCCTCTCATGGGGCCTGGGGGTAGGGATGAGCTGCCCCTCATTGGGCAGCCGGTGCGCGATGTCGCCGGACAGGTAGCCGGTGTTGCGCAGTCTTTCGATGTGCTCCTCCGTAACGGAGGAGGTCATCCACTTGCCTCCCGCTCCAGACATGACTGGGGAAGGTTGAGACGAGATGTGCGGGCTTGGGCGCTGGAGCTCGAGTGCGCGGAGATGGATAAGCAAAGGAGGAAGAAGGCGTAGGTGAAAAGGTGAATCCTTATCCCTTATATGGGCGGGCGAAGTCTACGCGTCCCCCACCGGCCTGGTAAAACTCGCTTATGCCCCAAGCGTCACCATCAATGGCGCGGTTGGGTTACCCACGTCCGTATTAACGAGAATCCCGGATTAAGGGGGAACACGATCTCTGCTTCGACAAGACGTGCCAAGGAAACCGCTTCGCTAAATGCGTTGAGGTGGTAGAGTAAAAAACGATTCAAGTAATGGCTTGGTAGTGGCGTGACGTCATGCCGCAAAAACGTCAGCAGATTGAACTTGTGTATATATTATTCTCTCTACGGTGGAATGTGGAATTTATTTTGCAGAGCGGGACACTATCCTGGTGTTCACAATCTTCTATCATTCGGAGGAGGAACCCGCCTTGCAATGCCGAGCAATATACGCGCCAGACTTATCATCATTGAAGCCTGGTTCAGGGGCTACTGAGGGAGTCCTGGATTAGGGGGTGTCCGGATAGCCAGACTACCATCATCAGTCGAACTATCATCGGCCGGACTATCATCATCGACCGGACTCCAAGACTATGAAGATACAAGATTGAAGACTTCGTCCCGTGTCCGGATGGGACTTTCCTTGGCGTGGAAGGCAAGCTTGGCGATACGGATACGTGGATCTCCTACCATTGTAACCGACTCTATGTAACCCTAGCCCTCTCCGTTGTCTATATAAACCGGATGGCTCTAGTCCGTAGGACACAACAACAACCATTACAATCATACCATAGGCTAGCTTCTAGGATTTAGCCTCCTTGATCTCGTGGTAGATCCACTCTTGTAAACATCCACAATATCAATATCAATCAAGCAGGACGTAGGGTTTTACCTCCATCAAGAGGGCCCGAACCTGGGTAAAACATCGTGTCCCTTGTCTCCTATTACCATCCGCCTAGATGCATAGTTCGGGACCCCCTACCCGAGATCCGCCGGTTTTGACACCGACAACAAGCTTCTCCACAAGTTGGCCACCTGGAAGGCCGCGCTTCTCTCGCGAGGGGAACGCCTGGCCTTGGTTCGGCAAGTTCTTATGGCTATGCCTATGCACATTCTCCTGGCCATGTCACTCTCCCCACCTATCCTCAAGAAGGCGAACCGGATCATCCGCGACTTCCTATGGCATGGTCGCAAAGACGCTCGCGTTGGATCCTGTCTTGTTGGCTGGGCAAGAGTTTGTCGCCCCATCGAGCTAGGCAGGCTCGGAATTTGTGATCTTCACTGCACCGACATCTCCCTTCGCGTCTGGTGGCTTTGGCTCCATGCTTCCGATGCCTCCCGCCCTTGGTCACACCTCCACCCGCCCTCCGATCCCGAGGCTCTCCAGTTCTTCCGCGCCTCGACGACTTGGTCCATTGGCAATGGCACATCTTGTCGCTTATGGACTGACAAATGGCTCCAGGGCTGCTCTATCAGCGACTTTGCCCCGAGCCTCACCGCTCTTGTCCCAAGTCGGCACCGTCGATCACGTACTATCGCTGCTGTCCTTCTGGATCGGGCGTGGGTTAGCGACATCCACGGCCACCTTGGTCCGGCGGCCGCGCTCGAGTACTTTGAGCTCTGGTGTCAGCTGCAGACTATCTCGTTATCCCAGGAGCCCGACACCACTCTATTGAAGTGGACTGAAAATGCGGTTTACTCTGCTTCTTCCTGCTATAATGCCCTATTCACCGGATCTACAACGTCTGCGCACTGGCGTCTTGTGTGGAAGTCAAGTGCCCCCCTCTCAGTCAAGTTCTTCATCTACCTTGCCTCCATCAACAGGTGCTGGACGGCCGACCAGCTGCTGCGGCGTGGCCTACCGCATGAGTCGGCCTGTGTGCTGTGCTCTCAACACGCCAAGACCCCGCATCATCTCCTAGTGGAGTGCGTTTTCTCACGCACGGTTTGACATGGCATCCTCTCCTGGTGCTGCACCGAGATCACCATACCAGATGACTCCCTTGGCTTCCTAGACTAGCTCAGCTCAGCCCTTACTCTGGCGACTCAGGATAAACGACGAGGGCTCTCCACCATTGCTGCCTTGACGGTCTGGTCTATCTGGCATCATCGCAATGCGATCATCTTTGACAAGATCACCCCCTCCACCGCCTCCCTCCTGGCTACGATCCAGGATAATGCCCGCTCCTGGGCCTGCGCAGGAGTCAATTGAGTAGTATTATCCCTGTAACATAAGCTAATATCTGGGCTGAGCAACCCACTCCATGCTCGATGTGCATCTCGGACATGCCTTGTAGTGTACGTGCCCCGGATGCCTACCATGTATGTTCTCCCCTCTCTATCAATGCAATGATACGCTGACCGTAGCGTATTCGAGAAAAAAAGCAATCGACGGAGCTGCAACTAGTGATACAAAATGCTACGACAGGGGTTAATGCTTGCTAGAACCAAAAAAGGGAGCGGATTCTGCAAATGGCGCGGAGAAGCTACAAACAGTACCTAAAAATGCTACAACCGGCGTCCAAGGAAGCTACCACCGGCTTCTTCAAAAGTTTCAAACAGAGATGGGGAAGTTGCGAGGAGGCCACTGTGCAAACCAAAAAAGCTACAACCGGCTGCGAGATAGTTGCAACGGTTCTTTTGAAAAGCTTCAAGCCAGAGAAATGGCATGCACGCCGAGCTACGGCCGAAGGCGACGATTTTTTTTGTTGCAACTATGTTGGTTTTTGCTACCATGGTGACGGCTTTTTACTACATCCATCCGCGGCCCACGGTGCAGTTAGGAGCCATGATGGCGGAGATGACATTTTTGCTGCAACCGTTGTCAATCTTTGCTACGACAGGTGAGAATTTTTGCTACATCCATTCATGACAGTTGAATCGGCCGGGACGGCAATGACACCTCGTTTAGCTACGAGCCATCACCAGCATCGACCTGGTGCTACAACCGCGTTGCTTTTTTGCTAACTAAAATTATATTTTTTCTTTATGCTTATGCCTTTATTTATTTTTCATGATATATGCTATTTATTGTTGAAAGTATATATGTTACTCTGTTAAGATTCATTGTGCTTTAATCGCACTAGGGATTCCATAATGCTAGGACCGTCCTTGCATGCTTTGTGCCTTCACTCTCGGCGTCTACATGAGTGACCCAAGCGACGGCTTCATATTACTCTGCGTCACCCTCTTCATCTGCGCCTTCCTCTTTCGTGTCATCCACGTTAGAAGGTATGTAATAAATATCTATATATGTGACAATTAATGTAGCTTCGAACATGTTAACTTGTTTCCATATGATAGACAATGCAAGGTTTCTATAGGAAAAATCTAGAAACAACTGCAATTCCTATATCAACTAGTACATATACACGTGCAATGCACGTCTTAATATAATAGAATTATTTTCATAAAAGGAAAAGAAGTGATAGATGTGCTAATAGATTCAAAGAAAAAGAAATTATAGTGATGTATAAATGCCAGTGTTAGTTAAATATTGTAAAAGCAGGAAGTAGTATTCATGCCATAAAACTGTACGTTCATTTAAAAAGAACTGCACGTTGCTTCACTTTCTCCACATCCTCCCTTTTTCTTTTGAGAAATCTCCATCTGATGGTCATGTGGCAACACGGCCCATTGGGGCTAGTTATGGGCTTCTTTTTTTGGAAGCGGCACATGATTGTTCTAGAACACAGTAGATGTAGCAGCAGTGTACTGTTCATGCGAATCCTGCTGATATTGGCCCTTGGATTTAAAAGATCAACGGTTATGATTGATGTTCTTAGTCCTACTCAAGACTCGTACACTATATAGTAGAATAGATATGCCAAGCTCCGGCGGTGCCTGACAGGCAGAGGTTTTTATCTTCAAGACCGAAGATGACTTTGACACCAAGACACCACATGATTAGCATCTTTTGCGGCCCCTGGTGTCGCGATAGGAAACTAATGTTGAACGACAATCCAAAGTTATGGTTTTATCCCCATGCCATGTTACTCCATAATATTTGGTGGTAGTACTCCGAATTAGATTGTGGGAGTATGATTTGATTTGATCCATTAGATGGCAAGGAATAGACAGTCCAATTTATACCAGGGGTATTGTAAAGGAGCTCGATTTCTTTTCTTTTGAGCCTTTCTGATTCTTTGTCCCTTTGGGACTACTTTTTTTTGCGGGTACCTTTAGGACTATTTTGTACTCCCCTTTTTCTAACTAACTAGTTCACCGAAGGCGCGCGTTACCGGGCCCGTCCATTTTGAAAATATAATGACAGTAAGTTTCCTAATATATATAGTAAATTGATTGATAGGTTGAAAGGTAACGAAAACTCAAAACGGTGCCCGGACTCATCTGCTCCCTCTCAGCAAAAAATTCAAAAATAATACTAGAAAAATTTAAAAAATTCCAAATGTTTTTGTGGTGGTAGATAATTTGACGCGTGAGGTGCGCCCCAAAATTCAACTTATTTGGACATCTGAGCAGCTCTCGGCAAAAAAGACAAATCGGGTCAAAACAGTGCGTGAACAGTGAACATTTTTACAGACCCTGATTTTGTCTTTTTTGCCGAGAGCTTCTCAGATGCTCAAATGAGATGAATTTTGGGGCGCACCTCACGCGTCAAATTATCTACCACCACAAAAGAATTTGGATTTCTTTGAATTTTTCTAGTAATTTTTTTTGAATTTTTTTCTAAGCGTGGGTGCAGATGACCCCGGGTGCAGATTAGCCGCACTCGAAAGGTAATGCTATTTTTATCAGAGCCCGAATTTATATGAGGGAGATATTATTGTCTCATCTCAAGCTCCCATTCTTACGTTCATTTTTACACATACTTAGGCAGGCACAAAAGAAAAATGTTAATCTATCCAACATCTACCGGTCCGCTAGCATAAGATTAGACATATAGAGCAAGAAGATTTAACAGCTTTCATCGTCATCACATGGATTTTGCAACCACCGATAGCAGTACTTTCATGACATGTATCTTCAAAACATGTCAAAGGCCGGGTTGCTCATCGATACTTTACATCAACGTCAATCAACTCCATGCTTTGATATAGCCCAGCTTGGTTTTGTTAGTTTCTTTTTTACCCGTTTCTGCAAAATTCCTTAAGGCATTGCGCCCATCCAGAATTCAGTTTCACAGTTTGGGTTTCAATAGTGCAGTTGACCAATTTGCAATGGGGGAGTATTCGTTTGTTGTTTTCCTAAGCAAAGAAACATCAACACTGCCAAATGTTTTTTTTTTTGAGGAAACGCAGGAGAACTGCGATCTCATTGCAGGAGAAAAGAAGTAAGAACGTCAACTGTACAAAAGTTTAGCCTGTCGCGCGCGGACGGGGCAAAGAAAAATAAAAGAAAGTGAAAATAAGGCGGCCTAGCGCCAGTGGTGGCTCCAGAAATTTGCAACCGGGTATTCATTTTGCCAAAATCATTGCTGTTTTTCAAAAATTGTCACTCTTTTGCCAAAATCAACACTGTTTTGTAAAAATTATGGGTATCCACATGAAGACCCAAGAATACCCCTAGCGCCGCCCCTACCTAGTGCTACTCTCGCAACATCAGGTGACTACCCCCGGCCATCACCCACATGTCGAGCTCATCGCCAATTCGTTCCAGAGTCTCCTCCAGGGTATGCTCCACGTCGTTGAAGATCCTTACATTTTGTTACTTCCAAATGCCCCAGAGGATAAGGAGCACGATCGAGCGTGGCCGCTTGACAAGCGATGCTAACTCGCCAAGCTGCGCCAGCCAGTCCACGAGGAAGCCCCCAGCTGCGGGCCAAGTCGCAGGGTGCAGTGATGGGATGGCGAGATGCACCACTGCCGCCGCCCATAGCTGCCTCGACCGAGGGCACTGTTGGAAGAGGTGCATGTTGGTTTGCAAGTGGCGGCGACAGAGCGGACAGAATTAGCTATTTCGCCATTGTCGTGCCGATAGCCTATCTACTGTGAGTGGTCTGTTGATAGACAAAAGCCATGCGAATAGCTTAATTTTGGTGGGTGCGCACACCTTCCAAATGATCTCGAAGACTAGCGATCTGGTAGAGGCCAGGAATTGCAGGTGATATGCCGATGCCGTGGTGAATTTCTGGGATTCTGGGAGGTTCCAGGAGAATTTATCTTGCCCCGCAGAGAGCGAACCGGCCGCGGAAATCTTAGACCATAGGGCCACGAACTCCAAGAGGAGGGCGGGAGTGACGCGACCCTACACGTCCTTTACCCACCTCCCGTCCCATAGTGCATCCTGGACCGATCGCCTTTTGCACCGAGAGAGCATGAACATGCCCGACGCGATGGTGATTGGGGCCTCCCCAAGCAGCCAGCTGTCAAACCAAAAGCTCGCTGCTTTGCCATCATGGACAGTCACGGTGGTGGCAGCCGCGAAGAGCGGCCGCTCGGGTGTGGAGCACGGGACAGGCAGCCCGATTCATGGCCTTGACGTCGCCACACGCTCTAGCCATAGCCAGTGCAATCTCAATGCCAGTCCAAAATGTTGTAGGTCCAAAATGCCGAGGCCACCGAGCTCGCGCGGTCAACAGATGCGTCCCAATGCCACCTTGCATTGCCCGCCATGACAGAAATCCTGGCCCTTCCAAAGCCAGGCGCGCCTGATCTTGTCGATCTGTCGACGTACCCACACCGGCAGCTCGTGTACAAACATCCAATAGACCGTAAAGGCCGAGAGCACGGAGTTGAGCAGCACCAGGTGCCCTGCAGCAGCAAGCATCTTGAATTTCCAGCCCGCCAGTCTTGCCACGATCTTGTCAATGAGCGGCTGAAGATCTATCTTGTGCAGCTTGCGAAGAGATAGAGGGAGGCCGAGTAATTTGCAAGGGAAGGTCCCATGCGGCGCCCCCAGCGACCCAGCTATGTCTGCTGTCGAGAAGCTCAGGCCATTGATGGCTATCACCGTGCTCTTGTTGAAGTTGATTCTTAGCCCCGTGGCATCTCCGAAGGCACGAAGGAACGATCATAGGGTGAGCACATCTTGTTGGATGGGGTTGAGGAAGATTGCAACATCGTCGACATATATACATGGAGGTACGGAATGCCGACACCTTGCCATTAATCTTTGATAAGGCCCCTTCTTGCACGACATTGACGAGGAGCTGTTGGAGAGGCTCCATGGCAAGGATGAACAAGAAGGGAGATAGCGGGTCCCCCTGCCTAAGCCCCCGACGATGCCTGATCACTGGGCCTACTACACCGTTGACAAGCACCCAAGAGGACACCGATGCAAGGAGCAAGGAGATCCAGTCACACCATCTTTGCCCAAAACCCCTGGCTCACAACATATCAAACAAGTAAGTCTAGGACACCATGTTGAATGCTTTGACAATATTGAGCTTGATCAGGAGCATTGGTCTCTTGGTATGGTGGAAATGCCTTGCCATTCCTTGGACGAACAGGAAGTTGTCCTGAATGCATCTGCCTTTAATGAAGGTGCTTTTGCACCGGCGCAATCAGGCTATCAAGTCGTTTGGCAAGACGTGAAGCCAGAATTTTGGTGAATATCTTGATGACACTATGTAGCAGGTGTCGATGTCAAAACCGGTGGATCTCAGTGATAACCCACAAGTATAGGGGATCTTAACAGTTTTTGAGCGTAGAGTATTCAACCCAAATTTATTGATTCGACACAAGGGGAGCCAAAGAATATTCTGAAGTATTAGCAGTTGAGTTGTCAATTCAACCACACCTGAAAGACTTAATATCTGCAGCAAAGTATTTAGTAGCAAAGTAATATGGAAGTAACAGTAACAGTGGCAAAAGTAACAGTAGCAGTTTTGTAGTAATTGTAACAGTGGCAACAGTAAAGTAACTAAGCAAAGAGCAATATGTGAAAAGCTCGTAGGCATTGGATAAGTGATGGATAATTATGTCGGATGGATTCCTCATGAAACAATTATAACATAGGGTGACATAGAACTAGCTCCAGTTCATCAATGTAATGTAGGCATGTATTCTGAATATAGTCATACGTGCTTATGGAAAAGAACTTGCATGACATCTTTTGTCCTACCCTCCCGTGGCAGCGGGGTCCTATTGGAAACTAAGGGATATTAGGGCCTCCTTTTTGTTGGAAATATGCCCTAGAGGCAATAATAAAAGTGTTATTATTATATTTCTTTGTTCATGATAATAGTCTTTTATTCATGCTATAACTGTATTATCCGGAAATCGTAATACACGTGTGAATACATAGACCACAATATGTCCCTAGTGAGCCTCTAGTTGACTAGCTCGTTGTGATCAACAGATAGTCATGGTTTCCTGGCTATGGACATTGGATGTCGTTGATAACGGGATCACATCATTAGGAGAATGATGTGATGGACAAGACCCAATCCTAAGCCTAGCACAAAGATCGTGTAGTTCGTATGCTAAAGCTTTTCTAATGTCAAGTATCTTTTCCTTAGACCATGAGATTGTGCAACTCCCGGATACCGTAGCAATGCTTTGGGTGTACCAAACGTCACAACGTAACTGGGTGACTATAAAGGTGCATTACAGGTATCTCTGAAAGTGTCTGTTGGGTTGGCACGAATCGAGACTGGGATTTGTCACTCCGTGTAAACGGAGAGGTATCTCTGGGCCCACTCGGTAGGACATCATCATAATGTGCACAATGTGACCAAGGGGTTGATCACGGGATGATGTGTTACGGAATGAGTAAAGAGACTTGCTGGTAACGAGATTGAACAAGGTATCGGTATACCGACGATCGAATCTCGGGCAAGTACAATACCGTTAGACAAAGGGAATTGTATACGGGATCGATTGAGTCCTTGGCATCGTGGTTCATCCGATGAGATCATCGTGGAACATGTGGGAGCCAACATGGGTATCTAGATCCCGCAGTTGTTTATTGATCGGAGAACGTCTCGGTCATGACTACATGTCTCCCGAACCCGTAGGGTCTACACACTTAAGGTTCGATGACGCTAGGGTTATAAAGGAAGTTTGTATGTGGTTACCGAATGTTGTTCGGAGTCCCAGATGAGATCCCGGACGTCACGAGGAGTTCCGGAATGGTCCGGAGGTAAAGATTTATATATGGGAAGTCCTGTTTTGGTCACCGAAAAAGTTTCGGGCGATATCGGTAATGTACCGGGACCACCGGGAGGGTCCCGGGGGTCCACCAAGTGGGACCACCTGCCCCAGAAGGCTGCGTGGGCCAAGTGTGGGAGGGGACCAGCCACTAGGAGGGCTGGTGCGCCCCCCACAAGGGACCCAAGGCGCAAGGGAGAGTGGGAGGGGGCAAACCCTAGGGCAGATGGGCCCTAAGGCCCACCCCAGGCGCGCCTCCCCTCTCTCCCCCTCTTGGCCGCCTCCCCAAGCCCCATCTAGGGCTGGCCGCACCCCTTGGGGGGGGGGGGAACCCTAGATGGGGGCGCAGCCCTCCCCTTCCCCTATATATATGAGGCCTAGGGGCTGCCCAATGGAGATGAGAACTTCTCCTCTTGGTGCAGCCTTACCCCTCTCCCTCCTCCTCTCCCATGGTGCTTGGCGAAGCCCTGCAGGATTGCCACGCTCCTCCATCACCACCATGCCATTGTGCTGCTGCTGGATGGAGTCTTCCTCAACCTCTCCCTCTCTCCTTGCTGGATCAAGGCGTGGGAGACGTCACCGGGCTGTACGTGTGTTGAACGCGGAGGTGCCGTCCGTTCGGCACTAGGATCTCCGGTGATTTGAATCACGACGAGTACGACTCCTTCAACCCCGTTCTCTTGAACGCTTCCGCTTAGCGATCTACAAGGGTATGTAGATGCACTCTCCTTCCCCTCGTTGCTGGTTTCTCCATAGATAGATCTTGGTGACACGTAGGAAAATTTTGAATTTCTGCTACGTTCCCCAACAGTGGCATCATGAGCTAGGTCTATTGCGTAGATTCTTTGCACGAGTAGAACACAAAGTAGTTGTGGGCGTTGATGTTGTTCAATATGCTTACCGTTACTAGTCCAATCTTGTTTCGACGGTATTGTGGGATGAAGCGGCCCGGACCGACCTTACACGTACTCTTACGTGAGACAGGTTCCACCGACTGACATGCACTTGGTGCATAAGGTGGCTAGCGGGTGCCAGTCTCTCCCACTTTAGTCGGAACGGATTCGATGAAAAGGGTCCTTATGAAGGGTAAATAGCAATTGGCATATCACATTGTGGTTTTGCGTAGGTAAGAAACGTTCTTGCTAGAAACCCATAGCAGCCACGTAAAACATGCAAACAACAATTAGAGGACGTCTAACTTGTTTTTGCAGGGTATGCTATGTGATGTGATATGGCCAAGAAGAATGTGATGAATGATATGTGATGTATGAGATTGATCATGTTCTTGTAATAGGAATCACGACTTGCATGTCGATGAGTATGACAACCGGCAGGAGCCATAGGAGTTGTCTTTATTTATTGTATGACCTGCGTGTCATTGAAGAACGCCATGTAAACTACTTTACTTTATTGTTAAACGCGTTAGTCATAGAAGTAGAAGTAGTCGTTGGCGTGACAACTTCATGAAGACACGATGATGGAGATCATGATGATGGAGATCATGGTGTCATGCCGGTGACAAGATGATCATGGAGCCCCGAAGATGAAGATCAAAGGAGCTATATGATATTGGCCATATCATGTCACTACTCTATTTGATTGCATGTGATGTTTATCATGTTTATGCATCTTGTTTGCTTAGAATGACGGTAGTAAATAAGATGATCCCTTACAACAATTTCAAGAAGTGTTCTCCCCTAACTGTGCACCGTTGCTACAGTTTGTCGCTTCTAAGCACCACGTGATGATCGGGTGTGATGGATTCTTACGTTCACATACAACGGGTGTAAGACAGATTTACACACGCGAAAACACTTAGGGTTAACTTGATGAGCCTAGCATGTACAGACATGGCCTCGGAACACGGAGACCGAAAGGTTGAGCATGAGTCGTATAGTAGATACGATCAACATGAAGATGTTCACCGATGATGACTAGTCCGTCTCACGTGATGATCGGACACGGCCTAGTTGACTCGGATCATGTAATCACTTAGATGACCAGAGGGATGTCTATCTGAGTGGGAGTTCATAAGATGAACTTAATTATCCTAAACATAGTCAAAAGGATTTTGCAAATTATGTCGTAGCTCGCGCTTTAGTTCTACTGTTTTAGATATGTTCCTAGAGAAAATATAGTTGAAAGTTGAAAGTAGCGATTATGCGGACAGTAGAAAGCTAATGTCCTTAATGCACTGCTCAGTGTGCTAAACCCCAAATGTCGTTTGTGGATGTTGCGAACATCGGACATACACGTTTTGATAACTACGTGATAGTTCAGTTAAACGGTTTAGAGTTGAGGCACTAAAGACGTTTTCGAAATGTCGCGGAACATAAGAGGTGTTTCGAGGGCGGAAATTAGGATTTCAGGCTCGTGCCCACGTCAAGAGGTATAAGACCTCCGACGATTTTCTTAGCCTCCAAACTCAGGGAGAAAAGCTCAATCATTGAGCTTGTGCTCAGATTGTCTGAGTGCAACAATCACTTGAATCGAGTGGGAGTTAATCTTCCAGATGAGATAGTGATGTTTCCCCAAAGTCATTGCCACCAAGCTGCTAGAGCTTCATGATGAACTATAACATATCAAGGATAGAGATGATGATCCTTGAGGTATTCGCGTTGTTTGACATCGCGAGAGTAGAAATCAAGAAGGATCATCAATTGTTGATGGTTGGTGAAACCACTAGTTTCAAGAAGGGCAAGGGCATGAAGGGATACTTCATGAAACGGCAATTCAGCTGCTGCTCTAGTGAAGAAACCCAAGGTTGAACCCAAATCCGAGACTAAGTGCTTCTGTAATAAAGGGAACAGCCATTGGAGCAGCATTACCCTAGATACTTGGTAGATGAGAAGGCTGGGAAGGTCGATAGAAGTATATTGGATATACATTATGTTAATGTGTACTTTACTAGTACTCCTAGTAGCACCAGGTATAAGATACCGGCTCGGTTGCTAAGTGTTAGTAACTCGAAATAAAAGAGCCACGGAATAAACAGAGACTAGCTAAAGGTGAGCTGACGATATGTGTTGGAAGTGTTTCCAAGTTTGATGTGATCAAACATCGCACGCTCCCTCTACCATCAAGATTAGTATTAAACCTGAATAATTGTCATTTGGTGCTTGCGTTGAGCATAGACATGATTGGATTATGTCTATCGCAATACGGTTATTCATTTAAGGAGAATAATGGTTACTCTATTTGAATAAAACCTTCAATGGTCTTGCACCTAAAGGAATGGTTTATTGAATCTCGATCGTAGTGATACACATTTTCATGCCAAAAGATATAAGACAGTAATGATAGTACCACTTACTTGTGGCACTGCCATGTAAGTCATATTGGTATAAAACGCATGAAGAAGCTCCATGTTGATGGATCTTTGGACTCACTCGTTTTTGAAAAGTTTGAGACATGCGAACCATGTCTATTGGTGTATATGCATGAAGAAACTCCATGCAAATGGACCGTTTGGCTCACTTGATTTTGAATCACTTGAGACATGCAAATCATACCACATGGGCAAGATGACCGAAAGTCTCGTTTTCAGTAAAATGGAACGAGAAAGCAACTTGTTGGAAGTAATACATTTTGATGTGTGCAGTCCAATGAGTGCTGAGGCACGCAGTGGATATCGTTATGTTCTTACTTCACGGATGATTTGAGTAGATACTGAGTATATTTACTTGATGAAACACAAGTCTGAATTATTGAATGGTTCAAGTAATTTCAGAGTGAAGTTGAAGATCATCGTGACAAGAGGATAAAATGTCTATGATATGATCATAGAGATGAATATCTGAATTACGAGTTTGGCACAGAATTAAGACATTGTGGAAATTGTTTCACAACTAATACAGCCTGGAACACCATAGTGTGATGGTGTGTCCGAACATCATAGTTGCACCCTATTGGATATGGTGCGTACCATGATGTCTCTTATCGAATTACCACTATTGTTCATGGGTTAGGCATTAGAGACAACCACATTCACTTTAAATAGGGCACCACATAATTCTGTTGAGATGACACCGTATGAATTATGGTTTAGAGAAACCTAAGTTGTCGTTTCTTAAAGGTTTGGGGCTGCGACGCTTATGTGAAAAAGTTTCAGGATTGATAAGCTCGAACCCAAAGCGGATAAAATGCATCTTCATAGGACACCCAAAACAGTTGGGTATACCTCCTAATTCAGATCCGAAAGCAATATGAATTGTTTCTTGAATCGGGTCCTTTCTCGAGGAAAGGTTTCTCTCGAAAGAGTTGAGTGGGAGGATGGTGGAGACTTGATATGGTTATTAAACCATCACTTCAACCAGTGTGTATCAGGGCACAGGAAGTTGTTCATGTGGCACCTACACCAATTGAAGTAGAATCTTATGATAGTGATCATGGAGACTTCGGATCAAGTCACTCCCAAACCTCGTAGGATGACAAGGATGCGTACTACTTCAGAGTGGTACGTAATCCTGTCTTGGAAGTCATGTTGCTAGACAACTATGAACCTACGAGCTATGGAGAAGCGATGGTGGGCCTGGATTCCGATAAATGGCTCAAGGCCATAAAATCCGAGAGAGGATCCATGTATGAAAACGAAGTGTAGACTTTGGAAGAACTACTTGATGGTCGTAAGGCTATTAGGTACAGATGTGTTTTAAAAGGAAGACGGACGATGATGGTAAATGTCACCATTAAGAAAGCTCGACTTGTCGTTAAGATGTTTTCTGACAAGTTCAAGGAGTTGACTACGGTGAGACTTTCTCACTCGTAGCGATGCTAAGAGTCTGTTGGAATTATATTAGCGATTACTGCATTATTTATGAAATCTTGCAGATAGGATGTCAAAACATTGTTTCCTCGACGATTTTCTTGAGGAAAGGTTGTATGTGATACAACCGGAAGGTTTTGTCAATCCCGAAAGATGCTAATAAGTATGCAAAGCTCCAGCAATCCTTCTAAGGACTGGAGTGAGCATCTCGGAGTTGGAATGTATGCTTTGATGATGATCAAAGATTTTGGGTTTGTACAAAGTTTACGAGAAACTTGTATTTCCAAAGAAGTGAGTGGGAGCACTATAGAATTTCTGATGAGTATATGTTGTTGACATGTTGATGATCAGAAATGATTTTCTAGAAAGCATATAGGGTTATTTGAAAGGTGTTTTTCAATAGAAAACCTGGATTAAGCTACTTGAACATTGAGCATCAAGATCTATAAGGATAGATCAAAATGCTTGATAATACTTTCAAATGAGCACATACCTTGACATGATCTTGAAGGTGTTCAAGATGGATCAGTCAAAGAAGGAGTTCTTGCCTGAGTTGTAAGGTATGAAGTTAAGACTTAAAGATCGACCACGGCAGAAAAGAGAGAAAGGACGAAGGTCGTCCCCTATGCTTAAGACGTAGGCTCTTTAGTATGCTATGCTGTGTACCGCACCTGAAGTGTGCCTTGCCATGAGTCAGTCAAGGGGTACAAGAGTGATCCATGACTGGATCACAGGACAGCGGTCAAAGTTATCCTTAGTAACTAGTGGACTAAGGAATTTTTCTCGATTATGGAGGTGGTAAAAGAGTTCGTCGTAAAGGGTTACGTCGATGCAAGCTTGACACCTATCCGGATAGCTCTGAGTAGAGATACCGGATACGTATAATGGAGCAACAATTTAGAATAGCTCCAAGTAGAATAGTCATTTGGATTAGCTCCAAATAGAACGTGGTAGCTACATCTAGGAGATGACATAGATATTTGTAAAGCACACACGGATCTAAAAGGTTCAGACCTGTTGACTAAAACCTCTCTTAAAAGCAAAACATGATCAAACCCCAGAACTCATTGAGTCTTATCACATGATGATGTGAACTAGTTTAGTGACACTAGTAAACTCTTTGGATATTGGTCACATGGCGATGTGACCTGTCAGTGTTAATCACATGGCGATGTGAACTAGATTATTGACTCTAGTGCAAGTGGGAGACTGTTGGAAATATGCCCTAGAGGCAATAATGAAAGTGTTATTATTATATTTCTTTGTTCATGATAACAGTCTTTTATTCATGCTATAACTGTATTATCCGGAAATTGTAATACACGTGTGAATACATAGAACACAATATGTCCCTAGTGAGCCTCTAGTTGACTAGCTCGTTGTGATCAATAGATAGTCATGGTTTCCTGGCTATGGACATTGGATGTCGTTGATAACGGGATCACATCATTAGGAGAATGATGTGATGCACAAGATCCAATCCTAAGCCTAGCACAAAGATCGTGTAGTTCGTATGCTAAAGCTTTTCTAATGTCAAGTATCTTTTCCTTAGACCATGAGATTGTGCAACTCCAAGATACCATAGGAATGCTTTGGGTGTACCAAACGTCACAACGTAACTGGGTGACTATAAAGGTGCATTACAGGTATCTCCGAAAGTGTCTGTTGGGTTGGCACGAATCGAGACTGGGATTTGTCACTCCGTGTAAACGGAGAGGTATCTCTGGGCCCACTCGGTAGGACATCATCATAATGTGCACAATGTGACCAAGGGGTTGATCACGGGATGATGTGTTACGGAACGAGTAAAGAGACTTGCCGGTAACGAGATTGAACAAGGTATCGGTATACCGACGATTGAATCTTGGGCAAGTACAATACCGTTAGACAAAGGGAATTGTATACGGGATCGATTGAGTCCTTGACATCGTGGTTCATCCGATGAGATCATCGTGGAACATGTGGGAGCCAACATGGGTATCCAGATCCCGCTGTTGGTTATTGACCGGAGAACGTCTCGGTCATGACTACATGTCTCCCGAACCCGTAGGGTCTACACACTTAAGGTTCGATGACGCTAGGGTTATAAAGGAAGTTTGTATGTGGTTACCGAATGTTGTTCGGAGTCCCGGATGAGATCCCGGACGTCACGAGGAGTTCCGGAATGGTCCGTAGGTAAAGATTTATATATGGGAAGTCCTGTTTTGGTCACCGGAAAAGTTTCGGGCGATATCGGTAATGTACCGGGACCACCGGGAGGGTCCCGGGGGTCCAACAAGTGGGGCCACCTGCCCCAGAAGGCTGCATGGGCCAAGTGTGGGAGGGGACCAGCCCCTAGGAGGGCTGGTGCACCCCCCACAAGGGACCCAAGGCGCAAGGGAGAGTGGGAGGGGGCAAACCCTAGGGCAGATGGGCCCTAAGGCCCACCCGAGGCGCGCCTCCCCTCTCTCCCCCTCTTGGCCGCCTCCCCAAGCCCCATCTAGGGCTGGCCGCACCCCTTGGGGGGGGGGAACCCTAGATGGGGGCGCAGCCCTCCCCTTCCCCTATATATATGAGGCCTAGGGGCTGCCCAATGGAGATGAGAACTTCTCCTCTTGGTGCAGCCTTGCCCCTCTCCCTCCTCCTCCTCTCCCATGGTGCTTGGCGAAGCCCTGCAGGATTGCCACGCTCCTCCATCACCACCATGCCGTTGTGCTGCTGCTGGATGGAGTCTTCCTCAACCTCTCCCTCTCTCCTTGCTGGATCAAGGCGTGGGAGACGTCACCGGGCTGTACGTGTGTTGAACGTGGAGGTGCCGTCCGTTCGGCACTAGGATCTCCGGTGATTTGAATCACGGCGAGTACGACTCCTTCAACCTCGTTCTCTTGAACGCTTCCGCTTAGCAATCTACAAGGGTATGTAGATGCACTCTCCTTCCCCTCGTTGCTGGTTTCTCCATAGATAGATCTTGGTGACACGTAGGAAAATTTTGAATTTCTGCTATGTTCCCCAACACTTTTAATAGAGTACCGGACCAAAGCATTAACACTTAGTGAATACATGAACTCCTCAAACTACGGTCATCACCGGTAAGTATCCCGATTATTGTCACTTCGGGGTTAACAGATCATAACACATAATAGGTGACTATAGACTTGCAAGATAGGATCAAGAACTCACATATATTCATGAAAACATAATAGGTTCAGATCTGAAATCACGGCACTCGGGCCCTAGTGACAAGCATTAAGCATACCAAAGTCATAGCAACATCAATCTCAGAACATAGTGGATACTAGGGATCAAACCCTAACAAAACTAACTCGATTACATGGTAAATCTCATCCAACCCATCACCGTCCAGCAAGCCTACGATGGAATTACTCGCGCACGGCGGTGAGCATCATGAAATTGGTGATGGAGGAAGGTTGATGATGACGACAGCGACAGATTCCCCTCTCCGGAGCCCCGAATGGACTCCAGATCAACCCTCCCGAGAGAGATTAGGGCTTGGCGGCGGCTCCGTATCGTAAAATGCGATGAATCCTTCTCTCTGATTTTTTTCTCCCCGAATGTGAATATATAGAGTTAGAGTTGAGGTCGGTGGAGCATCAGGGGGGCCATGAGGCAGGGGGGCGTGCCCAGGGGGGTAAGCGTGCCCGCCACCCTCGTGGACAGGGTGTGGTCCCCCTGGCCTTGATTCTTTCGTAGTATTTTTTATTAATTACAAAAATATTCTCCATGGAGTTTCAGGTCATTCTGAGAACTCTTATTTCTGCACAAAAATAACAACATGGCAGTTCTGCTGAAAGCAACGTCAGTCCGGGTTAGTTCCATTCAAATCATGCAAGTTAGAGTCCAAAACAAGGGCAAAAGTGTTTGGAAAAGTAGTTACGATGGAGACGTATCAACTCCACCAAGCTTAAACCTTTGCTTGTCCTCAAGCAATTCAGTTGATAAACTGAAAGTAATAAAGAAAAACTTTTACAAAATCTGTTTGCTTTTGTTGTTGCAAATATGTAAAGCCATCATTCAAGTTTTCAGCAAAGATTATGAACTAACCATATTCACAATAACACTTAGGTCTCATGTTTACTCATATCAATGGCATAATCAACTAGCGAGCAATAATAATAAATCTTGGATGACAACACTTTCTCAAAACAATCATAATATGATATAACAAGATGGTATCTCGCTAGCCCTTTCTGGGACCACAGAACATAAATGCAGAGCACCTTTGAAGATCAAGGACTGACTAAACATTGTAATTCATGGTAAAAGAGATCTAGTCATAGTCATACTCAATATAAATCAATAGTAATGCATCCAAATGACAGCGGTGCTCTCCAGCGGGTGCTTTTTAATAAGAGGATGATGACTCAACATAAAAGTAAATAGAGAAGCCCTTCGAAGAGGGAAGCAGGGATTTGCAGAGGTGCCAGAGCTCGATTTTTGAAATAGAGATAAATAATATTTTGGGTGGCATACTTTCATTGTCAAAATAAAAATCGAGAGATCTCGATATCTTCCATGCTACACACATTATAGGCGGTTCCCAAACAGAATGGTAAAGTTTATACTCCCCCACCACCAACAATCATCAGTCCATGGCTTGCCCGAAACAACGGGTGCCTCCAACTAACAACAATCCTAGGGGAGTTTTGTTTGCAATTATTTTAATTTGATTTGAGCATGGTACTAGGCATCCCAGTTACCGACCATTTTCTCATGAATGAGGACCGGAGTCCACTCCTCGTGAGAATAACCCACCTAGCATGGAAGATATAGACAACCCTAGTTGATACATGAGATGTTCGAGCATACAAAACAGAATTTCATTTGAAGGTTTAGAGTTTGGCACATACAAATTTACTTGGAACGGCAGGTAGATACCGCATATAGGAAGGTATGGTGGACTCATGTGGAATAACTTTGGGGTTTATGGATTTTGGATGCACAAGCAGTATTCCCGCTTAGTACAAGTGAAGGCTAGAAAGAGACTGGGAAGCGACCGACTAGAGAGCGACAACAGTCATGAACATGCATTAAAATTAATCAACACTGAGTGCAAGCATGAGTAGGATATAATCCACCATGAACATAAATATCGTGGAGGCTATGTTGATTTTGTTTCAACTACATGTGTGAACATGTGCCAAGTCGAGTCACTCGAATCGTTCAAAGGAGGATACCACCCTATCATACCACATCACAACCATTTTAATAGCATGTTGGCATGCAAGGTAAACCATTATAAACTCCTAGCTAATTAAGCATGGCATAAGCAACTACAATCTCTAATTGTCATTGCAAACATGTTTATTCATAATAGGCTGGATCGGGAATGATGAACTAATCATATTTACAAAAACAAGATAGGTCAAGTTCATACCAGCTTCTCTCATCTCAATCATTCCATCATATATCATCATTATTGCCTTTACTTGCATAACCGAACGGTGTGGATAATAATAATAGTGCAAATGCATTAGACTAAGCTGGAATCTGTAAGCATTCAATTCAAAGGAGAAGACAAGATAATATGGGCTCTTGGTTAAATCAACAATAATGCATATGAGAGCCACTCAACATTTTCATCATGGTCTTCTCTTCTCGACCCCCAAAGAAAATAAAAGAAACAAAACTATTTACACGGGAAAGCTCCCAACAAGCAAAAGAAGAACGAGAAATCTTTTTGGGTTTTCTTTTAATTACTACTACTACAGGCATGGAAAGTAAACTAGCTAAAAGCTATAACTAATTTTTTTTGGTTTTTCTTAAGGTTTTTCAAACACACAAGAAGAAAGCAAGAAAAGAAAATAAACTAGCATGGATAGTACAATGAAAAAGTATGAGCACCGGCAACTAGAATGAGTGTGTGAACATGAATGTAATGTCGGTGAGAAATATGTACTCCCCCAAGCTTAGGCTTTTGGCCTGAGTTGGCCTATGCCCATGGATCGAGGCTACTCTCTCCAGTGTACTGAGGAGTGTCATCTGAGTACTGGTTGGCGATCTCCTCCGGGTCCCACTGATAAAAGGACTATCGATAAGGGTCAAGTGGTGGTTCCGGCTCAGGCTCTAGGGTTGGTGTCAGGCTCCGGTATGCGTAAACGGCCTCCGGCAAGATGAGGTACGTGCCTGAAAACATGTTAAACAAAGAGGGTGCAGGCAAGATAATAGTCTCACTGTGAGTTTTATTAAATCTCAAATTATACTTAAGCATCATCTCATTATTTTTAACAATAAATTCATGTGCTACCATACTCTTATAATCTAGAAAAATAGGGGGCAGCAACTTTTCCTCTTTCTCATAAAGTGTTTAGCAAGGCGTGAAGCAAAGATGCCTCCAAAGATGGGGCCCTTTGTATGGTTCAGACGTAATCGTTTAGCAATAATAGCGCCTAAACTAAAAGTGTTATTGCGAAACAAAGCATGGCTCAAAATAACAATATCAGGGGCGCTAAGGTTTCCGCAGTTCCCACGACCGATTAAGCATCTACTAGCAAATATTGCAAAGTAATGTAAAACAGGAAAGTGTATGCTAGTAATTCTTGCATCGGAAACCTTCCTCGTCTCCCCTACAATGATCATATCAATAAACCCTTCCACATTGCTACGATGTGGTTCCTCTATGCTGCCATCAAAGGGTATCTTGCAAACCCCACAAAAGTCATAAAGTGACATCTCCTTAACCTCATCATATAAGTGAAACTCCACTGAAGGTGGTGATTTCCTAGCATGGAAATAAAAAAATTTCACACAAATATTAGTGAGTAGGAGATACTGATCGAGCTGGTCGTGGAGGAAGTCGGTGAGGCCTGCATTCTCAGCCAAATGATAAAAATCATCATGAATCTCGGCTACTCTCAAGAATTCATCACAAAGCCATTCACACGGCCGAACGTCCGCAGTGCAAGGAAGATTGTATTTCGGCTTTTCATTCTCTTCACTCTGCTTATCCTTCGAGCTTCGGCTCGAAGAGCCCCTCAACATTCTCCTCAACATTTTCTTCCTGTGAAATTTTCTGAAATTTTTAGTGAGTCACAATAAAAATGAACCAAACTCAACAAAATTGATACCAACTACTCCCACAAGTGCCTAGAGACTATATCATGTATTAGAACTACTTGGGACCAAATAAATTTGACATGCAAGCTTCAAGAACAGGGTCACCTAGGCAGTAAAAATTTGCAAGGAATAAAGCACTAGAACAAAAACTAATTGGACCATTGGAGGAGTCACATACCAAAGAACAATCCCCCAAAGTAGTTTTGTGATTGGAGCTTTGAGTAAGGAGATCGAAAATGGCAGCAAGATGAGCTAGAACTCGTGCTTGAGCTGGTTAGTGATTTTTTGGGAGTAAGAAGGAGTGTGTGGGTGCTGGAATGAGTGGAGGGGAGCCACCAGGGCCCCACGAGGTAGGGGGCGCGCCCAGGGGGGCGCCCTGGACCCTTGTGGCCAGGTGGTTGCCCCCTCAGGTGTGTTCTCAGTGCCAGATATTCTCAAATATTCTAGAAAAAATCATATTTCATTTTTAGGGCATTTGAAGAACTTTTATTTTCTAGGTATTTTTTATTGCAAGGATAAATTAGAAAAATAGACAGAAAATACTATTTTTGCTTTATTTAATCTAAATAACAAAAAGTAAAAAGAGGGTACAGAAGGTTGTGCTTTCTAACTTCGTCCATCTCATGCTCATCAAAAGGAATCCACTAACAAGGTTGATCAAGTCCTGTTAACAAACTCATTCCGAATCGCATGAAACCGGAGAATTTTTGAATAGCACTAGGTTACCTCAATGGGGATATGTACATCCCCAATAATAAGAATATCATATTTCTTCTTGATAGTAGGAAGAGGAAATTCAAAACCTCCAATAATAATCGATGGAATTTTTCCAATAGAATTGATACTGTGAACTTGAGGTTGTTTCCTCGGAAAGTGTACCGTATGCTGATTACCATTAACATGAAAAGTGACATTACCTTTGTTGCAATCAATAACAGCCCATGCAGTATTCAAAAATGGTCTACCAAGGATAAGAGACATACTATCGTCCTCGGGAATATCAAGAATAACAAAGTCCGTTAAGATAGTAACGTTCGCAACCACAACAGGCACATCCTCACAAATACCGACAGGTATAGCGGTTGATTTATCGGCCATTTGCAAAGATATTTCAGTAGGTGTCAACTTATTCAAATCAAGTCTACGATATAAAGTGAGAGGCATAACACTAACACCGGCTCCAAGATCACATAAAGCAGTTTTAACATAGTTTCTTTTAATGGAGCATGGTATAGTTGGTACTCCTAGATCTCCTAGTTTCTTTGGTATTCCACCCTTAAAAGTATAATTAGCAAGCATGGTGGAAATTTCAGCTTCCGGTATCTTTCTTTTATTTGTAACAATATCTTTCATGCACTTAGCATAATGATTCATTTTAAGCATATCAGTCAAACACAAACGTAAAAAGATAGGTCTAATCATTTCAGCAAAGCGCTCAAAGTCCTCATCATCCTTTTTCTTTGATGGTTTAGGAGGAAAAGGCATAGGTTTCTGAACCCATGGTTCTCTTTCTTTATCGTGCTCCTAGCAACGAAGTCTCTCTTATCATAACATTGATTCTTTGATTGTGGGTTATCAAGATCAACAGCAGGTTCAATCTCTACATCATTGTTATTGCTAGGTTGAGCATCAACATGAACATTATCATTAACATCATCACTTGGTTCATATTCATCACCAGATTGTGTTTCAGCATCAGAAATAGAAATATCATTGTGATTCTTAGGTGTGTCTACAACAGGTTCACTAGAAGCATGCAAAGTCCTATCATTTTTCTTTTTCTTCCTTTTAGAAGGACCAGGTGCATCAACATTAGTTCTTTGAGAATCTTGCTCAATTCTCTTAGGGTGGCCCTCAGGATACAAAGGTTCCTGAGTCATTTTACCCCCTCTAGTCATAACTCTGACAAAATTATCATTTTTCTTATCATTTAATTCATTGAGCAAATCATTTTGAGCTTTAAGCACTTGTTATACTTGAGTGGTAACCATTGAAGCATGTTTACTAATGAGTTTAAGTTCACCTTTAACTCTAGACATATAATCACTCAAGCATTCAATCATATAAGCATTTCTTTTTAATTGTCTACCAACATAAGCATTGAAGTTTTCTTGTTTAGCCATAAAGTCATCAAACTCATCCAAGCATTGGCTAACAAACTTAGTAGACGGGATTTCAACTTTATCATATCTATAGAGATAATTTACCTTTACTACCTGTGTCGTGTTATCAAGACCATGTATTTCTTCAATAGGTGGTATATTAAGGCCATGTATTTCTTCAACAGGAGGTAAATTCTTAACATCTTCAGCTTTAATACCCTTTTCTTTCATAGATTTCTTTTCCTCTTGCATATCTTCAGGATTGAGAAATAGAACACCCCTTTTCTTCGGAGTTGGCTTAGGAGTTGGTTCAGGAAGTGTCCAATTGTTTTCATTAGTCAACATATTATTCAATAATAATTCAGCTTGATCAACAGTTCTTTCCCTGAAAACACAACCGGCACAACTTTCCAGGTGGTCTCTGGAAGCATCCGTTAGTCCATTATAAAAGATATCAAGTATTTCATTTTTCTTGAGAGGATGATCAGGCAAATCATTAAGTAATTGGAGAAGCCTCCCCCAGGCTTGTGGGAGACTCTCTTCTTCAATTTGCACAAAATTATATATTTCCCTTAAAGCAACTTGTTTCTTATGAGCGGGGAAATATTTAGCAGAGAAGTAATAAATCATATCCTGGGGACTACACACACAACCAGGATCAAGAAAATTAAACCATATTTTAGCATCACCCTTTAATGAGAATGGAAATAATTTAAGGATATAATAGTAACGAGTTTTCTCATCATTAGTGAATAGGGTGGCTATATCATTTAACTTAGTAAGATGTGCCACAACAGTTTCAGATTCATAGCCATAAAAAGGATCAGATTCAACCAAAGTAATTATCTCAGGATCGACAGAGAAATCATAATCCTTATCAGTAACACAGATAGGTGAAGTAGCAAAAGAAGGTTCGTATTTCATTCTAGCATTTAGAGACTTTTCTTTTAGCTTAGCTAATAATTTCTTAAGATCAGATCTATCATTGCAAGCAAGAAAATCTCTAGCAGTTTCTTCATCCATAACATAACCCTCAGGCACAACATGCAATTCATATCTAGGGGGAGAATCTTCATCATCACTTTCATCAGTATTATCAGTTTCAATAATTTCATTCTCTCTAGCCCTAGCAAGTTGTTCATCAAGAAATTCACCTAATGGCACGGTATTATCAAGCATAGAAGTAGTTTCATCATAAGCATCACGCATAACAGAAGTGGCATCATCAATAACATGCGACATATCAGAATTAATAGCAGAAGCAGGTTTAGGTGTCGCAAGTTTACTCAAAATAGAAGGTGAATCAAGTGCAGGGCTAGATGGCAGTTCCTTACCTCCCCTCATAGTTGAGGGAAAAATCTTAGTTCTTTCGTCTTTCAAGTTCCTTATAGTGATCAGTAGATATAAATCCCAAGTGATTCAAAGAATAGAGCTATGCTCCCCGGCAACGGCTCCAGAAAATAGTCTTGATAACCCACAAGTATACGGGATCGCAACAGTTTCCGAGGGTAGAGTATTCAACCCAAATTTATTGATTCGACACGAGGGGAGCCAAAGAATATTCTCAAGGATTAGCAGTTGAGTTGTCAATTCAACCACACCTGAAAGACTTAATATCTGTAGCAAAGTATTTAGTAGCAAAGTAATATGGAAGTAACGGTAACACTGGCAAAAGTAACAGTAGCAGTTTTGTAGTAATTGTAACAGTGGCAACAGTAAAGTAACTAAGCAAAGAGCAATATGTGAAAAGCTCGTAGGCATTGGATAAGTGATGGATAATTATGTTGGATGGATTCCTCATGAAACAGTTATAACATAGGGTGACATAGAACTAGCTCCAGTTCATCAATGTAATGTAGGCATGTATTCCGAATATAGTCATACGTGCTTATGGAAAAGAACTTGCATGACATCTTTTGTCCTACCCTCCCGTGGCAGCGGGATCCTATTGGAAACTAAGGGATACTAAGGCCTCCTTTTAATATAGTACCAGACCAAAGCATTAACAATTAGTGAATACATGAACTCCTCAAACTACGGTCATCACGGGTAAGTATCCCGATTATTGTCACTTCGGGGTTAACGGATCACAATGCATAATAGGTGACTATAGACTTGCAAGATAGGATCAAGAACTCACATATATTCATGAAAACATAATAGGTTCAGATCTGAAATCATGGCACTCGGGCCCTAGTGACAAGCATTAAGCATAGCAAAGTCATAACAACATCAATCTCAGAACACAGTGGATACTAGGGATCAAACCCTAACAAAACTAACTCGATTACGTGGTAAATCTCATCCAACCCATCACCGTCCAGCAAGCCTACGATGGAATTACTCACGCACGGTGTTGAGCATCATGAAATTGGTGATGGAGGAAGGTTGATGATGACGACGGCGACGGATTCCCCTCTCCGGAGCCCCGAACGGACTCCAGATCAGCCCTCCCGAGAGAGATTAGGGCTTGGTGGCGGCTCCATATAGAGTTGAGGTCGGTGGAGCATCAGGGGCCCACGAGGCAGGGGCACGCCCAGGGGGTAGGCGCGCCCCCACGCTCATGGACAGGGTGTGCCCCCTAGCCTTGATTCTTTTGCCAGTAGTTTTTTATTAATTCCAAAAATATTTTTCGTGGAGTTTCAGGTGATTCCGAGAACTTTTATTTCTGCACAAAAATAACACCATGGCAGTTCTGCTGAAAACAATGTCAGTCTGGGTTGGTTCCATTCAAATCATGCAAGTTAGAGTCCAAAACAAGGGCAAAAGTGTTTGGAAAAGTAGATACGATGGAGATGTATCACTCGAGTAGGGGGTCCCGAACTGTGCATCTAAGGCTAATGGTAACAGGAGGTGGGGGACACAATGTTTACCCAGGTTTGGGCCATCTCTATGGAGGTAATACCCTACTTCCTGCTTGATTGATCTTGATGAATATGAGTATTACAAGAGTTGATCTACCATGAGATCGTAATGGCTAAACCCTAGAAGTCTAGCCTATGATTCTGATTGTTGTTATATGGACTAAACCCTCCAGTTTATATAGACACCGGAGGGGGCTAGGGTTACACAAAGTCGGTTACAGAGAAAGGAATCTACATATCCGAATCACCAAGCTTGCCTTCCACGCAAAGGAGAGTCCCATCCGGACATGGGAAGAAGTCTTCTATCTTGTATCTTCATAGCCCAATAGTCTGGCCCATGTATATAGTCCAGTTGTCCAAGGACCCCTTTATCCAGGACTCCCTCAGTAGCCCCTGAACCAGGCTTCAATGACAATGAGTCTGGCGCACAGATTGTCTTCGGCATTGCAAGGCGGGTTCCTTCTCCGAATACTTCAAAGTAGATTCCAAACACGAGAATCATGTCCGACTCTGCAAAACAAGTTCCATACACAATCGTAGCTAGAGAGTATAATATTTCACGATTCCAATCCACTGACAACTTTTCGTAGTGTGACATCACGCCACTGCCCATTATTCGAACTGTTCTTTATCCTGCCGCTCCATATTTCGAGGTGCGGTTTTATTGGCACGTCTTGTCAAAGTAGAGATCGTGTCCCCTTATCACAGGATTCTCATCAATACGGGCATGGGTGACCCAACCATGCCATCTGCATGGCCCTTGGGGAACAGGCGAGTTTTAAGGTGAGTGGGGAGGCGCATAATATTCATTGCCTTTATAAAGGGATAATGATTCTTCCTTTTTCACCCACGCCTTCTCCTTCCTCTGCCCATCCATTCTCGAGCTCCAGCGCCCAAGCTCTCACCTTTTCCGCCCAAAAAGTACTCCAACCATGTTCGGATCCGAAGCAGGAGGCAAGTGGATGGCCTCCTCCGTTAAGGAGAAGGATATCACGAACCTCCGGGAGGCCGGGTACTTGGCCACGGAAATTGCTCACCGACTTTCGGCCAAGGGACAGATAGTCCCCACCCCGCAGCCCCAGGAGAGGGTGGTGTTCCTCTCACACTTCGTCCGCGGGCTAGGATTCCCTCTCCACCCGTTCGTCCGCGAAATAATGTTCTACTACGGGTTAGACTTCCACGATCTGGCCCCCAACTCTATCCTCAACATCTCGGCATTTATTGTCGTGTGTGAGGCCTTCCTCCGCATCCCACCTCACTTCGGGCTATGGCTGAAGACCTTCAATGTGAAGCCGAAGGTGGTGAGTGGTCAACAAGCAGAGTGCGGAGGTGCCATGGTGGGCAAGATGCCCAATGTCACCTGGCCCGAAGGCTCCTTCGTGGAGATTGTCAAAGGGTGACAGTCAGGGTGGTTCTACATCACCGAGCCGCGCGGCACCAACTGGGCGTCGACTCCCGCGTTCTAGTCTGGAGTCCCGATGCGGCTCACCTCTTGGCAAGAGAAGGGCCTGACCTGGTCTTTTTCGGACGAGCTGACAGCGCTCCAAACACGTGTTCAGAGCATGATAAACAAGAGAATCAAACTCGCCAACGTGATCCAGGTGATGCTCGTTCGCCCGATCCTTCCGTGCCAATGTCGGACTTGCTATCTATGGGAGTTCGATCCGCTAAGCACCAGACGCTACTGGAGCTCTTCGGCACGACGCATGAAGATAGCTGGAAGGTGCTCTTCAAGGCCAACGAGACACCACCGCCCATGATCGAGGATCGTGGGCATGACTTAACTCACCCTGCTAATCCAGTAAGTTTTCAAGGTATACCCTTTACTTGTATACTCGAGGAAGGCATCTAAGCCTCCCTATCAATTTTTTTAGGACTGGACAGAGATGGCGGAGCGGATTAACTATCCGTCTCCATTGCCCGAAGGCCCCGAAATCCCGCTTCTGACGAAGATGCTGGTTCCGGCGCCTTATTAGGTGCTAGAGAAGAAGGCCAAGGGGACCAGAGGTGGTCTCCGCCGCAAGGGTAATTCAGACGTGACGTTCGAAGACGCCGAGGCGCACTTCTCTGCCGCCGAGGACGACAAGGAAGAGGAGGAGGAAGAAGAAAGCCGCTCCCCCCCTGTAGGGGGGAGAAAGAAGACAACGGCCTCCACGCATCTGGAGGCCGAGGCGTCCAAGAAGGGGAAAGCTTCCCTTCCGGATAGCTCTGCAGCGGCCACCGACAACAGCCGGGAGTGGGAGCCCAGGGAGAAGCCCCTAGCCAAATCATAAGTGTCCGGACACGTTCATTTATCTGGCCTCTTTACTTCATCATGTTAATGTGCTAAGTTATGCATTTGTAGTCCGGCTCGATCCAACCTCGAGCGGTCCTTATCTTTAGAGGATTCGCTGGACCCGACGGTGATGGACAGTGGGACCCTTCCATCGGCCTCCTCTCCCCAGGACCTGGATGGCACCAAGGCATCGCCCGAAGGGTCCCCGGCCCGGGAGAGAATCCGGAGGCTGTCAAGGAGGCGCCGGAGGGCGAAGCCTCGGCTACTAGACACATGGGGGAGCAAGGCCCCATGGACACCGACGGTGGGGGCCATATCCAAATTGGCCCTCGGCCGAATATAGTTCCGGAGACACAAGAGGCTCCGGAATCAGGAGGGACACCTCTTTAAAAAGAGGGAGGCACCGAACAGTTTGCTGGAAGCGCTGCAAGGTGCCTCCACTGTTGATGAACACCGTACCCTTATGGGTACAGTGATTGAGAGGATCCAGTCTGCAAAGAGTGGATTGACCAAAGCATGCAATAGCCTTCTAACAGGCTTTGAGGTAAGCAACACAACTATAAAAAGAATGTCACAGTATAGATAGTAGCCCCTGATACTCTGTCCGGTGTTCAGAAAGAAAATCCGAACAAAGGATCAAATAATTTTCGCAGGAGTCTAATCTAATATGTCTATGTGAATAAGCAGGCATCGCTGCTGGCTGCGACCGCTCATACTGTGGAACTCTTCGTACTGAAGCAGAGTCTGGAGCGGGCCGAGGAAGAGCTCGGCCGCGTGAAGAAGCAGCTGGAGGACAGTCAAGGTATGCAGTAACCTTGTATATATTCAGGAAGGATGAATGATTCGTGCTGACTAAAGTGCCATGGTATTTATTAGGGGCAACTACCGAAGTAGAGGCCCTCAAGAAGGCGCTGGCCGAGGCCGAGGACAAAGAGGCCAAGGAACGGTCCGCACGCGAGAAGCATGAGGCCCGGGTCAGTGAGGTCCAGCAAGAGCTCCAGGACACCGTCAAGAAGTGCGAGTCCTTGGAGCGCGACCTTAAGGAGCAAGAGTCCGAACTTGCCAAAGTCCGCCAGAGCGCACACGATGCCCGAGCCGAAGCCTAGGGCGCCCTCCAGGAAATTCAGGCAGCCAAGAAGACCGCGGCGGGTAAGGCTTTTATTATGCAGAGAAGATATGTGAAGGAAAGGTTCCTCTTACTGACCCGGATTTGGAGTTCTCCAGGGGCGTTTACGGATATGTCGTGCAGCGTGTCAGATGCTGCGGAATTTTATCGAGCCGAAGAGGGGAGCTCTACGGAGAAGGTATTCTGGTCGTAATACCTTGCGCCAGAACATCCAGTGCCCTTTAGCGATCAGCTGAAACAGCTGGTCGAGCTGCATAGGGCGGCTGAACTAGCCATGAAGGATTTGATAATCCGGCTATGGCCTGTCGAAGCCATTCCCAGCAGCTACTTCAGACTCGTGAAGCGGCTTGTCAGTGCTTGCCCTCGGCTTGATGCCATCAAGCGGTCGGTGACGGTGTCCTGGACTAGGGGGTACTCACCATGTCGTCTCCCGATCAGTTGGATTGGGCCGAGGACCCCCATGGCCGTATACTCATGGGCTAGTCCGGACAGTTGCCGCATACAAGGAAGATTCCACAAGACTTGGCGATCAAGACAAGGACTCCTCCCCCACCGGCGTATTCGGCTAGGACTCTTGTTATCCTAGGCCTCTGGTGCATTATATAAACCGAGGCCAGGCTAGTCGATAGATATACAACAACAATCATACCATAGGCTAGCTTCTAGGGTTTAGACTCTACGATCTCGTGGTAGATCTACTCTTGTACTACCCATATCATCAATATTAATCAAGCAGGACGTAGGGTTTTACCTCCATCGAGAGGGCCCGAACCTGGGTAAAACATCATGTCCCTTGCCTCCTGTTACCATTGATCCTAAGACGCACTGCTTGGGACCCCTACCCGAGATCTGCCGGTTTTGACACCGACATTGGTGCTTTGATTGAGAGTTCCACTGTGTGATCGACGAAAGGATCAATGGCTCGACTGCAGGTCAACTACGACGTCGGCTTCTTCGTCACCAGCTCGATTGGTCACCTTGGCTTGACCGAGGACTGCGCCCTACCTCCGATCGTCATGTTCGTATGAGGGCCTTCATCAACACCAACTCCGATCTCTATCAAGATCATGGAGGAGTCATCCATGGAGCTCGGGGGCTCAACGTCAACATTGCCCTCAGGCGACCATGCTGTTTTTCTGGACAGCAAACTTGTATCCGTCACCACCGCCTTCTCGAGTGTCGCCTAAACGATTACTTCGGTGGAATTATGCGGAATTAAGTCTACAACAACCCTGCAAAAATTTCGTCGAGTTCCGATGGAGGAATCTCCGGCAATCTCCGATATACCGGAGCCCTATTGAATCTGGACGAGAATCCGGACGAGTTTAGGGCATGGTATCCAGCATCTAGCTCGGATGTCCTTTGGAAGATCCAACCGTTGATTTGCTGCGGAATTCTCATATGTACCACCTGCCAAAAATTCAGCTCGATCCGACCGTCCAAACTCCGGGAAACTTCCGATTAGTGCATCACTTTTTGGATCTACTTTCTGCGCGAGAACGAATCCAACCTGAATTCATCTTCTTTATGAACGGGATCTCGGACATCCTTTTTGAAGGAAGTTTTCGTATGGGGTGTTGTGTTTTATTCTCAAACACATCCCAGTAGTATTAAAAGTATTCTTGCAATACGAACTTTACCGTCGCGCCGGTGTCAAACCAGCCCGACAACATCACTCCACGGCGGCCGACCTGCGTTAGACACGTCGTCGCTTTGTTGAGACGAGCTCAATTTCTTCGGATCATCATCTCGGCAAGCCGAACGAGAGTCCGGCATCGCGAAGGATAAATCATCACCAACATCGCCACCCCACGGATTACACGGAGCAGGCATACCGGCATCGTCACACGGTCGCTTCATCAAGCCGGCATCGACCATGTCACGACCTGCATCGGCAGGGCCGCGCTATTGCTTCTTCAAGCTGGTGTCCATCACGCCGACCTACTTCGACATCTCGGCTGGACCGGGGGCTTCGCCATCTCTTCATCAACCTACTCCGGACACTTCGGCGTCACCAGCCGACTAGGCAATGGGTGCGCGGATCGAGTCCCAATTTTGGGAATCACCTTCCTTCGGATTGCTACAACAAATAAACCAGGTGCTATTAATCCTAGTATTTCCTTTTTGCTTGTTTGGGTTAAATTTTTCCCAAGGAATTATTACTCTGGTTAGTCCAGCATATGTACACAGGTCTATCAAATACTGGCCGCATTATCGACGGTCGCATGATAGTTCGGCCAGTCTCCGTACATAGTCCGACGAACGCCGCATCCGGAACTCGGACCGACCTGTGAATCCAGGCTTTGCCACGCCTTTATTGCATCACGCTGACGACCTGCATCGACATCGACTTCGGCGGCAGGCCATATTTCTTTTATTACTCACTTTGCATAAATTATTTATTATGCAACGATTTTTTTACTATTATCTCTAGTTTGCACTATTTTTTGTGCATAGGAAAATGATCCAGCCGGACTATATCCTTTGACGTCACCTCGGCTGGACGGGGGGCTTCGTCAACACTTCATTACCCCATGCCAGGGACTTCGGCATCACTCTGCCGTCCTGCATTGACCATGCTATGTCACCACTTCACAGTGCCGAGCTCTTTGCTCCGCCACCTCGGGACCGGCTTGGGGGATGGAACCTTGTACCGCATCAAGCTCGGACCGCATCGTCAATACCGAACACATTAAGCAGCTAAGTTGCCTTCATGTTCAAAGTTTTAAAATTTCTAACTTGTGTTCGGTTCGACCAAGCATTATACTTTCTCGGGAAAAAGTTGCTTATCTTCCTTGTCGAAAATTTGTTTGCACACACTTGATGCGCTACCCGCGCTCATTATACCTGGGGGCTTCTTTAACAGAAGCTTATTAATTTGGGCTTTATGCCCAACACATGTGTCACACTTCCGCATGTACCTTTTATTCACCATTATATGCATCGAAATGACTTAAGTTTTGGCCAAGCTGGGTTGCCTGGCTCCTATGCTTACCCCTACGTTCCCGATTGTTTGGCTAGGTGGTAAAGGGAGCACCTCTGCGATTGTTACTGCCGGGTCAGCCGGATGTGTACCTCAGACTGGGTGAAGCCGAAAGCTAGTGTTCTTAAGGGAATACTCGGTCGGTGAACTAAAAGATGATTTCTTACCTATTTATTTACCTGCCCCCAGATGTTTTTCTGCTCTTTTCGCAGTCCGGACATGCACTTTAGGGCATGCCTCCCAGGGAAAGGAACCCCTAATGGAACTATTCTCCCTGGAAGATGTTTCTTACTAACCATGTAATATAACATAACTAGTTGGGCACTTGTCTGATAAAGCACTAATGACCCCTACGCCTGGTCTCCACGCATGCCCCGGTTTTTATAACCGCAAGGGTATTCGGACACACTCCGGACTATTGGGTCCAGAGGTTGAAGCGAAAAGGTCCGCTACGACAAACGATCTACAATCCGGCTAGAAGGCATTCTACATGTCACCTTACATTATCAACTTTTACCCAAGTCACTTGGGGGCTCTTATGTTTATTTGAGCCGTTTCATACTAAGTGTTTCTCTTCCTAGCCGTTGCAAAGTTTTTATTATTATTTATCACTCCTTTTTTCGACACAAGTGTGCGGTCACTAGCCGGGGAGCCTAATTTCTCTCTCAAAGCCGCTAGAGTTTTGTTTGCTAAACTGGCCTAGTAAGAAGTACTCCGTCTCCGGGATAGGAGGTTGAAGCCGTAGGCTGACCCGCTTGAAGTTTTGAGATAGGATGTGTCATGTTAAAGCATGGCAGAAGCACCTTTTTCCTAAAGTCCAATTTTCGGATTGGCACCGAACACTTGATCTAGTTCGGACATTAATCTTTTGAATAAGTTTTTTGGCTTTTCGAGCCCATGGCACTTTTAAACTATTTGTGTGTTTTCAGCACAAGTCTTGCAGTGCAACGCCGGACACCTTTTGAGATTCGGCAAAAACATTCTCGGATGTTGCTATATATGCATCAGTTTCGAATTGTGTCTTCGGTCAATAGTTGGGTTGCCCGGCTCCCGCGCTTGCCTCCTACGTTCCGCTTTGTTCGGCTAGGTGTGCAAAGGGAGAACCACTGCGATTGTGCTTCCAGCTCGCATGGTCAAGCATCTTAGTGGAGAAAGCCGAAAACTGACTGTCACAATAGGTGTAAACTGGGCAGCGATCCGATGACAATATTAAATGACGGGCCATTCATTGGCCGAAGTGTTTCCGGCTTGACCTCGATTGTCGCTGAACACTATCGGGGGCTATTAACTGGCCTCCCAAACTAAATCCTCGATATTTTGCTCTTACACTGGAGCAGAGGTTTTATGATCATGCTTAGCATGACAACCCAAAGAAAGGAACTGATAGCGGGACTATTTTCTCTGGAAGACATTTCTTCTGTTAAATAGTAATATAACATGTCTCTCCGCGTACCTTTGTTTATAAAACCGTATGGCCAGATTGCCTTGTTTGTTGTAAATCTTTGCCCTCATAAAGGCTTTATAAAGTAGGACAAACACTCCTCGGCTATTGGCTGAGGAGGTGGAAGCCGATGGTCGGTCAATAAAGTTTTGTACAATGCGGATCCGAGCATTAATGACGTAAAGTACTTGGATACATAGAGTCATTACACATAATTTGTGATTTTACTATGGATATCGATCCTTAATTCGGCCTCCCGTGCCCGCATTAAGGCTCGGGGGCTACTGGGCTTCGTGCTTATTATTTATACAAATATTAAAGGGGCACATCGATCCCCTGATCTGGTATTGCCACCCGACCAGTGTCTCGGGGGCTACTGCATTGCCTGTTTGATGCAGAAAATTTTAAGTGCAATACAGTTTCCGAGGAGATTTTGATCCTCAGGTTGGTCGGCCGCACCCAACCCGAGTCTCGAGGACTGAGCACGCCGCTTTTTGTGTCCCGAAGTATTCTGCCGAGCTAGGACTTGATCCTCAGACCGATTTTGCAAATCAACCTGAGTCTCAGCGGCTACGGGGATCAGCGGTCTTATGTCATCCTTCATGTGCATCTCGGGTTTTAGACCGATACCCACCATGAGGGCTACTGGCTATATATCTCGTCAGAGAATAAATTGCATCAATAAAAAACATTGACCAAAAAATCAGCCCATGACCGAGGTGCTTAACCACCTCGGAAGCAGTCCGGCATAAAGCTTGGGCGCTAGTGGCTGGCTCCATAGAGGGCATTTCCGGCATTAAGCTCGGCTAAACTCCTTCAAACTTCTTTGAACCAAGGTGATTTATGACACCTCGGATACAGTCCGGCGTTGGAGCTCGGATACAGTCCGGCGTTGGAGCTGGGATACATAGTCTGGCGTTGGAGCTCGGACACATAGTCCGGCGTTGGAGCTCGGATATAGTCTGGCGTTGGAGCTCGGATACATAGTCCGGCATTGGAGCTCGGACACATAGTCCGGCGTTGGAGCTCGGATACAGTCCGGCGTTGGAGCTCGGATGCATTCCGGTGTTAGAGCTGGGAAGCGGTCCGGCATTGGTGCTCGGCTACAAAAGATACCTCGAATGCAGTCCGGCGTTGGAGCTCGGACGCAAGAGGACGCTGCCGCCCGGGAACAACTTCGAACCCGAGGTGTGGCATAAAAATAACAAGGCATTGATAAAGGCCAAAAACTTAAAGGGGCTCCTTGGATACCCGATGTGTAAACTCGTCGAATGCTTTTCGATGATCCTCAAGATCGAAGATGAGAAGATTTGTTGAACCAGTTTTCAAGACCGGCAACCGAAGATGAAGAATAGTTGGAAGAATCGAGGAGCGTCCCTAACTTGAAGACCGGTTCAGGGGGCTACTGACGGTGTCCTGGACTAGGGGTTACTCACCATGTCATCTCCTGATCAGTTGGATTGGGCCGAGGACCCCCATGGCCGTATACTCATGGGCCAGTCCGGACAGTTGCCGCATACAAGGAAGATTCCACAAGACTTGGCGATCAAGACAAGGACTCCTCCCCCACCGGCGTATTCGGCTAGGACTCTTGTTATCCTAGGCCTCTGGTGCATTATATAAACTGAGGCCAGGCTAGTCGATAGATATACAACAACAATCATACCATAGGCTAGCTTCTAGGGTTTAGCCTCTATGATCTCGTGGTAGATCTACTCTTGTACTACCCATATCATCAATATTAATCAAGCAGGACGTAGGGTTTTACCTCCATCGAGAGGGCCCGAACCTGGGTAAAACAGCGTGTCCCTTGCCTCCTGTTACCATTGATCCTAAGACGCACTGCTTGGGACCCCCTACCCGAGATCCGCCGGTTTTGACACCGACAGTCGGTCTGCATCGAAGGCACGCGAATGGCCTTTGCCAACGCCAAGATGCACTGGGCAAAGATGGATGCCATGAAGTTGATGACCGAGGGACCGCCCGCGAGCAAGGAGCACCGCACACCCCAACTGTATTTTGACAGTGTCCTGGAGGGATCCCGCCTTGTGGCGGAGCAATGTGCTAAGGATATCATATTACCATGAATACACTCATGTTGTCCTGTCATGTACTATGAAACAAATCTGTTATGTAATATAATGTCTGTTATTTAAAATTTTACCTCATGTGCGGCCGTTTTGTTAAATCTAAGAGTTGGTCAGTCATCGGCTTCTGCCCCCACATAGGTAGTACGGGGGTGTTCGGGATAAATCTAAACACTCTTTATCCAAGGTTTTGGTCCTTTAAGGAGGTGTTTAGCGCAACGAACCAGTCAATCGGACTATGCGGCTTTATTACTCTCACTTAGCCATAGGAGTTTGAAAAGAAAAAAATTAGGTGCATCCCCTGGTGCTCGGAAGTCCGGACTTGGGGCGCTATACACGCCTGATCGGATAAAAACCGATTCATCGCATAATGCAGAAAAATCGCTAAAGATTTGTAACCTCTCGAACAGCTGACCGGCTCTCGCCGCATCATGCTAGTCAGTTTTCAGCTTTCTCTACTGAGGTGCTCGTCCGAAACAACCGGGACACAATCGCAGTAGTTCTCCCTTTACTACCCTAGCTGATATAGCGGAACATAAGGTGGTAAGCACAGGAGCCGGGCAACCCAACTATTGACCAAATACATGATTCGGAGCCGACGCATATAATGCTATAAGTTCAGGGTGCCGAACTGTACTGTAAAAGTGTTCGGACTTTATTGTCGTGTTGTGGGGTATGATGAAGCCCCTGGCGAATTAAGGCATACCAGAGTGTACGGGCGCAATTGATAAGAATATAGAGGAAAAATCAAGTAATAAGCTGATGCCGCAAATATTGAGCCGCAAATTATTTTCCATTGTAATTTGATTAATACATCAAGGCGTATTTGTACAAGTAATGTGATAAACAAATAAGGCTATTTGACATGCCATGACCAAGGGCGAGTTGCGTGCGGGTTTTTAAAACAAGTATAACAATCGTTAGCAGAGACCACCCGAGGGTTCCCTTATATGTCAAAGCTTCTTGCCTTCTTGGTGTATCTGTCCTTTGATAGGTCCCATGATCAGGTTATAAGAAAAGGCCTCGGAAAGAGAAAAACCTGAAAGAAAAAGAAGAAGTGAAGGTATGCGGGTCCAGGGGCAGTTGAGCCGCATTATGGACCACGGTCTAGCTGTGCCTCCGCCCATGCCCATGGTATTTTGAGTGCGTAATTATGTATACGTGGCACGAATGCTATTGTTTGGTTAGGACCTGGATGGAGGCCTAGTTGCTAGTCGAGCTCTTGGCGAACTAGACCGTCCTACTGCGAAGTAGTTCAGACTCGTTTGACAGTGTCCGGGAGCTTGGCCGCTGAATTGTGGTTGTGCCTGAAAAGGTCGTTCTGTACTTCTGCTGCAAGGGCCGCGGTGTGCTCCTCAGTACAGAGGGAGCGTTTCGTGTTTCCATTGACTGTTATAACACCGCGTGGCCCGGGCATCTTGAGCTTGAGGTAAGCGTAGTGCGGCACCGCATTGAATCGAGAAAATGCGGTTCGTCCAAGTAGTGTGTGATAGCCACTACAGAAGGGGACGATATCGAAGATCAGTTGTTTGCTTTGGAAATTATCCGGGGATCCAAAGACCACTTCCAGTGTGATTGAGCCCGTACAATAGGCCTCTACACCTGGTATGACACATTTAAAGGTGGTTTTTGTGGGCTTGATCCTTGAGGGATCGATGCCCATTTTGCGCATTGTATCCTGATAGAGCAGGTTCAGACTGCTGCCACCATCCATGAGGACTCGCATAAGGTGGAATCCATCAATGATTGGGTCAAGGACCAGTGCGACTGAACCACCATGACGGATACTGGTCGGATGGTCCCTGGATCAAAGGTGATCGGACAAGATGACCATGGGTTGAACTTTGGGGCGACTGGCTCCATCACGTAGACGTCCCTGAGTGCGCGCTTGCGCTCCCTCTTGGGGATATGGGTGGCGTATATCATGGTTACCGTTTTAACTTGGGGGGGGGGGATTCTTCTGTCCCCCTGTGTTTGGTGGCCGGGGCTCCTCGTCATCGTCATTGCTTTGCGACCCCTTCTCTTTGTTTTCGACATTTAACTTGTCGGCCTGTTTGAAGACCCAACATTCTCTGTTGGTATGATTGGTTGGTTTATCAAGAGTGCTGCGGATTTGACATGGACGATCGAGTAAGCGGTCCAAACTGGACAGGCACGGATTGTTTCTCTTAAATGGCTTATTTCGCTAACCAGACTTAGAGCCACTGAATCCGGCATTGACAGCCGTGTCTTTGGTGTTGTCACTGTTGCTTCGACGTTTGTGTCTGTTGCGTCGTGGCTTGCTGTTGTTGTTCCTGGCCTCAGAAGTGCCAGGTTCGCTTGCATGATTATTGCTACGGGCTAGCCAGCTATCCTCGCCCGCGCAAAAGCGGGTCATAAGTGTCGTGAGGGCTGCCATGGACTTCGGCTTTTCTTGGCCGAGGTGTCGGGCGAGCCATTCGTCACTGATGCTATGCTTAAAGGCCGTTAGGGCTTCGGCATCTGGACAGTCGACTATCTGGTTCTTTTTAGTTAAGAACCTGGTCCAGAATTTCCTCGCTGACTCTCCGGGCTATTGAAGTATATGACTTAGGTCGTCCGCATCCGGAGGTCGGATATATGTGCCTTGAAAGTTGTCAAAAAAGGCGTTTTCCAAGTCCTCCCAGCTGCCAATGGAGTTTTCAGGCAGACTGTTCAGCCAGTGTCGAGCTGGTCCCTTAAGTTTTAATGGGAGGTATTTGATGGCATGAAGATCATCACCGCGCGTGGGCCATATGAATATGGAGAAGAAAATCCTCAATCCAAACCGCGGGGTCTGTTGTCCCATCATATGATTCGATGTTCACGGGTTTAAAACCTTCTGGGAAATCGTGTCCCATTACTTCATCAGTGAAGCAGAGGGGGTGTGTGGCGCCTCTATATCGGGCCAAGTCGTGTCGTAGCTCAGATGGAGTTCGTCTGCAGTTTTCGGCCTGGATGTGGTTAAATTTGTCACGTTCGGTCTGGTGGCCATCATCGTGCATCGAGGCACGCCTCGGCGATCCATAGATCGATCTGGTCTGGCCTGCTTTGTTTTCCAAGTCACGCCGCAGGTCATATGTATATTCCCGGGCTGTTGTATTCTGTTTCTATGGAGAGGTATTGCGGGCCGGTGTTCGGCTCGAGGTGCCGCTTTGTCCCGGCCACGTGGTGGACAATCAGTCGCATTATGTGCTGGTAGGACGGGTTCCAGCGCCTCGTCATCGAACTATGGTAACAGTTTGCGCTTGGGGTACCTTTTGGTTGGGCACTCGAGGCCATATTCCTTGGCTGCCAGGACATCAGTCCATCTTTCATTGAGCAGATCTTGATCAGCCTGAAGCTGCTGTTGCTTCTGTTTCAGGCTCCTTGCAGTGGCTATTAGCCGGCGCTTAAAGCGCTCCTGCTCGACGGGGTCCTCAGGCACGATCAAGTCTTCATCGCCGAGGCTCGCCTCGTCCTCGGAGAGCGGAAGGTAGTTGCTATCCTCCAAGTCTTCATTCATGGCCTGTTCGTTAGGGCTGACTCACTGTCTTCGGCCTCGTTCAGAGTATTGTTTTCTCCTGTGACAGTGTTGCTGTATTTACTATGGCGTGGCTTAGAGAGCCGCCGCTGATGTCAGCTCTTTGGCTGTATCTCAGGAGGTTTATCCTCGACTGGATTTTCATTGTCGCTGTTGTTTTCTTTGGGTGTATCCACCATGTATATGTCGTACGAGGAGGTGGTTGTCCAACCCCTATAGGTGGCGGCTCGTGCTCCTCTCCGGCATCGTCGTCCATACCGCCGATGTCTTCGGAGTTGTAATCAAGCATGTCGGCTAAGTCCTCGACAGTGGCTATAAAGTGGGTGGTGGGTGGGAAACAAAGTTCTTTGTCATCCGCTTCCCATACGAGCCGGACATAGTTCGGCTGAGAGTCCCCCATCAAGGAGAGGGATTTTAGTGAGTTTAACACGTCACCTAGAGGTGAGTGCTGGAATATGTCCGCGGAGCTGAACTCCAAGATCGGTGCCCAATCAGGTTCGATGGACGCGGAGCATGCGGTCCAGAACTTATGGTCGGAGACGAATCCGAGATTCCGGTGACAAAAGCCCAACTCGATGTTGGGTCCGTGTGCGACTCGAATGCCGCTGAGTCTGCGACTTCCTTGGCGGGGTTGAGCTTCCCGTCCTCGGACGACGCGGTCCGCTCTGGATCTATGGCCAGAGCGGTTACGGGCGCTATCTCCCAAGCGTGGCCAGATGACAGATGTAGGTCATGTTCATCGTGGTGGCAGGGGACAGACGGCATGGGCTTGAATCCGTCGAAGAGCAAGTCTCCACGGATATCGGCCACAAAATTCAGGCTTCCAAATCTGACCTGATGGCCAGGGGCGTAGCTATAGATCTACTCTAGATGGCCAAGCGAGTTGGCCCACAGTGCGAAGCTGCTGAATACGATTATCTGTCCGGGGAGGAAGATCTCTCCCTGGACAGCGTTGTTGTAGATGATTGATGGAGCCATCCAGCCTTCTGGCGACGATGCAGCGGAACTCTCAATGAAAGCACCAATGTCGATGTCAAAACTGGCGGATCTTGGGTAGGGGGTCCCGAACTATGCGTCTAAGGCTAATGGTAATAGGAGGCGGGGGACACAATGTTTACCCAAGTTCGGGCCATCTCTATGGAGGTAATACCCTACTTCCTACTTGATTGATCTTGATGAATATGAGTATTACAAGAGTTGATCTACCAGGAGATCGTAATGGCTAAACCCTAGAAGTCTAGCCTATGATTATGATTGTTGTTATATGGACTAAACCCTCCGGTTTATATAGACACAGGAGGGGGCTAGGGTTACACAAAGTCGGTTACAGAGAAAGGAATCTAAATATCCAAATCGCCAAGCTTGCCTTCCACGCAAAGGAGAGTCCCATCCCGACACGGGAAGAAGTCTTCTATCTTCTATCTTCATAGCCCAACAGTCCGGCCCATGTATATAGTCCGGCTGTCCGAGGACCCCTTAATCCAAGACTCCCTTGGCAGGCTGATGGGTCGATAGTCAGACATTGTAGATGGGTCATCCTTCTTTGGTAGGAGGACCGTATGAGCGCCATTGATCAAGTGTAGCCCAGCACCATTGCAACCATGTAACTGTTGAAAGGCAAGGAAGAGGTCATGAATGATAATGCCCGATGTTTCTTTGAAAAAAGCTCCCGAGAAGCCGTCGGGGCCCGGAGAGCGGTCCCCGGGTAGCTCGCGAATGGCAGCCAGAATTTCATCCGACGAGAAATGCGACTCAAGGTCCTGCAGGTTAGTGGCCTGGAGGACGAGCGTGTCCTAGTTGAACATGGACACCGTGCCAACTGTCGTGCCTTGCAGCCCACGAAAGAACTAGGCAGCAACCTCCTCCTTGTGCTTCTTCTCAGTGGCAATCACCCCATTTGCCGCGAGTGCCGCTATAAAATTCTTCCGCCTTCTAGCATTCGCATTGATGTGGAAAAAACTTTGTATTCGCGTCGCCGGTGTGGAGCCAGTTAATCCTCGCACGTTGGCGAGCTTTGATGCGCTCAGTGACCTGTTGGGGAATGAGGTAATTTCAAAAAAATTCCTACGATCACGCAAGATCTATCTATGTGATGCATAGCAATGAGAGGGGGAGTGTATCTTCATACCCTTGAAGATCGCTAAGCGGAAGCGTTTATCAACGCGGTTGATGTAGTCGTACACCTTCACGATCCGCCCCGATCAAGTACCGAACGTACGACACCTATGCGTTTAGCACACGTTCAGCTCGATGACGTCCTCGCCTTCTTGATCCAGCAAGACGAGCGAAGTAGTAGATGAGTTCCGGCAGCACGACAATGTGGTGATGGTGTTGGTGAAGAACAATCTCCGCATGGCTTCGCCTAAGCACTACAGAAACTATGATGGAGGATAAACTAGAGGGGACGGGGTTGCCGGCACACGGCTTGGTGTTTCTTGATGTCTCTTTGGTGCTAGCCCTGCCCCTCTATTTATATGTTGAGCCTTGGGGTCGAAACTTGGAGTAAAAGCCTCCACAAATTCGGTTTCACCCGAATGGCAAGAGTCCTTCTCAGACTCCAGGGCCAGACGCCAGGGTTCCCTGCGTCTGGACCCAGATGCCAGGGACCCGGGCGTCTGGCCCCTAGACTCCGCAAAACTTCCTTTTGCGCTTTCCAAAAACCTTTCCCCTTTGGCCCATAAAAGTGTTCTCATACCCAAACTTTTCGGGAAACATCCGGAACCCCTTCCGGTGAATTCTGGAACCCTTCCGGAGACTAAACACTATTATCCCATATATCAATCTTTATCTCCGGACCATTCCGGAGTTCCTCGTCATTCCGTGATCATATCCGGGACTCCAAACAACATTCGGTCACCAACATACATAACTCATATAATACTATATCATCAACGAACGTTAAGCGTGTGGACCCTACGGGTTTGAGAACTATGTAGACATGACCGAGAAACCTCTTTGGTCAATAACCAATAGCGGAACCTGGATGCGCATATTGGCTCCTACATATTCTACGAAGATCTTTATCGGTCGAACCGCATAACAACATATGTTGTTCCCTTTGTCATCGGTATGTTACTTACCCGAGATTCGATTGTCGGTGTCATCATACCTAGTTCAATCTCGTTGCCGGCAAGTCTCTTTACTCGTTCCGTAATACTCCATCCCGTAACTAACTCATTAGTCACAATGCTTGCAAGTCTTATAGTGATGAGTATTACCGAGTGGGCCTAGAGATACCTCTCCGAAACACAGAGTGACAAATCCTAATCTCAATCTATGCCAACCCAACAAACACCTTCGGAGAGACCTATAGAGCACCTTTATAATCACCCTTTTATGTTGTGATGTTTGGTAGCACACAAAGTGTTCCTCCGGTATTCGGGAGTTGCATAATCTGATAGTCTGAGGAACTTGTATAAGTCATGAAGAAAGCAGTAGCAATGAAACTAACACGATCATAATGCTAAGCTAACGGATGGGTCATGTCCATCACATCATTCTCATAATGATGTGATCCTGTTAATCAAATGACAACACATGTATATGGTTAGGAAACATAACCATCTTTGATTAACGAGCTAGTCAAGTAGAGGCATACTAGGGACTATATGTTTTGTCTATGTATTCACACATGTACTAAGTTTCCCGGTTAATACAATTCTAGCATGAATAATAAACATTTATCATGAATTAAGGAAATAAATAATAACTTTATTATTGCCTCTAGGGCATATTTCCTTCAGTCTCCCACTTGCACTAGAGTCAATAATCTAGATTACATAGTAATGATTCTAACACCCAAGGAGCTTTGGTGCTGATCATGTTTTGCTCATGGAATAGTCTTAGTCAATGGATCTGCAACGTTCAGATCCGTGTGTATCTTGCCAATCTCTATGTCCCCTATGGACACTTGATGATGGATGGAATTGAAGCGTCTCTTGATGTGCTTGGTTCTCTTGTGAAATCTAGATTCTTTTGCCAAGGCAATTGCACCAGCATTGTCACAAAAGATTTTCATTAGACCCAATGCACTAGGTATGACACCTAGATCGGATATGAACTCCTTCATCCAAACCCCTTCATTTGCTGCTTCCGAAGATGCAATGTACTCCGCTTCACACGTAGATCCCGCCACGACGCTTTGCTTGGAACTGCACCAACTGACAACTCCTCCATTCAATAAAAAATATGTATCCGATTTGCGACTTAGAGTCATCCGGATCAGTGTCAAAGGTTGCATCGACGTAACCATTTACAACGATCTCTTTTTCACCTCCATAAATGAGAAACATATCCTTAGTCCTTTTCAGGTATTTCAGGATGTTCTTAACCGCTGTCCAGTGATTCACTCCGGGATTACTTTGGTACCTCCCTACTATGCTTATAGCAAGACATACATCAGGTCTGGTACACAACATTGCATACATGATAGAACCTATGGCTGAAGCATAGGGAATGACTTTCATTTTCTCTCTATCTTCTGCAGTGGTCGGGCATTGAGTCTGACTCAACTTCACACCTTGTAACATAGGCAAGAACCCTTTCTTTGACTGATCCATTTTGAACTTCTTCAAAACTTTCTCAAGGTATGTGCTTTGTGAAAGTCCAATTGAGCGTCTTGATCTATCTCTATAGATCTTGATGCCCAATATATAAGCAGCTTCTCTGATGTCTTTCATAGAAAAACTCTTATTCAGCTATCCCTTTATGCTATCTAGAAATTCTATATCATTTCCAATCAACAATATGTCATCTACATATAAGATCAGAAATGCTACAAAGCTCCCACTCACTTTCTTGTAAATACAGGCTTCTCCAAAAGTCTGTATAAAACCATATGCTTTGATCACACTATCAAAATGTTTATTCCAACTCCGAGAGGCTTGCACCAGTCCATAAATGGATTGCTGGAGCTTGCACACTTTGTTAGCACCCTTTGGATTGACAAGACCCTCTGGTTGCATCATATACAACTCTTCTTCCAGAAATTCATTCAGGAATGCAGTTTTGACATCCATTTGCCAAATTTCATCATCATAAAATGCAGGAATTGCTAACATGATTCAGACAGACTTAAGCATCGCTACGGGTGAGAAAGTCTCATCGTAGTCAACTCCTTGAACTTGTCAAAAAGCTTTCGCAACAAGTCGAGCTTTGTAAATAGTAACATTACCATCTGCGTCGGTCTTCTTCTTAAAGATCCATTTATTTTCTATGGCTTGCCGATCATCGGGAAAGTCCACCAAAGTCCACACTTTGTTCTCATACATGGATCCCATCTCAGATTTCATGGCCTCAAGCCATTTTGCGGAATCTGGGATCATCATCGCTTCCTCATAGTTCGTAGGTTCATCATGGTCTAGTAACATGACTTCCAGAACAGGATTACCATACCACTCCGGTGCGGATCTTACTCTGGAAGATCTACGAGGTTCGGTAGTAACTTGGTCTGAAGTTTATGATCATTATCATTAACTTCGACACTAATTGGCGTAGGAATCACAGGGACTGATTTCTGCGATGAACTACTTTCCAATAAGGGAGTAGGTACAGTTACCTCATCAAGTTCTACTTTCCTCCCATTCACTTCTTTCGAGAGAAACTCCTTCTCTAGAAAGGATCCATTCTTAGCAACAAAGATTTTGCCTTCGGATCTGTGATAGAAGGTGTACCCAACAGTTTCCTTTGGGTATCCAATGAAGACACACTTCTCCGATTTGGGTTCGAGCTTATCAGGTTGAAGCTTTTTCACATAAGCATCACAGCCCCAAACTTTAAGAAATGACAACTTTGGTTTCTTGCCAAACCACAGTTCATAAGGTGTCGTCTCAACAGATTTTGATGGTGCCCTATTTAAAGTGAATGCAGCCGTCTCTAGAGCATAACCCCAAAACGATAGCGGTAAATCAGTAAGAGACATCATAGGTCACACCATATCTAATAAAGTATGGTTACGACGTTCAGACACCCCATTTCACTGTGGTGTTCCAAGTGGCGTTAATTGTGAAACTATCCCATGTTGTTTCAAATGAAGACCAAACTCGTAACTCAAATATTCTCCTCCACGATCAGATCGTAGAAATTTTATTTTCTTGTTACGATGGTTTTCCACTTCACTCTGAAATTATTTGAACTTTTGAAATGTTTCAGACTTATGCTTCATTAAGTAGATATAACCATATCTGCTCAAATCATCTATGAAGGTAAGAAAATAACGATACCCACCATGAGCATCAATACTCATTGGACCGCATACATCGGTATGTATTATTTCCAACAAGTCAGTAGCTCGTTCCATTGTTCCAGAGAACGGAGTCTTAGTCATCTTGCCCATAAGGCACGGTTCACAAGAACCATGTCATTCATAATCAAGTGATTCCAAAAGTCCATCAGCATGGAGTTTCTTCATGCGCTTTACACCGATATGACCCAAACGGCAGTGCCACAAATAAGTTGCACTATCATTATTAAACTTTGATCTTTTGGCTTCAACACTATGAATATGTGTATCACTACTATCGAGATTCAACAAAAATAGACCACTCAGCAGGGGTGCATGACCATGAAAGATATTAGTCATATAAATAGAACAACCATTATTCTCTTATTTAAATGAATAATCGTCTCGCATCAAACAAGATCTAGATATAATGTTCATGCTCAACGCTGGCACCAAATAACAATTATTCAGGTCTAAAACTAATCCCGATGGTAGATGTAGAGGTAGAGTGACGACCGCGATCACATCGACTTTGGAACCATTTCCCATGTGCATCGTCACCTCGTCCTTAGCTAATTTTCACTTAATCCGTAGCCCCTGTTTCGAGTTGCAAATATGAGCAATAGAACCAGTATCAAATACCCAGGCGCTACTGCGAGCATTAGTTAAGTATACACATCAATAACATGTATATCAAATATACCTTTCACTTTGTCATCCTTCTTATCCACCAAATACTTGGGGCAGTTCCGCTTCCTATGAGCAGTCCCTTTGCAGTAGAAGCACTCAGTCTCAGGCTTAGATCCAGACTTGGGTTTCTTCTCTTGAGCAACAACCTTTTTGCCATCCTTCTTGAAGTGCCCTTTCTTCCCTTTGCCCTTTTTCTTGAAACTAGTGGTCTTATTGACCATCAACACTTGATGCTCCTTTTTGATTTCTACCTCCGTGGCCTTTACCATTGCGAAGAGCTCGGGAATAATTTATTCATCCCTTGCATATTATAGTTCATCACGAAGCTCTTTTAGCTTGGTGGCAGTGATTGAAGAACTCTGTCAATGACACTATCATCAGGAATATTAACTCCCAGTTGAGTCAAGTGGTTGTGGTAACCAGACATTCTGAGTATGTGTTCACTGACAAAACTATTCTCCTCCATTTTACAGCTGTAGAACTTATTGGAGACTTCATATCTCTCAATCTGGGCATTTGCTTGAAATATTAACTTCAACTCCTGGAACATCTCATATGCTCCATGACGTTCAAAACATCGTTGAAGTCCCGGTTCTAAGCCATAAAGCATGGCACACTGAACTATCGAGTAGTCATCAGCTTTGCTCTGCCAGATGTTCTTAACGTCATCAGTAACATCTGCAGGAGGCCTGGCACCTAGCGGTGCTTCTAGGATGTAATTCTTCTGTGCAGCAATGAGGATAATCCTCAAGTTACGAACCCAGTCCGTGTAGTTGCTGCCATCATCTTTCAACTTAGCTTTCTCTAGGAACACATTAAAATTCAAAGGAACGGTAGCACGGGCCATTGATCTACAACAACATAGACATGCAAAATACTATCAGGTACTAAGTTCATGATAAATTAAAGTCCAATTAATCATATTACTTAAGAACTCCCACTTAGATAGACATCCCTTTAATCATCTAAGTGATCACGTGATCCAAATCAACTAAACCATGTCTGATCAGAGATGGAGTAGTTTTCAATGGTGAACATCACTATGTTGATCATATCGACTATATGATTCACGTTCGACCTTTCGGTCTCAATGTTCCAAAGCCATATCTGCATATGCTAGGCTCGTCAAGTTTAATCCGAGTATTCTGCGTGTGCAAAACTGGCTTGCACCCGTTGTATGTGAACGTAGAGCTTATCACACCCGATCATCACGTGGTGTCTCGGCACGACGAGCTATAGCAATGGTGCATACTCAGGGAGAACACTTGTACCTTGAAATTTAGTAAGGGATCATCTTATAATGCTACCGCCGTACTAAGCAAAATAAGATGCATAAAGGATAAACATCACATGCAATCAAAATATGTGCCATGATATGGCCATCATCATCTTGTGCTCATGATCTCCATCACCGAAGCATCGTCATGATCTCCAATGTCACCGGCGCGACACCTTGATCTCCATCGTAGCATCATTGTCGTCTCGCCAACTATTGTTACTACGACTATCGCTACCGCTTAGTGATAAAGTAAAACAATTACATGGCAATTGCATTGCATACAATAAAGCGACAACCATATGGCTCCTTCCAGTTGCCGATAACTTTGTTACAAAACATGATCATCTCATACAACATATTATATCACATCATGCTTGACCATATCACATCACAGCAAGCCCTGCAAAAACAAGTTAGACATCCTCTACTTTGTTGTTGCAAGTTTTACGTGGCTGCTACGGGCTTCTAGCAATAACCGTTCTTACCTACGCATCAAAACCACAACGATTTTTTGTCAAGTGTGTTGTTTCAACCTTCAACAAGGACCGGGCGTAGCCACACTTGATTCAACTAAAGTTGGAGAAACAGACACTCACTAGCCACCTGTGTGCGAAGCACGTCGGTAGAACCAGTCTCACGTAAGCGTACGCGTAATGTCGGTCCGATCGCTTCATCCAACAATACCACCGAATCAAAGTATGACATGCTGGTAAGCAGTATGACTATTATCGCCCACAATTCTTCGTGTTCTACTCATGCATATAACATCTACGCATAGACCTGGCTCGGATACCACTGCTGGGGAACGCGGTAATTCCACAAAAATTCCTACGATCATGACAGATCTATCTATGTGATGCATAGCAATGAGAGGGGGAGTGTATCTTCATACCCTTGAAGATTGCTAAGCGGAAGCGTTTATCAACATGGTTGATGTAGTCGTACACCTTCACGATCCGCCCCGATCAAGTACCGAACGTACGACACCTCCGCATTTAGCACACGTTCAGCTCGATGATGTCCTCGCCTTCTTGATCCAGCAAGACGGGCGAAGTAGTAGATGAGTTCCGGCAGCACGACGGCATGATGACGGTGTTGGTGAAGAACAATCTCCGCAGGGCTTCGCCTAAGCACTACAGAAACTATGACGGAGGATAAACTAGAGGGGACGAGGTTGCCAGCACACGGCTTGGTGTTTCTTGATGTCTCTTTGGTGATAGCCCTGCCCCTCTATTTATATGTTGATCCTTGGGGTCGAAACTTGGAGTAAAAGCCTCCATAAAGTCGGTTTCACCCGAAAGGCAAGAGTCCTTCTCGGACTCCAGTGCCAGACGCCATGGTTCCCGGCGTCTAGACCCAAACGCCAGGGACCCTGGCGTCTGGCACCTGGACTCCGCAAAACTTCCTTTTGAGCTTTCCAAAAACCTTGTGGGCTTACCCCTTTGGCCCAAATAAAGTGTTCTCATACCCAAACATTTCGGGAAACATCCGGAACCCCTTCCGGTGAATTCAGGAACCCTTCAGGAGACCAAACACTATTATCCCATATATGAATCTTTATCTCCGGACCATTCCGGAGTTCCTCATCATGTCCGTGATCATATCCGGGACTCCGAACAACATTCGGTCACCAACATACATAACTCATATAATACTATATAGTCAACGAATGTTAAGCGTGCAGACCCTACGGGTTCGAGAACTATGTAGACATGACCGAGACACCTCTCTGGTCAATAACCAATAGCGGAACCTGAATGCCCATATTGGCTCCTACATATTCTACGAAGATCTTTATCGGTCAAACCGCATAAAAACATACGTTGTTCCCTTTGTCATCCGTATGTTACTTACCCGAGATTCGATTGTCGGTATCATCATACCTAGTTCAATCTCGTTACCGGCAAGTCTCTTTACTCGTTCCGTAATACTTCATCCGTAACTAACTCATTAGTCACAATGCTTGCAAGGCTTATAGTGATGAATGATGTCTACTAGGCAACCTTCTTCTTGTAGACGTTGTTGGGCCTCCAAGTGCAGAGGTTTGTAGCATAGTAGAAAATTTCCCTCAAGTGGATGACCTAAGGTTTATCAATCCGTGGGAGGCGTAGGATGAAGATGGCCTCTCTCAAACAACCCTTCAACCAAATAACAAAGAGTCTCTTGTGTCCCCAACACACCCAATACAATGGTAAATTGTATAGGTGCACTAGTTCGGCGAAGAGATGGTGATACAAGTGCAATACGGATGGTAGATATAGGTTTTTGTAATCTAAAAAATATAAAAACAGCAAGGTAACTAATGATAAAAGTGAGCGTAAACAGTATCGCAATGCTAGGAAACAAGGCCTAAGGTTCATACTTTCACTAGTGCAAGTTCTCTCAACAATAATAATATAACTGGATCATATAACTATCCCTCAACATGCAACAAAGAGTCACTCCAAAGTCACTAATAGCGGAGAACAAACAGAGATATTATTGTAGGGTACGAAACCACCTCAAAGTTATCCTTTCTGATCGATCTATTCAAGAGTCCATAGTAAAATAACACGAAGCTATTCTTTCCGTTCGATCTATCATAGAGTTCGTACTAGAATAACACCTTAAGACATAAATCAACCAAAACCCTAATGTCACCTAGATACTCCAATGTCACCTCAAGTATCCGTGGGCATGATTATACGATATGTATCACACAATCACAAATTCATCTATTCAACCAACACAAAGTACTTCAAAGAGTACCCCAAAGTTTCTACCGGAGAGTCAAGACGAAAATGTGTGTCAACCCTTATGCATAAGTTCACAAGGTCACTGAACCCGCAAGTTGATCACCAAAACATACATCAAGTAGATCAAGTGAATATCCCATTGTCACCACAGATAAGCACATGCAAGACATACATCAAGTGTTCTCAAATCCTTAAAGACTCAATCCGATAAGATAACTTCAAAGGGAAAACTCAATCCATTACAAGAGAGTAGAGGGGGAGAAACATCATAAGATCCAACTATAATAGCAAAGCTCGCGATACATCAAGATCGTGCCGAATCAAGAACACGAGAGAGAGAGAGATCAAACACATAGCTACGGGTACATACCCTCAGCCCCGAGGGTGAACTACTCCCTCCCCGTCATGGAGAGTGCCGGGATGATGAAGATGGCCACCGATGAGGGATCCCCCCTCCGGAAGGGTGCCGGAACAGGGTCCCGATTGGTTTTTGGTGGCTACAGAGGCTTGCGGTGGCCGAACTCCCGATCTATTGTTCTCCTTGATGTTTTTAGGGTATATGGACATATATAGGGGAAAGAAGTCGGCCAGGGGGGCCACGAGGGCGAGGGGCGTGCCCAGGGGGTAGGGCGCACCTTCCTGCCTCGTGGCCACCTCGATGCTTCCCTGACGTCTACTCCAAGTCTCCTGGATTGCTTCCGTTCCAAAAATAACTCTCCCGGAGGTTTCATTCGTTTGGACTCCGTTTGATATTCCTTTTCTTCGAAACACTGAAATATGCAAGAAAACAACAATTTGGGCTGGGCCTCCGGTTAATAGGTTAGTCCCAAAAATAATATAAAAGTGTATCATAAAGCCCATAAACATCCAAGACGGGTAATATAATAGCATGGAACAATCAAAAATTATAGATACGTTGGAGATGTATCAATGAGTATTATCGAGTGGGCCCAGAGATACCTCTTTGAAACACGGAGTGACAAATCCTAATCTCGATCTATGCCAACCCAACAAACACCTTTGGATACACCTATAGAGCACCTTTATAATCACCCTTTTACGTTGTGACGTTTGGTAGCACACAAAGTGTTCCTCTGATATTCGGGAGTTGCATAATCTCATAGTCTGAGGAACTTGTATAAGTTATGAAGAAAGCAGTAGCAATGAAACTAACACGATCATAATGCTAAGCTAACGGATGGGTCATGTCCATCACATCATTCTCATAATGATGTGATCATGTTAATCCAATGACAGTACATGTCTATGGTTAGGAAACATAATCATCTTTGATTAACGAGCTAGTCAAGTAGAGGCATACTAGGGACTATATGTTTTGTCTATGTATCCACACATGTACTAAGTTTCCGGTCAATACAATTCTTGCATGAATAATAAACATTTATCATGAATTAAGGAAATAAATAATAACTTTATTATTGCCTCTAGGGCATATTTCCTTCATGACCGCCAAGCCCAAGATGCGTGACTTGAGCTCTTTCCTAAGCTGTAGCTCATCGGGTTCTAGCTGCCTCTCTTCTTGTGCTGCATCAAGCAGGGCCACTGTGTCCTGTGCCATGAGCAACTGGAGTTTGGTGTCCCCGATATAATTCTTGTGCCAAAGCCGTAAAGCTCGTGTGCATTCTCTTGAGTTTCTCATCAAGGGTTTTGATAGCTCTGGTCACCGGGCAGGGTTGTGACCAAGCTTGGAGCACCACTTCTTGAAACCCCTCAACATGCGGCCAGAAAGCTTCAAAACAGAAATGAGGTCGCCTAGGGGTGGCAGAGTCATAGGTGAGCAGCAGTGGGCAGTGATCAAACATAGCAGTAGCTCGAGGTTGCAGTCTGGCCGCGCTGAACATCATGTCCCACTTGGGCGTGCAAAACGCACGGTCGAGCCGAACCAAAGTGGGTGTTGGCTGCTCATTTGACCAGGTGAATTTCCTCCCTAATAGCTTGATCTCCAGGAGTTCTCTAGATTGCAGCGCATCACTAAACTATGCCATTAGCCGATGGTTCACATGCTCGTTGCTCTTGTCGCTAGCTTGATAAATAAGGTTGAAATCACCTACTAGGAGCCAGGCTCCAGTCACCAGACCCCTGATCCTACGCAAGTCATCAAGGAACAGCAGCTTCAACTCGTCGTCGGTCGTTCCATAGACGGTGGTGAGCATCCAAGCTGCCTCCCCAGTTCTGGGCTGCACGCACACTGAGATGGCAAAAGCAGAGACATCGAGCATGGTGATGTCAAAATGGACTGCATCCGAGGCCAGCAATACCCCCGCCTCTAGTGCCCACGGCCGGTAGAGCCCATAAGCCTTACGCCCACCACCTCGGTAAGCAGAGCAGCAGAGAAGTGCTCGCACTTGGTCTCTGGAGACAAAGCAGTGAGCGACGGGTTTGATTGACAAGGTTGTGCACTCCACACCGACGCACACGGTTGTTAAGCCCGCGCATGTTCTAGTTCAGCAGGGAGAAGCTATTCATAATTAACACAGAACAAGATCCCTTTCATAAGCATGCTCCAACAGAGAGTAGCTAGGCAAGCAACATTGTTACACAGGTATGGCCGGAAGGACGGTATGGGTGCCCGGCGAGGTCGCAACAATCTAAAGCGGAACCTATGACATGGTCTACTGAGGGCGTGATGGTTCGGATAGCACACAAACAAACGCACAATGGGCAATGCTAACATGGAGAACTACTAGATCCCGCAGCGGCCAGAATGACATTTGGACCTCTCCAGCCCTCTCATCTCCAGTGAGGGTGCGGAGGTCCTCGTCCGGGAGGTTGATCTTGGTCTTCGAGCGTGCCCCAGTGGCCTTAGCGAGGGCGGTAGTGAGCTTGCCGAGTGGGTCCTTGAAACGGTCCACATAGAGAGCATGCACGGTGGAGTTGAACTCTTTGGAGCCATCGATGAATAGCATCTGCTGAGCCAGCCTTGCCTGCGCCTTCTGCAGCTGGGTGAGGCCAACCGCCGTCTTGGCGATCCTAGCGCTGGTACGACGCTGAGTGACAGGGGTGGGCACCATGCAGGGTGGCACCTCCACCGTTGCCGCAGGCAGCTGCGTCGCGTCCTACGGCGCGCCCATGATGGACAGAGGAAGCATCTTAAACACATGAGGCAATCCTTCTTGTTGCAGTCCTGAACCAAGGGCCAGGAGAGATCTTCAGTGGGCGGCGGAGCGAGCAACTGGGGAGGTGGCATCGGCACGAGGTAACCTAGGTTGGGCTAGGGCTTGAGGGCCGAAATCCTTACTCAGCGAAACAGGACCGATGGCCTGGGTGAGCCCACCATCCTGCTCCTGCACAAAGGCTGGCAGGCCCAGCTCGCCCTCCTCGAGGCTCGGCCAGGAGAGGCAGCCCGTGCAGAGCATCCTCGGGCGGTGTCCCCTCCAGAGCAGGCGAGCCCTGCAGCAAAGGCAGGGACATGCCAAGCAAGGCCACGCCCTCCAGAGGCAGGCATGACCGAGGTAACCGTGAGCAGCTATGCCTGGACAGGCCACCGAAGCACTCACGGGACCGCGAGCGGCAGTGCCTAGCGGAGTCCACAAATGCAGGGCTCAGGCTGCGACTGCGAGGCGTTAGGGCATCTCGAGGAGAGGCGATGTGATGCCTGCCGTGCCGACCGGCAGATCCATTGGACTGCCTATGCAGCGCGCCGCCCTCCGTTCCGTCTGAACGGCAGCCAAGGACCCACCATGCCGCGACGATATGGAGCGGGCACGTCTACGGCTGCGGCCCTCGTGGTGCTCGTCATCATCTTCGCACCGGTGGTGCCTATCCACCACGCACGCAGGGGCCTGTAGGAGATATGCCCTAGAGGCAATAATAAATGTTATTGATTATCTCCCTATTCATAATTATGTTTATGTTCCATGCTATAACTGCTATGGATCTCGGGTCTGCAATAACCATGAGGTTCGGAGGAAGACTCATATGCACATGTGGAATAATAAACGATAAAATGTATTCCTAGTATGGACTCTAAGACTAGCTCAAGTGTTGCATGATGGTTCTATTTTCCTGATCATGGTCATGTCTATGCCAGCAACTTTGAGGGCACAATATTAAGAGAACATTTGTGTTGAATTGACCCGGATTGATGTTATGCTACGAGATTCAGTCGTCAGAAGTTAATGGTAAATAACATAGAGATGGTTAACATTTGCATGATTCCTTAGACCATAAGAGTATCGAGTTTCTTCATGCTTGCTTCATGAATTTGGGGTTTGTTAAACATCATCCGTAAATGGGTGGCTATTATGGCGGCTTACGGGTTCATGGAAAAGTATGTCAAGTAACTTGATAGCTCAAGATTGGGATTTGCTCCTTTGACGATGGAGAGATATCTCTAGGCCCTCTCGGTGTTACTGTATCCATCATCGTTTGACCAGACACTTTGTGATTTGATCACGGGGATGCCGGAACACGGTAACGAGAAAAGAGAACAATACCGATAATGAGGTAACTAACATAGTGGACAAGTTGTTGATCCATGGGAATGCCAACATGTCTCACCTCGGGTATTTGTAACATATCGTGAAGCAACAGGAATAGCACACGGCAACTGGAGATTCACTCAAATATTCATTCCTGTGGGTATAGGGGTCAATATGGGTGTCCACGGCTGCGATGTTGATCATTGATCGGAAGGGGTTCCGGGTCATGTCTATACTTCACCGAACCTATAGGGTCACAAACTTAAGGGTCATCTATCTGCTGAATACTAGACAGAGAGTCTGAGAGAAAATCGCCGAAAAAGTTTCGGACACCGGAAAAGTTTCGGACACCGGAAAAGTTCCGCAGAGAGAGGTCATCGGATGAGTTTCGGTGAAACCGAAAAGTTGTTTCAGGATATACTATTAAGTCAAATTGGTTTCGGCACATGCTTGATAATTCTTGGAGGGTGTCAGAATCATTCTGGAAACTTTTTGGAATTTTCCGGGATGATAACCGGATATGCTCTGGAGCTGTCGGAACCACTTCAGATGCTTTTCCCAGATGAAAATCACTAATCCATAATTGTTTCAGAACATGTTGAAAATCATTTTGGTGGGTTCTGGAAATGTTCTAAGCCCACATAAATATTTTCAGTTCGAACGGACGCTGAAAAATGTCATCATGAATAGTGAAAGTGCCCTTTGAGATATTTATGGAAAACCACCTTTTGGGATATTTTCCAAAAGGCTTCTAGAAGGCTTGGGGGCTAAGAAACTCCCCCCCCCTTGGGGGGACCCCAAGAGGGTTGGATGGCCACATGCTCCATTACTTCCCCTTTATGCCCTTGTGGAGGAGTCCATTCATGGACATTTTTGGTTTTTGGAATGGCCACTATACCCCTTGGTTTCCCTATAAATAGGAGGTTAGGGGGCTGCCTAAACCTCATCCCTTGCTCTCATACAAGTGTCGTGCAATTATCTGGCTTCTCTCTCCCTCCCCGCGAAATAGTTTCATAGAGCCGAAAGGTTGTCTGGGTTCCAGTGGGAATTAGTACTGGACGGCGAAGCCCTGCTGGAGAGATGACACCGTATGTGTGCAACTCTGTAGAGAGATCGTAGTTTTGGTCTTAGTTCGAGAGTGCCTCCCGAAGGGCTGTCCGTGTGATCGTCCGAGTTTCGAAGGTCCTCCCGAAGGGCTGTCCGAGTGACCGTCCGAGTTTTGAGGGTCCTCTCGAAGGGCTGTCTGCGGCACCGTCCGAGGGACTATCCGACCGCCTCCCGGAGGGCTATCCGTGGGGCGGATGAGGGTATACATCCTCGCAGTTGGTAGGTTGTAAATCCTAGCTGCGGGGATCTGCACCGATGATCGTCATCGACTCTACTTCCGCTGCGCTATGAGTCGGTTACGAAAAAGATCAAACCTTGTATGCAGTCTCCATAGTGGTCCTGGGCTGGTGCATAGGTCGGAATTTTTTTGTTTTCCGCTTCGTTTCCCTACAATGGCATCATGAGTCGTGCTATGTGTAGATGCAGGTTGCGATCTAGAATGCATAGTGATGTATGGGTGTTGCACAATATAATTAGGTAAAAGATGAGTTCTATTACTAAAAATTATTTGTGCGGGTAGCAGATGAAATCTGTTACCCGATGTTCTTGTTGCTTCCCTTGAATTTGCATAATCCTGATCTTGGTGGCATGGTGGAATCTCACAAAGTTCTGGCAGTGTGTGATCCTTTCATGCTGCTCATGAGTATGCTGATTGACAGATCAACGAAGTGCTAACAGTTCTTTGGGTTCCACCATAGTTAAAGAAAGATGGATGTTTTGCAGACGAAAGGGCAATGCAGATATGATCTGCACGGGGGTCATGCGTATGACGAATTTTAGTATGGGGTTCAAGATTTTATTATCTCGTGCTTCATACACCCCACAAAGTTAATCTAGCGACTTGAATTATCATACTTGATGATGGACGTAGGTAGCTTCGGTTTGTTTCGAAACCTTAGAAGCCACGTAAAACCTTTTTTGTATGAACCGATTAGAGGCGTCTAACTTGGTTTCGCAGGATGGGTTGCATGTGATGTCGTATAGCAGTGCTCATAATAATTTGATTATGTATGAGATGACTATATAAAATTGATTAACATGACCTATGTGTCATGATTCAGCATGATGGCTGGAGCCATATGATTGTCACTTTAATGACCTGTGTGTCAACCTTAAGTAATGCACTTATTTTATTAGCTATAGAGATAGCAATATTATCTGGTGCATCGACAAGGTGGTGGCAATCTTCGCGAAGGTGAACACCGACGCAAATGCCGAAGACGAAGAAATGAAATACTTCTCCGTCAGAAAGGGCTATACCATATCATGCTATTATGAATTGTCTGAGATGTTTATCCCTTATGATGCACCCTTCTTGATTGCACGGTAGTCACTTTTTATTAGTGTGATCTCTCACTTAAAATATCAAAGTAGTTAGTGTTCACCCAAGTGTAGCACCATCTGAAATTCGTATCTTTTTGGGGTGCGCCGTATACACATGAGCACGAACAAATCGAGAGGAATGAGGCAGGTGAGGTCAGACCTCACAGCAAGATCACTTGGTTGTGTTTGATGTTCAGGCAGGAGAGTCCTGAGCTCGGAACACGCCCGTCGAAAGATGAACAAGAATCACATAGAGATATGATCGGCAAGTTGGCCTACCGATTGAAATTTGTGTCATCAGTGATGAACCCGTCAATGGCATCGAATAGAAATATAGATCTTGAATCACTCTAAATCAATTATGAGAGATATTAAATTGAGTGGGAGCGCCCTGTAGCATTAACTTGTTTAATTCTCAGTGCAATTAATTATGAACATTATCTAAGTATTATTTGCAACAGTTGTAGAAGAATGGCTCGCATTTCCACCTTCCCTATTAAAATTGAATAGTTGTTAAATATCTGGTTAAAACTTTAGGGTTGGTAACGTAATGTGAGGATTGTCCTCAAGAGTGCCGAGAAGGACTTTGTCCTATCGCATGTTTTCAGTATCCTCCTGCATATGGATGATGTGACTCTCGTCCTTCGATCCAAAAGCTAGAATTTCGTTACGCTCAAGTGCAAAATGTTTGCTTCCATGAGACCCGAACTTCGAAAGTTTGGGATAGTTATGTGATATTCATGGAACTAAAAATCGTTTTCAGATACAAACAAAGCAATGTTTGTTTGCAAAGTATTAGTAAAGTGTTTACTGGGCATCTGACTGTTAGGAGAGGGATCCAGAAGAACGCCTATCATGTGATGATGGTGAATAAAACAACCACTTAAAGAGAAAGGGAATGTCCCAAAGGGTGTTAGTGAGACTTTCACCCCTAGGATGTCCAGGGCTAAACGCCACTCTTAAGCTGGGTGCTTCTTCTGAGAGTAGGAGAAATACTAAAAGTTAAACTATTAGAAGTATAAAGGCAGAAAAAAGAAGACTGGAATATCCATCTCATGTATGAATGTCATACACGTTTTTGATGTATAGAAGGCTGGTAAAAAATATAGTTCTTGGGAATTATGGTTCAACATGTTAATCACTAATTCTTGGCTATTGTGAGTTAATCACAAAGATACCCGCTCGATTGCAATCTGTTGCGAATCGATGTAAGAGCTACCATGGCCTAAAAAGACTAGCCAGGGATGAGGTTTTAATACGTGCTGGGAACATAGTAAAAGTTACTATGCCTTCCATTGGTGTATTACCTATGTATTTTCTTTCATAATTCATTTTAGAGCTTCAAACACTCTAGCCCTTTGAATAAGGTGTCTTGCAAGAAGGTTGTTCATAAGAGAACTTTTGATGTTCAATATTATGAATAAACATAAGGGCCATACTTTCATTATGAATGAGATGTATGTTATGAATAATGATATTAATATATTACCTCTGTGTTTACTTTCATAATTCATTTTAGAGTTTCATACACTCTAGTCCATTGCACAATGTTTATTGCAAAAGGGTTGTTCATAAAAGAATAATTGTTGTTCAGTATTATGAATAACATGAAGGGCCATGCTTCCATCCAAGATGGGATGTATGGTATGAATATTGATGGTAAAATGATACATCCATAACACTAACACTAAATATCGCAAGACTATGAGAATACCACACATGTGTGGCACTGCATTTGGTCACATTGGAGAAACCCGCTGGAAATTTCCATTATGATGGATTTTGAAGTCGTTTGATTTTGAATCATGTGACACTTGAAACTTTCCTCTAAAAAGTGAAGTGACTGAAATACCGTTCACAGGCCATAAGGAACGAACAACAAACTTATTGGTGATCATACATTTGATGTGTGTAGTCCAATAAATGTTGTTAGTAGTGGATTTATCTATCTTCAGAAATGACTCAAGTAGATATATGGATATTTTCTTGATGATACGTAAGTCTGGATCTTTTGAAATCATTCGAAAGGTTCTAAAAAATGAAGTAGAAGTTATTGTAACAAGAAAATTATGTTTCTGCAATTTGATTGCAGAAAGGAATATTTGAGTTACAAGTTTAGCGAATGTCTGATGAGTTGTGAAAAGAGTTTCATAACTTACACCTCCCAGGACACCACTATGAGTGGAATGTTTGTGAAGATGTAATCGAACCATTCATGACATGGTAAGATCAAAGATGAAATAAATAAATTTGCCATTATCCCTTTTAAAGTGATGCTTTAGAGAATGATGCTTTCACACTGAAAAGAGCTCCATTGGGTCTGTTGAAATGAAGCCATGGTATGGTACGCCCAACCATGTTATATCTTTTCTTAACATTTGGAATACGGGGCTTGTGTAAAAGGTTACATATATACCTATTCCAAATCAGACAAGTGCTACTTTGTAAGTTATCCCAAGTCATTGGGTATTCCCCCGCCACTATACCGAGGCAAAGGATTTTGCCACAAAACGGTATGCCTTTATAGAGAATAGTTCTTGCAAAAGGTGAGTGGGAGGACAGTGCAACTCGACGAGATAACAAGTATCTTCGTCATCATGTCAAAGGAAAGGAACCTTAGAAGTGATTCCAGAGTTTCCTACAACGACTGATATGGAAGCCTCTACATGAGATGTATGGACTTCGGTCAAACTTGCAACTGAACAACGTAGGCAAAGCTTGTGCAAACCTCTCAGGTGCGCAAATGAGATATTATTGTTAGACAACAGTATACCTACGATAAACAAGGAAGCATTGATGGGCCCTGACTCCGGAATTGGCTAAATGCCAATATAATCCGAGTTAGTTTCCGTAAATGATTCAAGATTTAAATCTTGAGAAACCCTCTGAAAGACTTGGAGTCTAATGGATTGTAATGGGACTATAAACCGGTACGGATAAAAATGTTTTATCCATTAAGATCGACTTGTTGCAATAACAAGTTCAAGAAGTTGACTATAATGAGATTGTCTCACCGTAGCAATGCTTAAAGTCGGTTCGGGTTAAACTAGCAATTAATACATATTTCAAACATGAGATATGGAACATGGATGACAAAAGAATTTCCATGAAATGGAAATACAACCTAGGACTTGTATGTGATACAATCCAAAGTATTTTGTCAGTCCAGAGTATGCTAGTATGTATGCAAACTTCAGAGTTCCAGCAACGGACAAAAGAGAGCAAAATGGAGTTGGAATCTTCGTTTTTGATGGAATGGTCAAAGGGGTTTGACTTCATCAATGGGTAATGAAGATGCTTGTGGTTTCAAGAAAGTAAGTGGGAGAATAATAATATTTCTGAAAACCTTGTGTGCTTGACACATTGTTAATTGGAAATAAATTTCTTGACATGAATTAGGACTTCATTTGAAATAGTTTTTTGATGAAGTGCTTGGGCTAAATAGCCTTGATATTAGGCATAATGATCTATGGAGATAGATTTACCTAATAGGGATGAGCAAAATTACATATTGACAAGATGCTAAAACCATTTAGCACTAAGAACGACAAGGAGTGATTCTTGCCAAAGTCACATGGAAAGAGTTTTTGCAAGAATCGGTGTCCCAAAACACTGATGAGCAAAATACATGATGGAGATTCCACACACTCTTGTGTTTGGATTGATCATGTATTCCATGGTATGTAAAACAACCATATATGTCCAATACTCCCAAGCTATTGCGATTATAGATACCAAAGTGATCAAAAGTATTGATCATGGGACAACAGTGAAAAAAGATCATTGAGTACTAAAGTAGCACTGATGACATGTTTTCTCGCAAGTGGAGATCATGAAGAGTTTGTTGTAAAAGATTACATAGATACAGTCTTCATCATTTCTCCATGCGATTTTTGATTTAAATTGAGGGTTTTGTGTAACACACAATATGGTGGCACGGTTACTTGGAAATTGTTCAAAACAAGTTACTATGGCGAATTCTATAACAAAGGCAAAGTATGTTGCCGCTTTAGAAGCGACAGACAAGATGTTTAATCATATAGTTCATTCATGAACTTAAGTATGGTTCCAAGAAGGCTTTGGTCAATGGGACACTATTGCAGATAGTTTCTCCATATCTCAGTCTGAGGAATCAGGTTTCAACCAATGATTCACATATATACAAAGCCAAGTCCGCACAAAATATGAATTTTGTGAAAGCGTGAAAACGTGAAAACGCAGGATATGCAGAGATTAACCGGAGTTGGAGCCGTCAGATCCATTGGACATCATGTTATACCACAAGCGAAGCATATTTACACTGGTGTGCCATAGGTGTGAAGTGCATTAGCATTAAACTAGATTATTGACTCTAGTGCAAGTGGGAGTATGTAGGAGATATGCCCTAGAGGCAATAACAAATGTTATTGATTATCTCATGTTCATAATTATGTTTATGTTCCATGCTATAACTCCTATGGTTCTTGGGTCTGCAATAACCACAAGGCTTGGAGGAAGACTCATATGCACGTGTGGAATAATAAACGGTAAAATGTATTCCTAGTCTGGCCTCTAAGACTAGCTCAAGTGTTGCATGATGGTTCTGTTTTCCTAATCATGGTCATGTCTATGCCAGCAACTTTGAGGGCACAATATTAAGAGAACATTTGTGTTGAATTGACCCGGATTGATGTTATGCTATGAGAGTCATTCTTCACAAGTTAATGGTTAATAACACAAAGATGGTTAACGTTTGCATGATTCCTTAGACCATAAGAGTATCGAGTTTCTTCATGCTTGCTTCATGAACTTTGGGGTTTGTTAAATGTCACCTGTAAATGGGTGGCTATTACGGCGGCTTACGGGTTCATGGAAAAGTATGTCAAGTAACTTGATAGATAAAGATTGGGATTTGATCCTCCGACGATGGAGAGATATCTCTGGGCCCTCTTGGTGTTACTGTATCCATCATCGTCTGACCAGACACTTTGTGATTTGATCACGGGGATGCCGGAACACGGTAACGAGAAAAGAGAACAATACCGGTAACGAGGTAACTGGCATAGTGGACAAGTTGTTGATCCACGGGAATGCCAACATGTCTCACCTCGGGTATTTGTAACATACGTGAAGCAACAGGAATAGAACACGGCAACTGGAGGTTTACTCGAATATTCATTCGTGTGGGTATAGGGGTCAATATGGGTGTCCACGGCTCCGATGTTGATCATTGATCTGAAGGGGTTCCGGGTCATGTCTATACTTCACCGAACCTATAGGGTCACATGCTTAGGGGTCATCTATCTGCTGAATACTAGACAGGGAGTCTGAGAGAAAATCACCGAAAAAGTTTCGGACACCGGAAAAGTTTCAGACAGCGGAAAAGTTCCGCAGAGAGAGGTCATCGAATGAGTTTCGGTGAAACCGAGAAGTTGTTTCGGGATATGTATTAAGTGAAATTGGTTTCGGCACATGCCTTATAATTCTTGGAGGGTGCCAGAATCATTCTGGAAACTTTCTGGAATTTTCCGGGATAATAACCGAATATGCTCCGGAGCTGCCGGAACCACTTTAGATGCTTTTCACAGATGAAAATCACTAATCTGGAATTGTTTAGGAACGCGTTGAAAATCATTTTGGTGGGTACTGGAAATGTTCTAAGCCCACATAAATATTTTCAGTTCGAACGTACGCTGAAAAATGTCATCGTGAATAGTGAAAGTGCTTTTTGGGATATTTATGGAAAACCACCTTTTGGGATATTTTCCAAAAGGCTTCTAGAAGGCTTGGGGGCTAAGAAACCCCACTTGCCCCCCCCCCAAGAGGGTTGGACGGACACATGAGGGGCTCCTCCATGGGGCCCCATTTTCTCCATTACTTCCCCTTTGTGCCCTTGTGGAGGAGTCCATTCATGGGCATTTTTGGGTTTTTTGGAATGGCCACTATACCCCTTGGTTTCCCTATAAATAGGAGGTGAGGGGCTGCCCAAACCTCATCCCTTGCTCTCATACAAGTGCCATGCAATGATCTAGCTTCTCTCTCCCTCTCCGCGAAATAGTTTCGTAGAGCCGAAAGGTTGTCTGGGTTCCAGTGGGAACTAGTTCTGGACGGCGAAGCCCTACTGGATAGATGACACTTTATGTGTGCAACTCTGTAAGAGATTGTAGTTTCGGTATTAGTTCTACAGTGCCTCCTAAAGGGCTGTCCGTGTGACCGTCCGAGTTTCGAAGGTCCTCCCGAAGGGCCGTCCGAGTGACCGTCCGAGTTTTGAGGGTCCTCCCGAAGGGCTGTCTGCGCACCGTCCGAGGGACTGTTCGACCGCCTCCCGAAGGGCTGTGTGTGGGGCGGATGAGGGTATACATCCTCGTGGTTGGGAGGTGATACGTCTCCAACGTATCTATAATTTTTGATTGTTCCATGCTATTATATTACCCCTTTCGGATGTTTATGGGCTTTATTTTACATATTTATATCATTTTCGGACTAACCTACTAACTAGAGGCCCAGCCCATATTGTTGTTTTTTTCCTATTTCAGTATTTCAAAGAATAGGAATATCAAACAGAGTCCAAACGGAATGAAACCTTCGGGAGCGTGATTTTTGGAACAAATCTGATCCGGAGAGCTTGGAGTGCAAGTCAAGAAGCTCCCGAGGGCCCCACGAGATAGGGGGGCGCCGCCCCCTGTAGGGCGCCCCCTGTCTCGTGGGCCCCTCGGGCGGCCACCGATGTACTTCTTCCTCCTATATATACCTACGGACCCCAAAAACATCCAGGAGCACCACGAAACACAATTTCCACCGCCGTAACCTTCTGTATCCGCGAGATCTCATCTTGGAGCCTTCGCCGGCACTCTGTCGGAGGGGGAATCAACCATGGAGGGCTTCTACATCAACATCCTTGCCCCTCCGATGAGTTGTGAGTAGTTTACCACAGACCTACGGGTCCATAGTTATTAGCTAGATGGTTCTTCTCTCTTTTTGGATCTCAATACAATGTTCTCCCCCTCTCTTGTCGAGATCTATTCGAAGTAATCTCTTTTTGCGGTGTGTTTGTCGAGATCCGATGAATTGTGGGTTTATGATCAAGTTTATCTATGAATAATATTTGAATCTTCTCTGAATTCTTTTATGTATGATTGAGCTATCTTTGCAAGTCTCTTCGAATTATCAGTTTAGTTTGGTCTACTAGATTGATCTTTCTTGCCATGGGAGAAGTGTTTAGCTTTGGGTTCAATCTTGCGGTGTTCTTACCAAGTGACAGAAAGGGTTGCAAGACACGTATTGTATTGTTGCCATCGAGGATAACAAGATGGGGTTTATATCATATTGCATGTGTTTATCCCTCTACATCATGTCATCTTGTTTAATGTGTTACTCTGTTCTTATGAACTTAATACTCTAGATGCAGGCAGGAGTCGGTCGATGTGTGGAGTAATAGTAGTAGATGCAGGCAGTAGTCGGTCTACTTGTTATGGACGTGATGCCTATATACATGATCATGCCTAGATAATCTCATAACTATGCGCTTTTCTATCAATTGCTCGGTAGTAATTTGTTCACCCACCGTAATACTTATGCTATCTCGAGAGAAGCCTCTAGTGAAACCTATGGCCCCCAGGTCTATCTCTTAGCATATTTGCTTTCAATCTATCTTTATTTGCATCTTTACTTTTTGCATCTATCTTATAAAATACCAAAAATATATTTATCTTATCATACTATCTTTATTAGATTTCACTTTTGCAAGTGGCCGTGAAGGGATTGACAACCCCTTTATTGCGTTGGTTGTGAGTTCTCAGTTTGTTTGTGTAGGTGCGTGGGACTTTTGAGGAGCCTCCTACTGGATTGATACCTTGGTTCTCAAAACTGAGGGAAATACTTACGCTACACTTTGCTGCATCACCCTCTCCTCTTCGAGGAAAACCAACGCAAGCTCAAGACGTAGCAAGAAGGATTTCTGGCACCGTTGCCGGGGAGGTCTTCGCTCAAGTCAAGACATACCAAGTACCCATCACAAACCCATCTCCCTCGCATTTACATTATTTGCCTCTCGTTTTCCTCTCCCCCACTTCACCCTTGTCGTTTTATTCGCTCTCTCTTTCCCGATCTCCTCCTTTCTTTTTCGCTTGCATTCTTTTGTGTGCTTGTTTGCTTGTTTGACCTTATGGCTGAGCCTAAGGGTCCTGACCACCTTCTCAGAAGGATGGATGAGATTGAATCAAATATTAGAAGCTATATGAATTTGCAATTTGAGCATAATAATTTCTTTTGAAAAGAGCTTAAGGAACAAAAAAATTTTGGGGGTTTATGAACAAAGAGCTTGATGATATGAATAAATAATTCCATGGTGTTAATGCTCAAATTACCCGGCTTGAAAATGCTATAGCCAAAATTTCTGACAAGCAAGCCACCTTAGTCAATAAGATGGCCGCTAAACCAGAAAAATTACATGAAAATAATGATGAGGATCTTAAAGTTATTGATGTGTCTCCAATTAGATCCATGTTTTGCAATATGAATTTTGATGATTATGGGAGTGATGATGAATCAACTTTGCCTAGAAGGCGTCCCAAAAATTCAGAATCTTTAGATCTTGATGTTAAATTTGGTAAAAGAGATATTGGAGAATCCTCAACTTCTAATAATATTGAACCTACTATCTCGGATTTCAAGGAATTTGATTATTATAATTTCTCTTTAAAAGGTTGTATTTCATTGTTGCAATCCGTTGTTAATTCTCCTCGTGCTTATAGTCAAAATAAAGCTTTTACCAAACATATTGTTGATGCCTTGTTACAATCTTATGATGAAAAACTTAATTTGGAAGTTTCTATACCTAGAAAACTTAATGATGAGTGGGAACCTACTATAAAGATTAGAATTAAAGATTATGAGTGTTTTGCTTTGTGTGATTTGGGTGCTAGTGTTTCCACGATTCCGAAAACTTTATGTGATATTCTAGGTTTCCATGATCTTGATGATTGCTCTTTAAATTTGCACCTTGCGGATTCCAGCATTAAAAAGCCTATGGGAAGGATCAATGATGTTCTTATTGTTGCAAATAGAAATTTGGTGCCCGAAGATTTTATCGTTCTTGGTATAGATTGCAATCTTTCTTGCCCTATTATTCTTGGTAGACCTTTCCTTAGAGCGATTGGTGCGATTATTGATATGAAGGGAACATTAGATTCCAATTTCCTTTAAAGAAAGGCATGGAGCACTTTCCAAGAAAGAAATTCAAATTACCTTATGAATCTATCATGCGTGCTACTTATGAATCTAGTGCTAAAGATGGCACTAGTTAAATCTATCCTTGCTTTTTATGCCTAGCTAGGGGCGTTAAACGATAGCGCTAGTTGGGAGGCAACCCAATTTTCTTTATGTTTTTTGTTTTTGCTCCTGTTTAGAAATAAATCTTGCATATACCTTCTGTTTAGATGTGTTTTTATCTTTTAATTAGTGTTTCTGCCAAGTAGAACCTATAGGATAACCTACGATGATAGTTGATTTGTTTCTGCTGAAAAACAGAAACTTTGCGCGCACGAATATAATTTTGTTAAATCACATGAACATGATTTTGCGTTGATTCTTTTTGTTCTGTTCAATAGACAAATTGTCCAGGACTTCTTATTTTGGTAGGATTTGTAGAGTTCCAGAAGTTTGCGTTAGTTACAGATTGCTACAGACTGTTCTGTTTTTGACAGATTCTGTTTTTCGTGTGTTGTTTGCTTATTTCAATGCATCTATGGATAGTAATTCAGTCTATGAACCATAAAGAAGTTGGAATACAGTAGTTTTAACACCAAAATAAATAAAGAATGAGTTCATTGCAGTACCTTATGTGGTGGTTTTGTTTTCTTTCACTAACGGAGCTTATAAGATTTCCTGTTGAGTTTTGTGTTGTGAAGTTTTCAAGTTTTGGGTAAAGCTTTTATGGACTATGGAATAAAGGGTGGCAAGAGCCTAAGCTTGGGGATGCCCATGGCACCCCAAGATATTCAAGAATAGCCAAAAGCCTAAGCTTGGGGATGCACCGGGAAGGCATCCCCTCTTTCGTCTTCGTTCATTGGTAACTTTACTTGGAGCTATATTTTTATTCGCCACATGATATGTGTTTTGCTTGGAGCATCATGTATTATATTAGTCTTTTGCTTTTTAGTTTACCACAATCATCCTTGCTGTACACACCTTTTGGGAGAAGCCTATTTTATTAGAATTTGCTAGAATACTCATTGTGCTTCACTTATATCTTTTGAGCTTGATAGTTTTTGCTCTAGTGCTTCACTTATATCTTTTAGAGCACGGTGGTGTATTAATTTTGAAGAAATTGCTAGTCTCTCATGCTTCACTTATATTATTTTGAGAGTCTTTTAGAACAGCATGGTATTTTCTATTTTCATAAAGTTGGTCCTAGAATGATGAGCATCCAAGTTGGGTATAATAAAAACTATCATAGGAAGTGAATTGGATGTTATGATCAACTTGATACTTGATAATTGTTTTGAGATATGGAGGTAGTGATATTAAAGTCATGATAGTTGGGTGATTATGAATTCAAAGAATGCTTGTGTTGAAGTTAGCAAGTCCCTTAGCATGCACGTATGGTTAAAGTTGTGTAACAAATTTGAAGCATGAAGTGTACTTGGCTTGTGCATCCTTATGAGTGGCTGTCGGGGACGAGCGATGGTCTTTTCCTACCAATCTATCCCCCTAGGAGCATGCGCGTAGTACTTGATTTTTGATGACTTCAAAATTTTTGCAATAAGTATATGAGTTCTTTTGACTAATGTTGAGTCCATGGATTATACGCACTTTTACCTTTCCGCCTTTGCTAGCCTCTTCGGCACCGTGCATTGCCCTTTCTCACCTTGAGAATTGGTGCAAACTTCGCCGGTGCATCCAAACCCCGTGATACGATACGCTCTATCAAACATAAACCTCCTTATATCTTCCTCAAAACAGCCACCATACCTACCTATTATGGCATTTCCATAGCCATTCCGAGATATATTGCCATGCAACTTTCCACCGTTCCGTTCTTCATTACATACTTTACTTTTGTCATATTGCCATTGCATGATCATGTAGTTGACATCGTATTTGTGGCAAAGCCACCGTGCATTATTTTTCATACATGTCACTCTTGATTCATTGCACCATCCCGGTACACCGCCGGAGGCATTCATATAGAGTCATATCTTGTTCTAGTTTCGAGTTGTAATTTTTATGTTGTAATCAATAGAAGTGTGATGATCATCATTATTAGAACGTTGCCCAAAGAAAAAAAAGGCCAAAAAAGAAAAAAAGAAAGGCCCAAAAGAAAAAGAAAATAAAAGAAAAAAAGAAAAAAAGAAAAAAGGAAAAAAAATAAAAAAATAAAAAAATAAATAAAAAGGGCAATGTTACTATCTCTTTTTCCACACTTGTGCTTCAAAGTAGCACCTTGTTCTTTATGTAGTGAGTCTCATATTTTGTGCTTCAAAGTAGCACCTTGTTTTTCATGTAGTGAGTCTCATAAGTTGTCCTTTTTATACTAGTGGGGATTTTTCATTATAGAACTTGGCTTGTATATTCCTACGATGGGCTTCCTCAAATGCCCTAGGTCTTCATGAGCAAGCAAGTTGGATGCACACCCACTAGTTTTCCTTTGTTGAGCATTCATTTGTAGCTCTAGTGCATCCGTTGCATGGCAATCCCTACTCCTCATGTTGACATCAATTGATGGGCATCTCCATAGCCCGTTGATTATCCTCGTCAATGTGAGACTTTCTCCTTTTTTGTCTTCTCCATACAATCCCCATCATCATATTCTATTCCACCCATAGTGCTATATCCATGGCTCACGCTCATGTATTGCGTGAAGGTTGAAAAAGTTTGAGATTATTTAAGTCTGAAACAATTGCTTGGCTTGTCATCGGGGGTATAGAAGTTGGGAACATCTTTGTGTGACGAAAATGAAGCATAGCCTAACTATATGATTTTGTAGGGATGAACTTTCTTTTGCCATGTTATTTTGAGAAGACATGATTACTTTGATTAGTATGCTTGAAGTGTTACTATTTCTTATGTCAATATGAACTTTTATTTTGTATTCATTTGGATCTGAACATTCATGCCACAATGAACAAAAATTACATTATGAATTATGCTAGGTAGCATTCCACATCAAAAATTCTCTTTTTATCATTTACCTACTCGAGGACGAGCAAGAGTTAAGCTTGGGGATGCTTGATACGTCTACAACGTATCTATAATTTTGTTATTGTTCCATGCTATTATATTACCCCTTTTGGATGTTTATGGGCTTTATTTTACATATTTATATCATTTTTGGGACTAACCTACTAACCGGAGGCCCAACCCATATTGCTGTTTTTTTTGCCTATTTTAGTATTTCAAAGAAAAGGATATCAAACGGAGTCCAAACGGAATGAAACCTTCGGGGGCGTGATTTTTGGAACAAATCTGATCCGGCGAGCTTGGAGTGCAAGTCAAGAAGCTCCCGAGGGCCCCACGAGATAGGCCCCCCTGTAGGGTGCGCCCCCTGTCTCGTGGGCCCCTCGGGCGGCCACCGACGTACTTCTTCCTCCTATATATACCTACGGACCCCGAAAACATCTAGGAGCACCACAAACACAATTTCCACCACCGTAACCTTCTGTATCTGCGAGATCTCATCTTGGAGCCTTCGCCGGCACTCTGTCGGAGGGGGAATCGACCATGGAGGGCTTCTACATCAACATCCTTGCCCCTCCGATGAGTTGTGAGTAGTTTACCACAGACCTACGGGTCCATAGTTATTAGCTAGATGGCTTCTTCTCTCTTTTTGGATCTCAATACAATGTTCTCCCCCTCTCTTGTGGAGATCTATTCAATGTAATCTCTTTTTGCGGTGTGTTTGTCGAGATCCGATGAATTATGGGTTTATGATCAAGTTTATCTATGAATAATATTTGAATCTTCTCTGAATTCTTTTATGTATGATTGAGTTATCTTTGCAAGTCTCTTTGAATTATCAGTTTGGTTTGGCCTACTAGATTGATCTTTCTTGCCATGGGAGAAGTGTTTAGCTTTGGGTTCAATCTTGCGGTGTTCTTACCCAGTGACAGAAAGGGTTGCAAGACACGTATTGTATTGTTGCCATCGAGGATAACAAGATGGGGTTTATATCATATTGCATGTGTTTATCCCTCTACATCATGTCATCTTGTTTAATGCGTTACTCTGTTCTTATGAACTTAATACTCTAGATGCAGGCAGGAGTCAGTCGATGTGTGGAGTAATAGTAGTAGATGCAGGCAGGAGTCGGTCTACTTGTTATGGACGTGATGCCTATATACATGATCATGCCTAGATAATCTCATAACTATGCGCTTTTCTATCAATTGCTCGACAGTAATTTGTTCACCCACTGTAATACTTATGCTATCTCGAGAGAAGCCTGTAGTGAATCTATGGCCCCCGGGTCTATCTCTTATCATATTTTCTTTCAATCTATCTTTATTTGCATCTTTACTTTTTGCATCTATCTTATAAAATACCAAAAACATATTTATCTTATCATAATATCTTTATTAGATCTCACTTTCGCAAGTGCCCGTGAAGGGATTGACAACCCCTTTATTGTGTTGGTTGCGAGTTCTCAGTTTGTTTGTGTAGGTGCGTGGGAATTTTGAGGAGCCTCCTACTGGGTTGATACCTTGGTTCTCAAAACGGAGGGAAATACTTATGCTACACTTTGCTGCATCACCCTCTCCTCTTCGAGGAAAACCAACGCAAGCTCAAGACATAGCAGGAGGTTGTAAATCCTAGCTGCGGGGATCTGCACCGACGATCATGATTGACTCTACTTCCGCTGCGCTACGAATCGGTAATGAAAAATATCAAACCTTGTATGCAGTCTCCATAGTGGTCCTGGGCTGGTGCGTAGGTGAGATTTTTTTTGTTTTCTGCTACGTTTCCCTACAGGGCCGCACGGCGGTGACCCGTGCCCGCCTGACCGTCCTCGACGAAACGCTCCCAGCGGAAGCGATCAACGAGCGGCCATTCGGTGCTCGCACCCGGCGGACGCTCGGACACCGGGGAGTAGTCCCGGGTCTGGTCTAGGTGGATTGGGATGGGAAATTGTGGCCCTTGGATGCCTTCTTTGCACGGGCGGCCTTCAGGGAGCGCCGAAGGCCACGCGCATCAGCAGCAGAGCGGTCGATGATGGAGAAGCTGTTGGCCATCGGGATGTCGTCCGGCGACCAATCCCACACCCACACATACACCAGGGAGGTGTTGGAGATGGATGAGGACTGGCATTCCATCCGGTCGACCTTGCTGGAGAGGCCGATGGCATCTTGCACCACCTCCTTGCGCCAAGCTTGAACAGGGAGGCCCTCAATCGCCGGGGGCAGTAGAAGCGGGATACATGCTGGTGGCCGCGCGCCACCAGCATCCAGGGGCCAGCGTAAGAGCCACCCCCCGGCACGGAACCGCCCCAGCTTCCACAGCGGTGTCTCAGTGGCAGGCGTGGCCGAACCTGACCAGGAAATCCTCCGGGTGGTGCTAGGAGACATGCATCTGGTCCCAGGGAATGTTGAGCTCACGCTCCAGAGCCTTGGCCACCAGCTGCGGGTTGATGTCCTGTCGGGCCTCCGGCAGGGTGACTAGCACAGCCGATGCATGCAGGTTGCACGCTGCGTCCTCCATGGCCTGCGTGTTGATGGTGAAGGTGCTGCCGGCGCCAGGGCGCTGTGATGCTTCACCGGGGCGGTACGCCATGGCCACAGCAAGACGCCGAGGGCGCAGGAGCGGGACACACAGCTGGCGCGGCAGGGGTGGAACGGAGGAGGTGGCGGCGGGAGAGGCGGCCGGTCTGATGGAGGTGGTGGAAGTGCAGGGGTGGGGGCTGGGGAGGAGGTGGAGGCAGGCGGCGGGGGGGAGGGGCGCGGGGTTTGGGGCTCCCTTTGCAGATCGGGTCGCGAGCTCGGTGTCCAAACGCCCAGAAGTCGGTGCACCGGACAAGGTCGCGGCAGTCGGCGGCCCGGTGGTGTGGAGCTAGACACCTCAAGCAGTAGCCCCTGAACCTCCTTAAAAAGGCGGCCCGGCGACGCTGAGCCTCGAGGCGGTCAGCCACGGAGGGCTGGCAGCCATAACCACGGCTCATCGCAAGCGGTACGAGCGGTGCATGCCGCCGGCGCCTCGAAACAACCGAGTGCCATTTTGGGGAACTTGGGGCTTCATCCGTGCCATTGCTCCTTGCCTTATGCAGAGTCCTCGCAGCAACTGAGGCGCCTAGCCTAGAGTTAAGGAGGAGCTCACGCGGGGCACAGATGAGGGATTGAAGGTGGGGCGCTTGCGACGGACTTAAAGGCACTGGGGGAGCGCAGATGATAGACCGTAGGCGTCTACCCGAGGCCGGTGCAGGCAGTAATCGCGCCCGTAGCAAGCCAGAGAAGCTAGATTCACCGACCTCATAATGGCCCTTCGCTAGGGATGCAGAGGCATCGGCCAATCCAGCGGGCCGAGGTGGGGGAGGAGCGGCACGAGAGGAGATGGGTGCAGCGCGCGGAGCCGGCCGTGGCGGAGTCAGCAGATCCGGGCAGGTTCTAGCGGTGTCTGCTACCTCTTGAGCATTGTGTTGGTTTTCCCTTGAAGAGGAAAGGGTGGTGCATCAAAGTAGCGTAAGTATTTCCCTCAGTTCTTGAGAACCAAGGTATCAATCCAGTAGGAGGCTCCTCAAAAGTCCCTCGTACCTACACAAACAAACAAGAACCTCGCAACCAACGCGATAAAGGGGTTGTCAATCCCTTCATGGAAACTTGCAAAAGTGAGATCTGATAGAGATAATAAGATAAGATAAATATGTTTGGTATTTTTATGATATAGATTGGAAAGTAAAGATGCAAATAAAAGTAGATGGAAAACTTATATGATAAAAGATAGACCCGAGGGCCATAGGTTTCACTAGTGGCTTCTCTCAAGATAGCATAAGTATTACGGTGGGTGAACAAATTACCGTCGAGCAATTGATAGAAAAGTGCATAGTTATGAGATTATCTAGGCATGATCATGTATATAGGCATCACATCCGCAACAAGTAGATTGAAAAGATTCTGCATCTACTACTATTACTCCACACATCGACCGACTCCTGCCTGCATCTGGAGTATTAAGTTCATAAGAACAGAGTAACGCATTAAGCAAGATGACATGATGTAGAAGGATAAACTCAAGCAATATGATGTAAAGCCCATCTTTTTATCCTCGATGGCAACAATACAATACGTGCCTTGCTTCCCCTGCTGTCACTGGGAAAGGACACCGCAAAATTGAACCCAAAGCTAAGCACTTCTCCCATTGCAAGAAAGATCAATCTAGTAGGCCAAACCAAACTGATAATTCAAAGAGACTTGCAAAGATAACCAATCACACATAAAAGAATTCAGAGGAGATTCAATTATTTCTCATAGATAAACTTGATCATAAACCCACAATTCATCGGATCTCGACAAACACACCGCAAAAAGAGTTACATCGAATAGATCTCCAAGAAGATCGAGGAGAACTTTGTATTGAGATTCAAAGAGAGAGAAGAAGCCATCTAGCTAATAACTATGGACCCAAAGGTCTGTGGTAATCTACTCACAACTCATCGGAGAGGCCTTGGAGATGATGTAGAGGCCCTCCGTGGTCGACTCCCCCTTCGGCGGAGCGCCGACGAAGGCTCCAAGATGGGATCTCACGGATACAGAAGGTTGCAGCGGTGGAAATAGTTTTTTGTGGTGCTCCTGGATGTTTTAGGGGTACGTGGATATATATAGGCAAAGGAGGTAGGTCAAGGGAGCCACGAGGGGCCCACGAGGGTGGGGCGTGCCTACCCCCTAGGGCACGCCCTCCTGCCTCGTGGCCACCTCGGCTGCTTCTTGACATCCACTCCAAGTCTCCTGGATTGCATTTGTTCCAAAAAGATCACTGCCAAAGGTTTCATTCCGTTTGGACTCCGTTTGATATTCCTTTTCTTCGAAACACTGAAATAGGCAAAAAAAACAGCAATTCGGGCTGGGCCTCCGGTTAGTAGGTTAATCCCAAAAATGATATAAAAGTGTAGAGTAAAGCTCATAAACATCCAAAACGGATAATATAACAGCATGGAACAATCAAAAATTATAGATACGTTGGAGACGTATCAAGCATACCCAATCTTACTTCCTGCTCGTCCTCGAGTAGGTAAATGATAAAAATAGAATTTTTGATGTGGAATGCTACCTAGCATAATTCTCAATGTGATTTTCTTTATTGTGTCATGATTGTTCAGATCCAAATGATTCAAGATAAAAGTTCATAAAACATAAAAATAGTAATACTTCAAGCATACTAACAAGTAATCATGTCTTATCAAAATAGCATATCCAAAGAAAGCTTATCCCTACAAAATCATATAGTTAGGCCATGCTTCATTTTCATCACACAAAATACTCCCATCATGCACAACCCCGGTTTCAGCCAAGCAATTGGTTCATACTTTTTAATGCGCATCAGCTTTTTTAACTCTTATGCAATACATGAGCGCAAGCCATGGACATAGCACTATAGGTGGAATAGGGTGGTGGTTGTGAAGACAAAAAGGGAGAAGATAGTCTCACATCAACTAGGCGTATCAACGAGCTATGGAGATGCCCATTAATAGATATCAATGTGAGTGAGTAGGGATTGCCATGCAATGGATGCACTAGAGCTATAAATATATGAAAGCTCAACAAAAGAAACTAAGTGGGTGTGCAACCAACTTGCTTGCTCGCGAAGACCTAGGGCATTTTGAGGAAGCCCATCATTTGAATATACAAGCCAAGTTCTATAATGAAAAATTCCCACTAGTATATGAAAGTGACAACATAGGAGGCTCTCTATCATGAAGATCATGGTGCTATTTTGAAGCACAAGTGTGGAAAAAAAGATAGTAACATTGTCCCTTCTCTCTTTTCTCTCATTCATTTTTTTCATTTTTTTCTTTTTTTATTTGGTGGGCTTCTTTGGCCTCTCTTTTTTTCTCTCCTTTTTTTATTTGGGCTTCTTTGGCCTCTTTTATTTTTTATAAAGTCCAAAGTCTCATCCCGACTTGTGGGGGAATCATAGTCTTCATCATCCTTTTCTCACTTGTGACAATGCTCTAATAATGAAGATCATCACACTTTTATTGATTTACAACTCAAGAATTACAACTCAATACTTAGAACAAAATATGACTCTACATGAATGCCTCCGGCGGTGTACCGGGATAAGCAATGAATCAAGAGTGACATGTATGAAAAATTATGAAGGTGGCCTTGCCACAAATACGATGTCAACTACATGATCATGCAAAGAGCAATATGACAATGATGGGCGTGTCATAATAAACGGAACGGTGGAAAGTTGCATGGCAATATATCTCGGAATGGCTATGGAAATGCCATAATAGGTAGGTATGGTGGCTGTTTTGAGGAAGGTAAATGGTGGGTGTATAATACCGGCGAAAGTTGCGCGGTATAATAGAGGCTAGCAATGGTGGAAGGGTGATAGTACGTATAATCCATGGACTCACATTAGTCATAAAGAACTCACATACTTATTGCAAAAGTCTACTTGCTCTCGAAGCAAAGTACTACTACGCATGCTCCTAGGGGAAGGGTTGGTAGGAGTTAACCATTGCGCGATCCCGACCTCCACACATAAGGAAGACAATTAAAAGAGCATCCCATGCAACAAATTTGTCACACAACTTTTACCATACGTGCATGCTACGGGACTTGCCAACCTTAACACAAGTATTTCTCAATTTCACAATTACCCAACTAGCATGACTCTAACATTACCACATTTATATCTCAAAACAATTATCAAGCATCAAATTGATCATAGTGTTTAATGCACTTTCTATGATAGTTTTTATTATACCCAACTTGGATGCTCATCATTCTAGGACCAATTTTATAACCATAGAAAATACCATGCTATTCTAAAAGACTCTCAAAATAATGTAAGTGAAGCATGAGAGATCAACAATTTCTACAAAATAAAGCCACTGCCGTGCTCTAAAAAGATATAAGTGAAGTACTAGAGCAAAATTATCTAGCTCAAAAGATATAAGTGAAGCACATAGAGTATTCTAATAAATTCCAAATCATGTGTGTCTCTCCCAAAAGGTGTGTACAGCAAGGATGATTGTGGTAAACTGAAAAGCAAGGACTCATATCACACAAGACGCTCCAAGCAAAACACATATCATGTGGCGACTAAAAATAGAGCTCCAAGTAAAGTTACCGATAGACGAAGACGAAAGAGGGGATGCCTTCCGGGGCATCCCCAAGCTTAGGCTTTTTGTTGTACTTGAATATCTTGTGGTGCCATGGGCATCCCCAAGCTTAGGCTCTTACCACTCCTTATTCCATAGTCCATCAAATCTTTTCCCAAAACTTGAAAACTTCACAACAGAAAACTCAACAGGAAACCTCATGAGCTTCGTTAGTGCAAGAAAGAAAAACCACCACATAAGGTACTGTAATTAACTCATTATTTATTTATATTGGTGTTAAACCTATTGTATTCCAACTTCTCTATGGTTCATACCCCCCCCCCCCCGATACTATCCATAGATACATCAAAATAAGCAAACAACACACGAAAAACAGAAACTGTCAAAAACAGAACAGTCTGTAGCAATCTGTAACTTTCGAATACTTCTGGAACTCTAAAACTCCTACCAAAATAGGAAGTCCTGGGAAATTTTTCTATTGACCTACTGCAAAAATAATCAACGCAAAATCACGTTTCTGTGATTTATTAAAATTATTCTCGTGCGTGCAAAAGTTTCTGTTTTTCAGCAGAATCAAATTAACTATTATCGTAGGTTATCCTATAGGTTCTACTTGGCACAAACACTAACTAAAACATAAAACCACATCTAAATAGAGGCTAAATGAAATATTTATTACTAAACAGAAGCAAAAAAGCAAGAAAGAAAAATAAAATTGGGTTGCCTCCCAACAAGCGCTATCGTTTAACGCCCCTAGCTAGGCATAAAAGCGAGAATAGATCTAAGTATTGCCATAATAATAAGATAGACCACGAAAACTCATTTCATATTCCCTACGTTCAGTGGCAAGTTTTCTTTGAGGCAAGCAAAAGTAATCAAAGGGGCTAAACTTAATGGGACAAAAGTCCCCAAGATCAATCTCGGGAGGTATGGGTTCCTCCTTTGGCCCTTCATATTGCACAACCAATTCATCATTATAAGCATTCTTTTGGCAGAACTTTGTGAGCCTATACTCAAGAGAATATCCTAACTCATTATTTCGAATAGCAAAATCATTATTAAGTTCGAAATTCTATCAACTAGAACATTGGTAGGAACCTTTTTTCTAAGGTTTTCATTAAAAGCAACATAGTCTAAAGATTGAAAACGCATTATTTCCTCTTGATCAAAGAGGACTGCCTTTATGGGAGGGCGGCCAGCGTCCACCCTATAGTGTGCAAAGATTACTTTGGCCTCTTTTATTATAAATCTGAACTCATGTACCAAAAATATAGTAGCCGCGCGCTTAACAGAAGAATGCTCAATATTAGAAAATTCTAGAAAAATCCTTTGAATGCAAGGGTGCATGTGCATAAACTACCTTCTAAGTTCAGCTATAAGCATGGCGATAGCATCCGCAAGACTAGTAGTTCTATGAAAAATAGAACCACCCATAGAAGGTAAAGCACCGGCACAAGTAAAGAAATCTTGAATAACCCCTTTTCCAATAATATTACCACTACCGATTCGAATTTTTTAGTATGTAAGATAGTGGGTTCTTCAGCAGGAGCATCAAAATTTTCCATGTTATTATTATTGTCCATATCAACGATAATCTCCCAAGTTTCAGGCATAACGGCAGAAAATACAAGGAGCAAGCGAAAGAGAGAGGAGAACGGGAAAGAGAGGCGGATAAAACGGCAAGGGTGAAGTGGGGGAGAGGAAAACGAGAGGCAAATGGCAAATAATGTAATGTGAGGGAGATGAGTTTGTGATGGGTACTTGGTATGTCTTGACTTGAGCAAAGACCTCCTCGGCAACGGCGCCAGAAATCCTTCTTGCTACCTCTTAAGCACTGCGTTGGTTTTCCCTTGAAGAGGAAAGGGTGATGCACCAAAGTAGCGCAAGTATTTCCCTCAGTTTTTGAGAACCAAGGTATCAATCCAGTAGGAGACTCCTCAAAAGTCCCTCGTACCTATACAAACAAATAAGAACCTCGCAACCAACGCGATAAAGGGGTTGTCAATCCCTTCACAGAAACTTGCAAAAGTGAGATCTGATAGAGATAATATGATAAGATAAATATTTTTAGTATTTCTATGATATAGATTGGAAAGTAAAGATGCAAATAAAAGTAGATGGAAAACTTATATGATAAAAGATAGACTCGGGGGCCATTGGTTTCACTAGTGGCTTCTCTCAAGATAGCATAAGTATTACGGTGGGTGAACAAATTACTGTCGAGCAATTGATAGAAAAGTGCATAGTTATGAGATTATCTAGGCATGATCATGTATATAGGCATCACGTCCGCAACAAGTAGATTGAAACGATTCTGCATCTACTACTATTACTCCACACATCGACCGACTCCTGCCTGCATCTAGAGTATTAAGTTCATAAGAACAGAGTAATGCATTAAGCAAGATGACATGATGTAGAAGGATAAACTCAAGCAATATGATGTAAACCCCATCTTTTTATCCTCGATGGCAACAATACAATACGTGCCTTGCTGCCCCTGCTGTCACTGGGAAAGGACACCGCAAGATTGAACCCAAAGCTAAGCACTTCTCCCATTGCAAGAAAGATCAATCTAGTAGGCCAAAGCAAACTGATAATTCGAAGAGACTTGCAAAGATAACCAATCACACATAAAAGAATTCAGAGGAGATTCAATTATTTCTCATAGATAAACTTGATCATAAACCCACAATTCATCGGATCTCGACAAACACACCACAAAAAGAGTTATATCGAATAGATCTCCAAGAAGATCGAGGATAACTTTGTATTGAGATTCAAAGAGAGAGAAGAAGCCATCTAGCTAATAACTATGGACCCAAAGGTCTGCGGTAAACTACACACAACTCATCAGAGAGGCCTTGTAGATGATGTAGAGGCCCTCTGTGGTTGATTCCCCCTCTGGCGGAATGCCGACGAAGGCTCCAAGATGGGATCTCGCGGATACAGAAGGTTGCGACGGTGGAAATAGTTTTTAGTGGTGCTTCTGGATGTTTTCGGGGTACGTGGATATATATAGGTGAAGGAGGTAGGTCAGGGGAGCCACGAGGGGCCCACGAGGGTGGGGGTGCACCTATCCCCCTAGGGCGCGCCCTCCTGCCTCGTGGCCGCCTCGGCTGCTTCTTGACGTCCACTCCAAGTCTCCTGGATTGCGTTCGTTCCAAAAAGATCGCTCCCGAAGGTTTCATTCCGTTTGAACTCCGTTTGATATTCCTTTTCTTCGAAACACTGAAATAGTCATAAAAACAGCAAATCGGGCTGGGCCTCCGGTTAGTAGGTTAGTCCCAAAAATGATATAAAAGTGTAGAGTAAAGTCCATAAACATGCAAAATGGATAATATAATAGCATGGAACAATCAAAAATTATAGATACGTTGGAGACGTATCAGTGCCTAGGGGCAGGGGAGTTGGGGGTGTCCGGCGAGCCCGGAGTTGGCGGCGCCGCGGAGGCGGTCGCTGCTCCCGGGGTGGGAGGAGGCGAGGAGAGATCCATTTCAGTGTGACGAATCCACTTTTCCTCACACTGCCAAATGTTGGTTGATACTCCTTAAGGCACTTAGTTGACTAGCACTAAACTCATTTGCTTTGCTAGTGCAGTCCCAAAGCTGTTCCGGGCTCCAGCCCTGTTTAATGTCCTCTATTACAATGTGCATATGTTGCATTACATCCTGCATTTGCTCCATCAGCCTCATGAGCCAGGCTTGAGCTAGCCAGGCCCGGCTGCCAAACACGCCCTGTATGCACAATAGGGGTGGGTTTTCGCCTAGGGTTCCACCTATCCTCCGGCGATCCTGTCGGAGTCCATGTAAAATCTCTCTGGCTGGCGATCTTCTTTGGCCGTCGGTGAGATCTATCATCTTCCATCGTGTGTGCATGCGTGCATGGCGGATCCAATGACTCATGTGCAAGGGGGGAAGGAGGAAGCTGTTGGGGAACGTAGCAGAAATTCAAAATTTTCCTACGTGTCACCACGATCTATCTATGGAGAAACTAGCAACGAGGGGAAGGAGAGTGCATCTACATACCCTTGTAGATTGCTAAACGGAAGCGTTCAAGTGAACGGGGTTGAAGGAGTCGTACTCGTCGTGATCCAAATCACCGGAGATCCTAGTGCCGAACGGACGGCACCTCCCCGTTCAACACACGTACAGCCCGGTGACGTCTCCCATGCCTTGATCCAGCAAGGAGAGAGGGAGAGGTTGAGGAAGACTCCATCCAGCAGCAGCACAATGGCGTGGTGGTGATGGAGGAGCGTGGTAGTCCAGTAGGGCTTCGCCAAGCACCGCGAGATATGAGGAGAAAGAGAGGTAGGGCTGCGCCAACAGGAGAAGAAACTCATGTGTTGGGCTGCTCCTATGCCTCCACTATATATAGGGGGAGAGGGGCTGCGCCCCCACCTAGGTTTCCACCCCCTAGGGGTGGCGGCCAGCCCTAGATCCCATCTAGGGGGCGGCCAAGGGGGGAGAGGGGGAAACTTGCCCCCCAAGCAAGGTGGGGCGCCCCCTCCCCAAACCCTAGGCGCCTTGGGCCCTTGTGGGGGGCGCACCAGCCCACCAGGGGCTGGTCCCCTCCCACACTTGGTCCATGCTGCCCTCCGGGGATGGTGGACCCACTTGGTGGACCCCCGGGACCCTCCCGGTGGTCCCGGTACGTTACCGATAAAACCTGAAACTTTTCCGGTGAGCAAAACAGGACTTCCCATATATGAATCTTTACCTCCGGACCATTACGGAACTCCTCGTGACGTCCGGGATCTCATCCGGGACTCCGAAGAACATTCGGTAACCACATACAAACTTCCTTTATAACCCTAGCGTCATCGAACCTTAAGTGTGTAGACCCTACGGGTTCAGGAACCATGTAGACATGACCGAGACGTTCTCCGGTCAATAACCAACAGCGGGATCTGGATACCCATGTTGGCTCCCACATGTTCCACAATTATCTCATCGGATGAACCACGATGTCAAGGACTCAATCGATCCCGTATACAATTCCCTTTGTCTAGCGGTATTGTACTTGCCCGAGATTCGATCGTCGGTATCCCGATACCTTGTTCAATCTCATGATCGGCAAGTCTCTTTACTCGTTCCGCAACACATCATCCCGTGATCAACCCCTTGGTCACATTGTGCACATTATGATGATATCCTACCGAGTGGGCCCAGAGATACCTCTCCGTTTACACGGAGTGACAAATCCTAGTCTCGATTCGTGCCAACCCAAAAGACACTTTCAGAGATAACTGTAGTGCACCTTTATAGCCACCCAGTTACGTTGTGACGTTTGGTACACCCAAAGCATTCCTACGGTATCCGGGAGTTGCACAATGTCATGGTCTAAGGAAATGATACTTGACATTAGAAAAGCTTTAGCATACGAACTACGATATTTGTGCTAGGCTTAGGATTGGGTCTTGTCCATCACATCATTCTCCTAATGATGTGATCCCGTTATCACCGACATCCAATGTCCATGGTCAGGAAACCATAACCATCTATTGATCAACGAGCTAGTAAATTAGAGGCTTACTAGGGACATGGTGTTGTCTATGTATCCACACATGTATCTGAGTTTCCTATCAATACAATTATAGCATGGATAATAAATTATTATCATGAACAAGGAAATATAATAATAACTTATTTATTATTGCCTCTAGGGCATATTTCCAACAGTCTCCCACTTGCACTAGAGTCAATAATCTAGTTCACATCGCCATGTGATTAACACTCACAGGTCACATCGCCATGTGACCAACATCCAAAGAGTTTACTAGTGTCACTAAACTAGTTCACATCATCATGTGATTAAGACTCAATGAGTTATGGGGTTTGATCATGTTTAGCTTGTAAGAGAAGTTTTAGTCAACGGGTCTGCAACATTCAGATCCGTATGTACTTCGCAAATCTCTAGGTCATATTGTAAATGTTGCTTCCACGCTCCATTTGGAGCTATTCCAAATGGTTGTTCCACTATACGTATCCGGTTTGCTACTCAGAGTCATTCGGATAGGTGTTAAAGCTTGCATCGACGTAACCCTTTACGCCGAACTCTTTATCACCTCCATAATCGAGAAACATATCCTTATTCCTCTAAGGATAATTTTGACCGCTCTCTGGTGATCCACTCCTTGATCACCTTTGTACCCTCTTGCCAGACATGTGGCAAGGCACACATCAGGTGCGGTACTTAGCATAGCATACTGTAGAGCCTACATCCTAAGCATAGGGGACGACCTTCGTCCTTTCTCTCTTTTCTGCCGTGGTCGAGCTTTAAGTCTTAACCTCGTACCTTACAACTCAGGCAGGAACTCCTTCTTTGACTGATCTATCTTGAACACCTTCAAGATCATGTCAAGGTACGTGCTCATTTGAAAGTATTATTAAGCATTTTGATCTATCCTTATAGATCTCGATGCTCAATGTTCAAGTAGCTTAATCCAGGTTTTCTATTGAAAAACACCTTTCAAATAACCCTATATGCTTTCCAGAAATTCTACATCATTTCTGATCAACAATATGTCAACAACATATACTCATCAGAAATTCTATAGTGCTCCCACTCACTTCTTTGGAAATACAAGTTTCTCATAAACTTTGTATAAACCCAAAATCTTTGATCATCTCATCAAAGCGCACATTCCAACTCCGAGATGCTTACTCCAGTCCTTAGAAGGATCGCTGGAGCCAGCATACCTTTTAGCATCCTTAGGATCGACAAAAACTTTATGATTGTATCACATACAACCTTTCCTTACGAAGACTTAAGGAACTCGTTTTGACATCCATCTGCCAGATTTCATAAATGCAGCTAATGCTAACATGATTCCGACGGACTTAAGCATCGCTCATTCTGTGGCGGCATCTCGCGCGCGGAGGCGACAATGGAGCACGGGAGGGTGCGGCCCGTGACGAGGCCGATGCCGCTTCCACCACTCTTCGCGCGAACGCGGCCCTCGCACCTTCGACGCTCGCCAACTGTTTGACATCAGGCCTTGGCCCTGGCAACGAAGCCGTGCCAACCACGCGGGATCCCACGACCATCCACGGCGTATGCCCTCCTTCCCCGGCCGCATTCATGGGCTCATGCCGCCTGGGACAGCATGCGGTGCTGGCTTTCCGCAGGGCGAGCCACAGCAGTTAAGCGCACGCCAGATGTTCGACGGAATGCCTGGGCGACATGAGGTGGCCACCGGCAGCGTTCTGCATGTCGCGCTACTCACACACTCTACCAGGTGATGGAGGAGGTTTTCCATCAACTATTGATTACCATGGCGTGAATGAGATGTGTGTGCTGCAGAGAATCACTCATGTGGACGCCCGAGTGGAGTTCCAGTCATAGCGCTGGACAGTGCATGTATGGTGCATCTATGATGGGTGCTGCTGCCTCATAACCTCTGAACTGGGTAATACGGAAGTGGCTCGGCCTGCCCCTGTGTCTGCAGCGCTGCACGCAACGTCTTCATGATCACAACTTCACAAGTCGCGCCCTCATCCAATGTTGTTCCAGGCTGGCAGAAAGCTACCGCAGAATGTCATGTTGCTACGGCAGATACAAGATGTGGCGCTGCCCGCCGGATCATTTGTGCTTGGATGGCAAGGGGAATCCGTTCTCGCGCATGTCGGTGGATCATCAATTTTCTTGGAGTTGGATGTGGATTCTTCTGAAACGATGTTGTTTGAAGTTTTTCTCTAGGACATGGTGTGCAACATGAGATTGCTGACAATGTGCTCACTGATGGTTGTGGCTTGCCACTTTTCTTGGAGCTAGACAGTGATTCTGCTGATGCGGTGTTCGATGAAGTGCTTCTCAAGGACGTGGTATGGAATGATGAAGTGCTTCTCAAGGACGTGCTATACAGATGAGCCCATTAAGCTATATAGTGCGGCAGGCGGCAGCCAAGTCAGCCTCCAAATCAAACTACAGTAAGTCCTTAACACGTTTCTGTGTAGAAGAAATTATGCTATACAGATTATGTATTATTTCTTGTTGATTGTAGCTAAAGCATTGGATAAATCAATAGTGTTTCTTATTGGTCACCGTGGTTGTTCAGGGTCATCGAATCACTTGGGACTGCGGAACAACAACAGTACAACACTGCTGATGCAACTTCAACCAGTACAATTGGGCTAACACCTTGGCAAGCCATATGCTTGCAATATCGGTGGTTGTCAGGCCCCCGACTCGATGCCACATCGATCTAGCATGTAACACCTCATATCGCTTTGCGGCCTCACGCACGGTATCCCCACGGGTGTCGCCTTACCTTTGCCCGGGACCGTTTGCGCATTTTGGCACACGTATATGATGGTGTCGCTAGCATCCATATGATAAAGAGCCCGGGCTGACATGGCTAGTCGTAAACCCAAAGTGGCACTAACTTACAGGGACAGGCATTCATGACCCAGCATCGAACGTGTCGGTCATCAGCGAGTGAATCCAGGCTGTAGCACTGGGCTAACAGGACTCCGGTGAACCGGGCTGTAGCGGGCTAGCAGGACTCCGGTATTCATCGCGTGACATTTCCCCGAAGGGACAGACACAGGATCGAAGAAGGACACATGCCGGCCAGCCTAAGTGTTCCGGAGCAGTAGCAAGCTACCAGGGCTCAGTGGAAGCACTAGGGGACATTTCCCGGTAAGAGAGGCTACTAAGAATAAACAACTAGATAGTCAGATCCCACACATAGCAATACACATTACACGTACGCATAACATGCAAGTATGTGCTGTACAACATGGCATCACAGCATAACTCAACAACTCATATAGATAAAGGCTCAGAAGAGCCGTCATAGCATTATTGCAAACAGGGGTCACAAGACCCATCATACAGAGCATACAAGCAACAAGCGGAAGCATTACATGTCTGGGTACAGACATCTACAAATGAAAAAGGCTGAAGAGCCTGACTATCTACAACATCCGATCAAGATCGTAGCTGAGGTACTAGCTACTAGTCGAAGTCCACGAGAACACTAGTAAGACCGAAGTCTCCGCTGCAAAAACATAAATAAAGCAACATGAGTACAAAGGTACTCAGCAAGACTTACATCAGATCCTATCATACATGCATTGTATCAAGAGGGTAATGTGGGGTTTAGTTGCAGCAAGCCAGCTTTGACTCTGTGGCTATCCTATTCTACGACTACCAGAAACTCTGGAGGTGAAACAACGTACACGAGTCCACTAATCACCACACAATACACTACTATGGATTCATCCCCGTCTCCCTACGAGAAGGCCATCCATAGCACTCACACTTGTCTTGAGCATTTTATAGTATCCACTTCAAGTTGTCTATGTACCATGTAAGCATCCAAGAAGTCCATAACCGCGGACCCGGCTATTCGAATAGATCATGTTAACCCTGCAGGGGTGTACTTCTTCACACACGCTCTCGCCACTTACCGCCATGTACACGTCATGTATCTCGGCAACCTTCAAGCGGAAGCCTGGCGAGGGTGTCGGCCACGACCTGACTAACCACACAAGACTCTAGTCCAGGTTTATCGCCTATTCGGGTTCCATCCGCAAGGAGATCCGGCCGGGGTGTCGCTCACGGCCCCAAACGATGTGTACAGGGTTCCCGAGCCCACCAACCGGGTGCCACTCGGTACACCGGGCCACGTGTGCCTAGTCTGTCCCAAGCCCACCCTGCCGGGTGCCACTTGGTAGAAAAATAGCACTACCTACAAACACCAGAAACTAGTTGCGACTCCTGGACAGAGATCAAGTTGGTTAATAAGTCGAGAGGGCTTGGAGCGCCCGGAGCCCAATGTGTGGTAGTATCGAGTCATTGGACAACATACACAGAACTCAGGGCTTAAGGACGGTTCCAGTGAGACAACCCACCATGTACTCCTACATGGCCTCTCACCGCTACCTTTACCAAATCGTGTTCACACACTTCACTCTCAGCATCAGAACATATCGTGACACTCCAATTCATTCCCAATGAATCAGACCTGACACAACTCTAAGCAATAGCAGGCATAGCATGGTAGGAACACATCAGTGGCTTCAATCAACTCCTACACATGCTAGTGGGTTTCAACTATTTACTGTGGCAATGACAGGTCATGCAGAGGAATGGGTTCAACTACCGCAGCACAAAGTAGCAGATGAATCGTTGTTGTCCTAATGCAATAACTGAGAGCAGGAGCGAGAGAGTAGGGTTTTATCGAAATGAACAAGGGGGTTTGCTTGCCTGGTAAATCAACAAGGGAGGCACTGCTTCACAGACAGGTACTCTGGAACGTCTCCGGAGCAGGACCTATCGAGAAGGAACGGTGCCGGCAATCAAAACACAATCATATGCAACAATATGATGCATGAACATGGCATGTAGATGTGATGCTGTTTGAGCTAATGCAACTAGTAAACATTTGGTTTGAAGTCCATTTGAACCAAAGGTTCAAATGCATTTCTAAATTAAGTCTCTTATATATGCCCTAATGTGTTTTCCCATATTCAGCATGTATAAGTTGGTTTTTCATGCATGAAACTAGTACAGATGGAAAGATTGCATTTTTCTGATAATTTTTCATATATAAATTATTTAAATCTGAGCTACGGTTGAATTGTTATGAATTTTTGAAGTTTAAATCATTTTCTGGATTTTCTGAATTATTTTAATTCCAGAAAATATATAATTGCGTCAGCATGACGTCAGCACGACGTCAGCGGTCAACTGCGGCTGGTCCAGGTCAAACCTGACGTGTGGGACCCACACGTCAGTGACAGGGGGGTTAACAGGGGTTAATTAATTTAATTAAAAGGTTAGGGGGGGTCGGGCCCACTGGTCAGCGACCCTGGGGGGTCAAACCCGGTCAACTCGCCGGCGTTTAGCCGCCGGCGAGGCCGAGCGCGGCGGAGGAAGTGCATTTGCACGTTACGGCCACCAAACGGGAGGCGGAGAGCATCTACGAGCTCCTGGGAACGAGCCGCAGCTCTTGGTGGTGATGGTTGAGCTCGGGGTGGCCGGAGACGTCGCCGGCGACGACTTTGGCGGTCGCCGGAGTTCGGGCGCCGATGAAAACGGCGCCACCGTGCACGGGAGGATCAACGGGTAGCAACTACGCGTTCTGCAGGCTCCCACAAAGCCAACGGGCATATGCACGGGGCCGATTGGCCACCGGAGCCTCGTCGGCGACGAGTTCGTGCGGCGGTGTGCTTCGGGCATCATGGGAAGTGGTGCTACAACGAGCGCTAGGCCGTGGGGTTAGGGGGAAACGACGGAGGAGCTCACTGGGAGGTCGAAGCGCAGCTCAGTGGGCCTGGGGACGACCTAGACGGCGCGAATCGAAGACGAGGTCACCGGCGGCCGAAGGTTGAAGAAGAGCTCGAAGTCGACGCTGCAGGGCTTCCGGCGGGGCGTGGTTCGGTGAGGGGGTCGAGGACGACGTCGCGGAGCTCGTGGGCACAACCGAGGGGCGAGGGGGTGGCTGTGGCCGTGGTGGTTCTCGTCGGCGGCGGCGGCCGCGTTCGGTGGAAGTGAGGGGGAGCCAGAGGAGGGGATGAGCATGGGGGGGAGGAGGAATGAGAGGGCCTGGGGTGCGTGGCCGTCTCCGTGGCATTGGGAGGGAGTCCGGGGAAGCAGGAGGTGGCCAGCAGGGGGGAGGTGGCGCGCGCGCGTGCCGGCGAGCGTCGGGCACACGCCCTCGTCCTTCTGTCCGAGGAGGGAGACGACAGAAGGCAGCGGGGGTGGGCTGGGCCGCCAGCTGGAGATGGGCCAGGTAAGTGGCCCAGGTAAGTCTCTCTCCCCTTTTCTGTTTTCTTTTCTAATTTTCTGACATTTGTTTGATTTAATAAATATATTAAATCATTTAATTTTATTATGCCAATTTTTGTAGGGGCTAATGGTATTATTCCAGAGCTCTTTTATAATTGGCATAATTTTTGGACCATATTTCATATATATAGAAATATATTTCCAATGCAAATATTTATCGAATTAATCCAAATGGCCAAAATAAATGTCCATGAGCTCCTAAAAATATTGTTTTGATTTTTATCTCTGTCCAATATTTTCAGAGGGCAACATGAGCATTTTCTTGGACCCTTTTGGAGAAATTTTTATTTGGGTCATTTTCAAAAAATGATTCTGAGGTTTCCACCAATCCTCATTTCAAATTTAAATGAAATTTAAATATGATGCACAAATAGCTAGCTAGTCTAAGTCATACCAGACTAGGGATGTGACAACTCGCCCCCACTTGACAGAATCTCGTCTCGAGATTCAGGGGTCGACGGAAAGAAAGCGGGGTACTCCAGTCGAAGACGATCTTCTCGCTCCCAAGTAGCCTCTCTCTCGGAATGATGAGACCACTGAACTTTGAGAAACTTGATGTTCTGACGTCGGGTAACACGCTCTGCTTGATCAAGAATGCGAACCGGGTACTCTCGGTATGTGAGGTTATCTTGGAGATCAAGCGTTTCGTGGTCCACTCCGCGGATGGGATCCGAGAAGCAACACCTGAGTTGAGAGACGTGGAAGACATCATGAACTCGAGAAAGATGTGGGGGTAGTTCCAACTGGTAGGCAACCTCTCCTCGTTTAGCGAGAATGCGAAAGGACCAATGTAACGAGGAGCCAACTTGCCCTTGATACCGAAACGATGGGTACCCTTCAAAGGAGTAACCCGAAGGTAAGCTTGGTCGCCAATTTCATAAGTCATATCCTTATGATGACGATCGTACTGGCTTTTCTGACGAGACTGGGCTGTTTTCAAATTCTCACGAATGATGCGAACTTGCTCTTCTGCCTCCTGGATCATATCCGGTCCAAAGAATTGTCTTTCACCGGTTTCTGACCAGTTCAAAGGTGTTCGACATCTTCGTCCATAGAGAACCTCAAAAGGAGCTTCTTGAGGCTGGATTGGTAGCTATTGTTATAAGCAAACTCGGCGAAAGGAAGACATTTCTCCCAATCCATACCGAATGAGATAACGCAAGCTCTGAGCATGTCTTCGAGAATTTGATTGACCCGTTCCACCTGACCACTTGACTGAGGGTGGAACGCGGTACTGAAGGAAAGATGGGTTCCCATGGCAGTTTGGAAACTCTCCCAGAAATGAGAAGTGAAAAGACTGCCACGGTCTGAATTGATCTCTAGTGGAACACCATGAAGTGACACTATTCGAGAAATATATAAGTCAGCAAGCTGACTAGCAGTGATACTCTCTCGAACAGGAGGAAGTGAGCCACTTTGGAAAGACGATCAACGACTACGAAGATAGCGTTATTCCCTCTCTTGGTCCTGGGAAAGCCGGTGATGAAGTCCATACTAACTTTATCCCATTTCCATTCAGGAATAGCTAAAGGCTGAAGGGTGCCAGCAGGTCTTTGATGCTCTGCCTTAACGCGACGACAAACGTCACATTTAGCAATGAACTCAGCGATTTCTCTCTTCATCCTAGTCCACCAGAACCTCTGGCGTAGGTCCTGATACATCTTAGTACTACCGGGATGAATCGTGAGAGGAGATTCATGCGCCTCCTTAAGGATCAATTGTCGCAGATGTTGATTCTTGGGAACCACCAAGCGATTCTCAAAGAAAACAACACCACGATCATCCATAGAGAAACATCCACCAACTCCCTTCTTAATGTTTCTCTTGATCCGAGAAATTCCCTGTGTCTTGCTTTGAGCAGCGATAATCCGATCCTCAAGGATCAGGTTTCGCCACCAGGGTAGAAAGGAATCCGCGAGGAGCAATGTGAAGGTTAAGCTTACAGAATTCCTCATGGAGAAGTGGTTGGCCTTGCTGCAACATGAGATTGTTGCAATAGGATTTACGGCTTAGAGCATCAGCCATGACATTGGCTTTGCCTGGGGTGTAGGTAATCCCTAGATCATAATCTGTGATCAACTCCAACCAACGTCTTTGCCTAAGGTTCAGATCCGGTTGGGTGAAGATATACTTGAGACTCTGGTGATCGGTGTAGATCTCGCAACGTTTACCAAGGAGGTAATGTCGCCAGGTCTTGAGTGCATAGACTACGGCTGCAAGCTCTAGATCATGTGTAGGATAATTCTCCTCATGTGGATGCAACTGTCGAGATGCATAGGCAATCACATGACGATCCTGCATAAGAATGCAACCTAGTCCCTGTCGTGAGGCGTCGCAGTAGATAATAAAGTCTTTAGTGAAATCCGGTGGCACAAGTATGGGAGCAGAAGTCAGGCGTCTTTTCAGTTCCTGAAAACTGTACTCACACTGTGGGGACCACTCGAACTTTTTATCTTTCTTGAGAAGTTCCGTGAGGGGTTTGGCTACTTTGGAGAAGTTTTCAACAAAGCGGCGACAATAGCTGGCTAGACCAAGGAAACTCCTAACTTGTTTAACGGTCTCAGGTGGAGTCCAATCGAGAACGGCTTGAACTCTCTCGGGATTGACAGCAATGCCCTTACCAGAGATTACGTGGCCTAGGTAGGTCACTTCTGGCAACCAAAATTCACACTTGGAGAACTTGGCATAAAGGCGGTGCTCTCTGAGTTTTTCTAACACAAGTCTAAGATGTTCGGCATGCTCTTCCTCGTTCTTCGAGTAAATAAGAATATCATCGAGGTAAACCACGACGAACTTATCTAAGTACTCCATGAAGATCGAGTTCATCAAGCGGGAGAATGTGGCTGGGGCGTTGGTTAGGCCAAAGGACATGACGGTGTACTCGTACTGGCCATAACGAGTGACAAAAGCTGTCTTGGGAATGTCCCCGTTTCTGATCTTGATTTGATGGTAGCCTAACCTTAAATCCATCTTGGAGAAGACTGAGGATCCAGCGAGCTGATCATACAGGTCGTTGATCCTGGGAAGCGGATACTTGTTCTTTATCGTGACCAAATTAACGGGACGATAATCTACAACCATCCGGTCCGTACCATCCTTCTTCTTGACGAAAAGGACGGGGCAAGCCCAAGGAGAAGAACTAGGACGGATGAAACCCTTTTGCAAGGACTCATCGAGTTGTTTCTTAAGCTCGGCTAGTTCTAAGGGTGCCATCTTGTAAGGTCTCCGGGAGATTGGAGCTGTTCCTGGGATAAGATCTATGACGAACTCTACATCTCTGTCAGGTGGAACACCTGGCAGTTCCTCTGGAAAGACATCCGGAAAGTCACGGACTACCGGGATATCTTCAAGGTCTGGAAGAGGGCTGGCATTAAGAGAATAGAGCTGACGCTTTGCAACTCTAGTGGAGACGGTGACTATCTTGCCAGATGGGTGTGTAAGCTGAACAGATCTTGTGTAACAATCAATCTTGGCATGATGAGCTGTCATCCAGTCCATACCCAAGATGATGTTAATATCTGAGGACTTGAGGGCTACAAGTGATGCAAGGAATACAAGTCTATCAACAAGGATTTCATTACCATGGCTGATTCTGGTGGTCTGCCATCTAGACCCTGGGGTTTGGATTTCAAGCGGAGTTGGCATATCACAAAATGACATGTCGTGCAAACGAGCATAGCCTTCAGAAATGAAGGAGTGAGATGCTCCAGTATCGAATAGAACTGATGCTGGGTGACAATTGACAAGGAGTGTACCAAGAACGACATCTGGATCATCATGAGCGTCTTTAGCTGAGACGTGATGCACACGTCCACGTTCAGTGGGGGCTGACTTGACACTGATCATCTTGCGTGATGGCTTAATACAGCCAACAGTCTTCTCGGGCTGGGGTGGAGCATAACTAGTCTGAGAGCAGTCACGTGCATAGTGTCCTGGCTTCCCGCATGTGAAGCAAGTCCCTGAGGTTGGACGGGGACCCGCACTGACAAGCGGTCTACCAGTAGGCCTGGGTGGAACATACGACTGAGCTGGGGAAGGCACCACATAGGATGACCTCGGTGTATAACCGGAAGGAAGAGCGGAGTTTGGAACCCAAATCCGGCGTTTCTGGGAACTAGAGCCAGAGGAAGATCCCAAATCACGGGTGTGCTTACGAGACTCCTCGTAAGTGAGTTGAGCTGTCTCTGCATTGATGGCCTTGTTCACAAGGGCTTGGAATGTATCGCAATGATGCAGGTGAAGATCACGACGCAACTTGGGGTTGAGACCCTTCCGGAACCTAGCCTGCTTCTTAGCATCCGTGGACACTTCTTCTGTGGCATAACGGGCAAGGTTCTCGAACTCTCTGCTATAAGCATCAACAGCCATCTTACTCTGGGTGAAACTACAGAACTCTTCTCTCTTGCGATCAATGAGGGCCTGGGGAATGTGATGCTCGCGAAAAGCCTCAGTGAAATCCTTCCAGGTAGGAATCTGGCCAGCTGGAAGCATAGCCTCATAGTTCTGCCACCAAAGACTAGCAGGACCTTCCAGGTGATATGTGGCATAAGTGACCTTATCATCTTCAGCTACGTTCGCGGAACGCAGCTTATGGGTGATGCTACGGAGCCAGTCATCTGCATCGAGTGGCTCGATGGAATGATGAAAGGTAGGTGGGTGCAAGCGAATGAAGTCATGAATGGTCACAGACCCTTTGAACTGATGTGCGGTGTTCTCCTCGATACGTGCCAACAAACGGTTAGACTCACGCTTGTTCCTCTCCATCTCTAGCATGAACTCTGTCAACGAAGGCTGGTCAGGAGGATCCTCATCCCTACCATCTCCGTGGTTCTGGCTACGAGCAACGGAACTTCGCTTGGCTGATGACATCCTGAGAAACGAACCAAGGACGGAATCAGCATCAACTATGGACTGTAGAATGTAGGACAAGGAATTAGTATCACTCGAACTCCTAGGGAAAATCCGGCAGCATAACGGCAGTAAAATGCTCAGAATGAGACATCCTACTAAAAATGGGGTGGTAACATACTCATCATCACCACTCAAGGTTCTGGATAGTACTAAACAGACTACACCGGAAGTACTCGAAAACTGGGGTATGACTCTGATCAACCAATCCTATGGGACTACGGAGTAGTAACACGTGATCCTGATAGACGGAAGAGAAGCCTAGTTCCTTAACCCCGTCGGAAAGATAGGATGACTCAGATCAGAAGGCCATGAGGTAAAGGAGTAAAAAGAGCCTTACGTTCCATCCCACAATCAATTCCCTTATATAACTAAAGAATTTCTAGACTCAACTTCGACCAGTTTGGCTTGGTAATCCTACAGGCAGTCAAGCTCTGATACCAAAGCTGTCAGGCCCCCGACTCGATGCCACATCGATCTAGCATGTAACACCTCATATCGCTTTGCGGCCTCACGCACGGTATCCCCACGGGTGTCGCCTTACCTTTGCCCGGGACCGTTTGCGCATTTTGGCACACGTATATGATGGTGTCGCTAGCATCCATATGATAAAGAGCCCGGGCTGACATGGCTAGTCGTAAACCCAAAGTGGCACTAACTTACAGGGACAGGCATCCATGACCCAGCATCGAACGTGTCGGTCATCAGCGAGTGAATCCAGGCTGTAGCACTGGGCTAACAGGACTCCGGTGAACCGGGCTGTAGCGGGCTAGCAGGACTCCGGTATTCATCGCGTGACATTTCCCCGAAGGGACAGACACAGGATCGAAGAAGGACACATGCCGGCCAGCCTAAGTGTTCCGGAGCAGTAGCAAGCTACCAGGGCTCAGTGGAAGCACTAGGAGACATTTCCCGGTAAGAGAGGCTACTAAGAATAAACAACTAGATAGTCAGATCCCACACATAGCAATACACATTACACGTACGCATAACATGCAAGTATGTGCTGTACAACATGGCATCACAGCATAACTCAACAACTCATATAGATAAAGGCTCAGAAGAGCCGTCATAGCATTATTGCAAACAGGGGTCACAAGACCCATCATACAGAGCATACAAGCAACAAGCGGAAGCATTACATGTCTGGGTACAGACATCTACAAATGAAAAAGGCTGAAGAGCCTGACTATCTACAACATCCGATCAAGATCGTAGCTGAGGTACTAGCTACTAGTCGAAGTCCACGAGAACACTAGTAAGACCGAAGTCTCCGCTGCAAAAACATAAATAAAGCAACATGAGTACAAAGGTACTCAGCAAGACTTACATCAGATCCTATCATACATGCATTGGTATCAAGAGGGTAATGTGGGGTTTAGTTGCAGCAAGCCAGCTTTGACTCTGTGGCTATCCTGTTCTACGACTACCAGAAACTCTGGAGGTGAAACAACGTACACGAGTCCACTAATCACCACACAATACACTACTATGGATTCATCCCCGTCTCCCTACGAGAAGGCCATCCATAGCACTCACACTTGTCTTGAGCATTTTATAGTATCCACTTCAAGTTGTCTATGTACCATGTAAGCATCCAAGAAGTCCATAACCGCGGACCCGGCTATTCGAATAGATCATGTTAACCCTGCAGGGGTGTACTTCTTCACACACGCTCTCGCCACTTACCGCCATGTACACGTCATGTATCTCGGCAACCTTCAAGCGGAAGCCTGGCGAGGGTGTCGGCCACGACCTGACTAACCACACAAGACTCTAGTCCAGGTTTATCGCCTATTCGGGTTCCATCCGCAAGGAGATCCGGCCGGGGTGTCGCTCACGGCCCCAAACGATGTGTACAGGGTTCCCGAGCCCACCAACCGGGTGCCACTCGGTACACCGGCCACGTGTGCCTAGTCTGTCCCAAGCCCACCCTGCCGGGTGCCACTTGGTAGAAAAATAGCACTACCTACAAACACCAGAAACTAGTTGCGACTCCTGGACAGAGATCAAGTTGGTTAATAAGTCGAGAGGGCTTGGAGCGCCCGGAGCCCAATGTGTGGTAGTATCGAGTCATTGGACAACATACACAGAACTCAGGGCTTAAGGACGGTTCCAGTGAGACAACCCACCATGTACTCCTACATGGCCTCTCACCGCTACCTTTACCAAATCGTGTTCACACACTTCACTCTCAGCATCAGAACATATCGTGACACTCCAATTCATTCCCAATGAATCAGACCTGACACAACTCTAAGCAATAGCAGGCATAGCATGGTAGGAACACATCAGTGGCTTCAATCAACTCCTACACATGCTAGTGGGTTTCAACTATTTACTGTGGCAATGACAGGTCATGCAGAGGAATGGGTTCAACTACCGCAGCACAAAGTAGCAGATGAATCGTTGTTGTCCTAATGCAATAACTGAGAGCAGGAGCGAGAGAGTAGGGTTTTATCGAAATGAACAAGGGGGTTTGCTTGCCTGGTAAATCAACAAGGGAGGCACTGCTTCACAGACAGGTACTCTGGAACGTCTCCGGAGCAGGACCTATCGAGAAGGAACGGTGCCGGCAATCAAAACACAATCATATGCAACAATATGATGCATGAACATGGCATGTAGATGTGATGCTGTTGAGCTAATGCAACTAGTATTCAATTGGTTTGAAGTCCATTTGAACCAAAGGTTCAAATGCATTTCTAAATTAAGTCTCTTATATATGCCATAATGTGTTTTCCCATATTCAGCATGTATAAGTTGGTTTTTCATGCATGAAACTAGTACAGATGGAAAGATTGCATTTTTCTGATAATTTTTCATATATAAATTATTTCAATCTGAGCTACGGTTGAATTTCTATGAATTTTTGAAGTTTAAATCAATTTCTGGATTTTCTGAATTATTTTAATTCCAGAAAATTATATATTGCGTCAGCATGACGTCATCACTGACATCAGCGGTCAACGCGGCTGTCCAGGGTCAAACCTGACGTGTGGGACCCACACGTCAGTGACAGGGGGTTAACAGGGGTTAATTAATTTAATTAAAAGGTTAGGGGGGGTCGGGCCCACTGGTCAGCGACCCTGGGGGGTCAAACCCGGTCAACTCGCCGGCGTTTAGCCGCCGGCGAGGCCGAGCGCGGCGGAGGAAGTGCATTTGCACGTTACGGCCACCAAACGGGAGGCGGAGAGCATCTACGAGCTCCTGGGAACGAGCCGCAGCTCTTGGTGGTGATGGTTGAGCTCGGGGTGGCCGGAGACGTCGCCGGCGACGACTTTGGCGGTCGCCGGAGTTCGGGCGCCGATGAAAACGGCGCCACCGTGCACGGGAGGATCAACGGGTAGCAACTACGCGTTCTGCAGGCTCCCACAAAGCCAACGGGCATATGCACGGGGCCGATTGGCCACCGGAGCCTCGTCGGCGACGAGTTCGTGCGGCGGTGTGCTTCGGGCATCATGGGAAGTGGTGCTACAACGAGCGCTAGGCCGTGGGGTTAGGGGGAAACGACGGAGGAGCTCACTGGGAGGTCGAAGCGCAGCTCAGTGGGCCTGGGGACGACCTAGACGGCGCGAATCGAAGACGAGGTCACCGGCGGCCGAAGGTTGAAGAAGAGCTCGAAGTCGACGCTGCAGGGCTTCCGGCGGGGCGTGGTTCGGTGAGGGGGTCGAGGACGACGTCGCGGAGCTCGTGGGCACAACCGAGGGGCGAGGGGGTGGCTGTGGCCGTGGTGGTTCTCGTCGGCGGCGGCGGCCGCGTTCGGTGGAAGTGAGGGGGAGCCAGAGGAGGGGATGAGCATGGGGGGAGGAGGAATGAGAGGGCCTGGGGTGCGTGGCCGTCTCCGTGGCATTGGGAGGGAGTCCGGGGAAGCAGGAGGTGGCCAGCAGGGGGGGAGGTGGCGCGCGCGCGTGCCGGCGAGCGTCGGGCACACGCCCTCGTCCTTCTGTCCGAGGAGGGAGACGACAAAAGGCAGCGGGGGTGGGCTGGGCCGCCAGCTGGAGATGGGCCAGGTAAGTGGCCCAGGTAAGTCTCTCTCCCCTTTTCTGTTTTCTTTTCTAATTTTCTGACATTTGTTTGATTTAATAAATATATTAAATCATTTAATTTTATTATGCCAATTTTTGTAGGGGCTAATGGTATTATTCCAGAGCTCTTTTATAATTGGCATAATTTTTGGACCATATTTCATATATATAGAAATATATTTCCAATGCAAATATTTATCGAATTAATCCAAATGGCCAAAATAAATGTCCATGAGCTCCTAAAAATATTGTTTTGATTTTTATCTCTGTCCAATATTTTCAGAGGGCAACATGAGCATTTTATTGGACCCTTTTGGAGAAATTTTTATTTGGGTCATTTCAAAAAATGATTCTGAGGTTTCCACCAATCCTCATTTCAAATTTAAATGAAATTTAAATATGATGCACAAATAGCTAGCTAGTCTAAGTCATACCAGACTAGGGATGTGACAGTGGTGCGTGGCACTGCAGTATGGATTTTCTTCTTTCTGCAATGGAAGATTCTCCTGTGCATCATATTATTCAAGGTTTGCATGCTACTCTTAAGACCCTTGGATCTTGGTTGTAGTTGTTAGTGGTGGCCTGGAAAGTCTCAGCTAGGTTCATTTTACTGTTGTGCGGGGCAGTGATGGACGATGAGCGGAGATAACTGGACAGCAAGGGCTGGCAGATACCCTGGGATCATGGAGTTGCGCACAGTCCCGGCTCGGCATCCTATACCTGTTTCTTCTTCCTCATGGACTGGTTGCTCTACCCAAGCAACTATATGGTTTGGGGTTGCTTCACATGCAACTTCTATTGATCCACGTCTCAGCGATCATGGACTGCGGGACATTACATGCACTGCCTATGTGGTATGTTTTCATAAATCACTCTGATGCACTTAGTCGGACCAAATAACATCCTGTGACTAGTTCTAGCATTCATATGGGACAATTTGTACTCTTGCTTCTACTCACAGAGGAATTTTCAGAAGTTCTATTCTGTTCTGTCCTTCCAGCACATCTGTACCAACTGTATAATCTCTTCTACGAAATTTGCCAACTAATAAAGAGAAAATCACTCGAATCTCAAAACAAATAAAAGCTTAAAAATTTAGGTACAGCTCTTGATAACTCCAGACACTCAACATAGTGGAATTCGGTTTTCGCGGGCCAAGGAAGCTTACCTAATCTTTAATTGAAAAAGGTAGGCACTGCTATAATATAGTTGTACTCTCCCATTTACTAGAAGATGTCTACACAGATTGCAGTGTGTGACTGTTAGGTTGTTTCAAGGAATGAGCTACACCATCACAAATTAAATACACAGTACAGTAGTGAATAATTAAGTCATGGTGAGAAGCATTGGAGAGAAGAAAAGAAATTTTATTTCAGCTCTGCAGCCTATATGACTTAGAAATGTTGAGCACGCTTGATAATACAACGCGAATCACTCCACTTGAAGATCAGACAATCAGTACAACTTGACGGCAAAGTGCTCTGGCCAACTGAAGAGATCAAGGATGGTCTGTGGAGTTTGGAGGATCAGGTAGAATGCCAACCTCAACAACACCCTCCAACATCTGCACAACTTGGTGCATTGTTGGTCGCAACAAAGGATTCTGCTCGATGCACCAGAATGCGACACGTGAGAACCTCTTCACCCTGACCAAGTCCTCCATGGCATCATCGTCATCATGCAGCAGAATTTCAGTCCTGCCATGATGAACCAATTGACCGGCCCACCAGAACAATGTGACTGAATCTTCACCATCCTGCCCTGTCACCGGCTCCTGGCACTTCAGGCAGCATATCATCTCTAGTAACACAACGCCAAAGCTGTAAACATCAACCTTGGTGTCGATGCGCCTGTCGCTTTGGAACCACTCAGGGGCAATATATCCCCTTGTGCCTCTGATATTGGTCACTGTCGTGTGCATCTGCTGGTTGTTGAGAAGCTTGGCGATCCCAAAGTCAGTTATCTTTGGATTGTTCTTGCCATCTAGAAGTATATTGTCGGGCTTGATGTCACAATGAATGATCGGAGAATCGCAGCCTTCATGTAAATACTCTAGCCCTTTGGCAATCCCAATTGCTGCCTCTACACGCCACGTCCACAACGGCCGTTGAGGTTGGAAGACGAAGCTTCGAAGGGAGCCGCCTGGCATGAACTCAAACACAAGCATCCTTTGCTCCTGCTCCTTGCAGTAACCGACCATGCGCACTAGATTCCTATGATGAATCCTGCCGATGGACTGCACCTCATTCGCGAACTCCCGCTCGCTGTACTCGTTGGAGTTGATGAGCTTCTTCACTGCTACATCAGAGGCGTGTAACGACATTATCACCCCATGGTAGACCTCTCCAAAGCCTCCTTTGCCCAACAACTTGTGAAAGCCATTGGTGGCTTTGTAAAGCTCCTTTCGGGTGAAAACCCTCAGGAAATCATGGTTAGTGTTCTTCTTCCGAAGGCAAAAATGTAGCATGAGACTACTTGCTGCAGCCAGCATCAATAGCACCGAGCAAATCAGCAGTAAATAAGGCAATGGTCTTCTCGGTGATGTCGGCATCGGGAGGCTGCTTGTCCGCACCTTGATCGATGCCTTCATGTTGAGGCTTCCTTCCTGCCATCCTGCGCCCGCCAATAATGCCATTTTGTAACAAACTTTTCCATCGAACAGAGTGGCAGTGCAGAAGCAGTCTCGCAAGCATGAGTTGTCGCACTTCTCCTCTGTGGTGTACGAATACCCTCTGTATGATGACAGCAACCAAGTGGTGTTTGGCAACTTAACAAGACTGAACTCGGAGGGCCGGTTCTTCCCATCACAGCTCTGTGGCACGAACACTGGTGTGCAGCCTCTGTACTTGAGCCTAGGATCGATGAAGGAGTAACCACTTGGGCACTCACAATCGAGCTTGTTGTTAGGACCATAAACACAGTACGAGTTGGGGCCGCACATTCCTTCCCAGCCTGTAGTGCTGCTGCTGCAACCATTGCTTGGGAACAGCCCAAAGATCGTCCATGGCACATTGCGCCTTCCGGTGGCATTCTTCTGCAGGGTGTAGACACGAACAATGCCATCTGGATCAAGCGTTGCATGCTTGTAGTAACTAACGGTGGAGTTCGGCATGGGAGGTGTCAGATCGCGCATCGTGCCATCCTTGATCTGGTAGTGGAGGTGGCCCGGCGAATCGAAGAAAAGGGTGGTGTTGCCGTCCTGGGTTTGCCCGGGCTGGCCGGTGCCGGTGCGCCAGTATGAATTGTATGAGTCCATGTCACCGGCGAGGTTCATGAGGTACAAGACTATATTGCCGTCAGCCTGCACATACAAGCTGAAGCGGCCAGCAGAGAAGTCTGTGTCTGATTGCTTAGACTGAAGACTTGCTCCAGAGACCATTGTCTGCCCCGGGAGGAGCGTGTCGGTCGGGTGCCGAAAGGTCTCCCAGACGACGGTGCTCCCCCCGATGGCGATGAACTGGAGGTTGCCCGAGTCCTGTAGCGTGAGGACGTTCCCTGACTGGCCAGGGCTCGGGTTCGTCCAGATGTTGCCGCCGGTGGTGGAGTCTGTGAGCAAGAGCTCACCATGGGGGGTGATACTGAATACGGCCTGCCCCGTGGCCATGATTGCCGAGTCTGAGACCGGGTCTTTCGCGTACCACACCACCTTCTTCTGCCCGGGGTCGGCTGCCGGGTCAAGGTTGAGGTTGAACCAGACGGCGAGGAGGAACTGACTGGGGTCATAGTCGAGGGCACGGAAGCCAAAGGCGAAGTCACCGGAGGGGCAGGTGATGTACTGAGGGGGCCTGAGAGACGATCCGGCCGTGAGGTTGTCTGCTACAACTACAAGCAGATGAGGCCCGTGCATGAATAGGACAATTAGCAATGGAGCTAGGTGCAGGCCAGAAGAGGGCGATGTGCCTAAGGGCTTCATTTGTTGTGTGGAGCTGTGGTCTGTGGAGGTAGTAACCGGGCAAGGTTGTTCTTTATACTGCCTGCGATTAGCGCCAGCGGTCAGTCCCTAATAATCGATGTATTCCTCCGGCCGGCCGTTTTGTCTCTTGCAGACGGTCGAGGTCAAGGCTCCCTATCTGGAATCAAAGGCACCGGCGGCGGTGAAGATATAGTTATTTGCTTGGTTGGCTGTCATGCATGACTCCTGAGACGTTGCTGCCTTGCTGGACACCAGCATCTGGGCTACGAACTATGTTTGTATGTAATTCTGACTGTCGAATGGTTCCTTTCAGATTCAAGATCGGTCATCGTTTGCTCGATCAAATGCCCCGCAAAGGGCGTCCGCCCCTTGCTTAGACAGCTGTTGTTTTGTGGTGGTTAGTGTCACAGTGTGTACCCAATACTTTTCAGTGACAGTGAATTCTGCTTTGTTTTCCTTGGTCTAACAAAGTGCAGGCCATTTTCTCAGTTCATTTATTTGTTGATGCGACAATGGTTTTGCACAAATGGTAGAACAGTAAACAAAGGATAATAATATAATACTAGACGGCAGATAAATGAATCTGAATTTTAACCTCAATTTGCATCTTTCCTGTTTTTTGGATCATTTTTGTTTTTGTTGATTGGCTGCCTGCACATAATCCGTAATACTGCTTTGATTCGATCGTTAAGTAAATCTGTCTAGTATCGGAAATTAAGGCTCAGATTTTTCTGGTATTAATGTTATGAAGGGGCCAAAAAGGATGAAGACATTTCAGTGTGTCCCCTGTTCCCTGCTTATCTCTGATGGGCCAGATTGAACAACTTCTGCATGAAGGAGTCATTCTTGATGCTATAAATAAATAAATAGCACTGCTATGTCATTACCACTATTTCCAAATCCGAACGTTTACATCAGCGTAAGTAGGAAGTTGCATGAAAACGAGGGGATGATACCAGAAACTAGTCTTGAACAGCAAAAGTACAGCTGGTGTGAAGCGTAATACTCCTTTTCACAACGAAACTGTGGAATTCGTTGAGTCAAACGAAGCCGACCGTGGGCTCCCTATACTGATAGGAAGGAGGGTTCAAGCCTTAAAGATAGTGATGGTCCAACCCAACGAGGACGACGCACCTAACTGGCAAGAACAAGAGGAATATGTGGCATCTGCTCCAGGAGAGGACTTTTATAATCTGGGGTGTACATACAATTTTTAGAGCTCGGCGAAATACATATTTGGAGGTTTTGAAAATTTATGCAAAAAAACATGCAAGTAAAAGATGGAAAGAAACTTACCCTAATAAATTTTGTTACAAGATATAATTATTTGCAACCAAAATGAAAATCAGAAAATGAAACAGGTTGTGTAACTTGTATTGTAGTCTTTTATATAATTCATCTGGATGCTACGCTGAGATCTTTCTGTTACAAAATATAGTTATTTGTAACCAAAATGGAAACCAGAAAATGAAACAAGTTGTGTAACTTGTATTGTAGTCTTTTATATAATTTATGTGGATGCTACACTGAAATCTTTTTATTATTTCCTCAACTTTGGTGGGATTAAATCTCGGTGGGGTGATGCTCTTTGGAATCCAGGATCCACCTAAGATTCATGTTCTCTTATAGATGCTGGTTCATAACAAAATTCTAACCAGAGATAATCCTTTGAAGCGCCGAACTGTTGATGATATATTCTGCTTTTTCGGTGGTGAATCATAAAGTTCGCAGCACTTGTTTTTTCTATCGTGTAGATTTCTAAACAAACGTGTCAATTTATTGCAGATTCTTTTCATGTTCGTACCCCTGCGTCTTTACAAGACATCGGCCGTTGGTGGCTGGAGAGTAAACGTTATGCTGTCTGTAATGCTCTCTGTGCTGCTGTGCTTTGGAGTCTGAGGAGTGCTTCTTCGCTGCCTGCTATTACTGGACCTCCACCGTGGGGCGCTGCTTCGCATCGTCTGTGCTTGATCCTCCCAGCCTGACACAAATATCGGCGTCAGCTGCTCCTGGACAACCCCAATTGGTTCTGTGTTGATTGAAGCTTGATTTGTAGCTAGTTGCTATCTTATATCCTAGTTAGTTGAAGCTCGTTTGCCTTGTGTTGGGCGGCGACTTCAGAATCTGCGCAACTAAAACTCTGGCTAGTCCTGAGCACTGAACCTATTAATACTCTTTTTCTTAAGGGAAACCTATTAATGCTCATGTTTCATTGTTATTATTATGCAATTCACCGGGGCTCTGGCTCTTATTTTTTCTTGCAGATTTGCTAATTCTCATCTACATGAGAATTAACAAAGTCTCATCAATAAAGGCTATATCTCGCCCCTGCACTCGCACTCTAGCGGACACAGGTCAGGCCCAGTAGCAGCACCAGGTTGTAATTTTGTTTTGGGGTCAGTTGTTCGTCGGTTTTTTGGTAGTTGGTTTTTCTTTGTTCCTTTTTTTTTGTTTCCTACTTCTATTTTTCGTTTTTCCATTATTTATTTGTTCTGTTCTCCTCCTTTCCTTTTTCTTATTCTTTATGTGTTTTCCATTTTTGTTTCTAATTTTACTTTTAATTACATGAAGATTTTTAAAATTTAGAAAGTTTCCGTAAAATGTGTTGAACACTTTGGATTTAAAAAATGAGCATGGTATTTTTTTCAAAAATGTTCGTCGTGGTTTTTAAATATGTTCATACTGTATTTGAAAAGGGGCTAAAATGTATTCATCTTGTATTTTCAATTTTCATCGTGTTTTTAAAGAAGGTTAAACATGCATTTAAAACATATGCATCCGATATTGGGTTTTAAATGTTCAAGGGTGCACCTAAAGAATGTTCATTGTGTTTAAAAAAACTATTTCACACATTAGAAAAACATCCTCTATATTTAAGACATTGTTCATAATATTTTTCAGAAAACAAAAGGTCGTGTATTTCAACAATGTTCATCTTATATAAAAATATACTCAATCATGCACTTAAAAAAAGCATCATGTATTTTACAAAAACAAATGTTCAGGGTGTATTTGAAAAAATTCATCATGTTTATTTCAAAAAAACTTTTTTTCAATAATGTTATTCTCTTATTAATAAATTCATCATGTATTTAAAAAAACATTTATCATGGTTTATAAGAAATGTTCGTCGTGTATTTGAAAAATGTTCATCGTGTTTTCAAAAAACATTCAACTTCTTTTAAAAAAATCCATCATGTGATTAAAAGAAGTACGCAGTCACCTTTCCATTCACATGAACATTTTTTTGTTCAGACCATTTCTGTAAAAATCTTTTAACACTTTTCTGATATACATCAATATATTTTCAAAACACGTGGATAATGTTTAAGGAAGTTCATGAACGTTTTAAAAATTAAGTTTTGGTGTATATCTAACACTTTTTTTTGTATTTTACTTGAAGGAATAGAGAAAAAAAATAAAAAAAACAAACGTGACAAAATGGAAGAGAAAGTTGCATGCATGCTACACAAATCACGTAGACCCAGCCGATGTTTTGTGCGTCGTAGGCGAGCGCTCCGCCCAAGCAACATATCGCCCAATCCTAGTTTACTCAATTGGTGTACGAACAACCCGGTAAGAAATAAAGCTTCCTTGCCCGTAAAGAATCCACCACCATCGAACTCGTCCGTTCAAATTGATCCACCCCACAATATAATTGCACCCACGACCAATCGGACTCGCCGCCGAGACAAGCACTGAAAAACATACACGCTCTGTTTCACGTTGCCGCCAAGACAAAAAAAAACATACTCATCCCCAAAATAAGTGTTGAGAAAATGTTCATGTTTTTTAAAAAGTTCATGAATTTGAAAACATTCGAATATTTGGGAATTAATCACAATTTTGAAAAAATATGGATTTCAAAAAATAAGAAATGGAAAAAGAAGAAAGGGAAAAGAAAAAAGAAAGAAAATGGAAAAGTAAACAAAAACAAAGAGGCCGGCCCACTTCGAGCGGGCACCTAGTTTTGGGAACCTTCTTGTGGGTTCCCTTAACCGGGTTTTCCCTATTTCTTGTTTATTTTTATTTTTTTGAGACAATCACACGAACCTTTATTATATCGTCACCACATTTACAGGGACGGAGGGAAGGTTCCCCGGATGACCTAGCCATACATGACGGCCTGGCCCCGAACGTAAAGCATGCTTCACTAGATTGTGAGCCTCGAAGTTCGAGCTCCTACTTTCAAAAACTATATTACATGAAATAAAGGCAGTAACTCCTAGTTTGATCTCTTCGATGATAGCACCATAGCTTGATCTGCTCCCCTCCTTGATTTCATTCACCACATTCTTGCAATCTGAGGCAATATGAATTCTATGATTATTTAGATCCATCGAGAGTGCAATACCTTCCCTGACCGCCATGGATTCCAAGGTGGCTGGATCGGTCAGCGTGGGAAAAACAACCATTGACACTCCCTCAAAACTCCCATCCATACTCCGGCTGATCGCCGCACCGCCCCATGCCCGCCACTGTGACTTACGGACGCATCGACGTTGATCTTTGCATGATTCTCTGGTGGTGACAGCCAAACCCTACCCAGAGTTGGAGCCCGTCCTGCACCTGGCACAGGAGGTGTGCTATGGGTCTGAATCTCTGCCAAATACGAGCTGATGAACACATTTATTGCATGTGGGATCTGGAAAATGCCCTCGTGGAGAGCTTTTCGCCGGGCACTCCATATGGCCCATAGTGAGACAGATAACCGCATGAAATCTTCCTTATCCAGCTTTTCGCTCATAGCAATGATCCAACTTCTTGCATTCTCCTCTTGATTTGCACTGATTTGCTCGAGCACTAGATCAGACGACAGGGCCCACGTGCAGCGAGACATGGGGCAGCTCAACAGGGCATGATGACAGTTGTCGTGTGCTCCACATAAACTACATGCCGGGGTTGTGGCCATGTTCCTGTGATGAAGAAGCTCTTGTGATGGAATTGAGTGCTAAGCTAACCACCACAGAAAGATCTTGAGCTTGGTAGGGACCTGCAACTTCCAAATATCACTCCAAAAACCCTGGCTTGCCGATGTATGAGATGTGTTGGGGAACGTTGCAGAAAATAAAAAAAATTCTACGGTTTCACCAAGATCAACCTATGAGTTCATCTAGCAACGAGAGAGAGGAGTGCATCTACATACCCTTGTAGATCGAGCGGAAGCGTTCAAGGGAACGGGGTTGAGGGAGTCGTACTCGTCGTGATCCAAATCACCGGAGATCCTAGCGCCGAACGGACGGCACCTCCGCGTTCAACACACGTACGGTCAGGGAGATGTCTCCTCCTTCTTGATCCAGCAAGGGGGAAGGAGAGGTTGATGAAGATCCAGCAGCACGACGGTGTGGTGGTGGATGCAGCAGGGGGGAAGGGAGGCGCCAAGTGCAAGGGTGCGGCTGCCCTCCCTCCCCCCTTCTTTATATAGGGCCCCTAGGGGGGCGCCGGCCCTAGGAGATGGGATCTCCTAGGGGGGCGGCGGCCAAGGGGGTGCCTTGCCCCCCAAGGCAAGTGGAGGCGTCCCCCACCCTAGGGTTTCCAACCCTAGGCGCAGGGGGGGGGGCCAAGGGGGCGGGGGCGCACCAGCCCACCTGGGGCTGTTTCCCCTCCCACTTCAGCCCATGGGGCCCTCCGGGATAGGTGGCCCCACCCGGTGGACCCCCGGGACCCTTCCGGTGGTCCCGGTACAATACCGGTGACCCCCAAAACTTTCCCGATGGCCGAAACTCGACTTCCTATATATAATTCTTTGCCTCCGGACCATTCCGGAACTCCTCGTGACGTCTGGGATCTCATCCGGGACTCCGAACAACTTTCGGTTTAGTGCATACTCATATCTCTACAACCCTAGCGTCACTGAACCTTAAGTGTGTAGACCCTACGGGTTCGGGAGACATGCAGACATGACCGAGACGCCTCTCCGGTCAATAACCAACAGCGGGATCTGGATACCCATGTTGGCTCCCACATGCTCCTCGATGATCTCATCGGATGAACCACGATGTCGAGGATTCAAACAACCCCGTATACAATTCCCTTTGTCAATCGGTACGTTACATGCCCGAGACTCGATCGTCGGTATCCCAATACCTCGTTTAATCTCGTTACCGGCAAGTCACTTTACTCGTACCGTAATGCATGATCCGGTGACCAGCCACTTGGTCACATTGAGCTCATTATGATGATGCATTACCGAGTGGGCCCAAAGATACCTCTCCGTCATATGGAGTGACAAATCCCAGTCTCGATTTGTGCCAACCCAACAGGCACTTTCGGAGATACCCGTAGTGCACCTTTATAGTCACCCAGTTACGTTGTGACGTTTGGTACACCCAAAGCACTCCTACGGTATCCGGGAGTTGCACAATCTCATGGTCTAAGGAAATGATACTTGACATTTGGAAAAGCTCTAGCTAAACGAACTACACGATCTTTGAGCTATGCTTAGGATTGGGTCTTGTCCATCACATCATTCTCCTAATGATGTGATCCCATTATCAATGACATCCAATGTCCATAGTCAGGAAACCATGACTATCTGTTGATCAACGAGTTAGTCAACTAGAGGCTCACTAGGAACATGTTGTGGTCTATGTATTCACACATGTATTACGATTTCCGGATAATACAATTATAGCATGAATAACAGACAATTATCATGAATAAAGAAATATAATAATAACCATTTTATTATTGCCTCTAGGGCATATTTCCAACAAGATGTACCCTCCCTTTCTTCCAGCCATCCTTCCCTCTCCGTCTTGATCCTCACGATCATTCTATAAGCTGAGCGAACTGAGAATATACCTCGCTTCTCCTCGTTCCACGCCCAGAAATCATGTATTCTTCTATTGCATAAAGAGATTCTGAAGATTGCTTCTGCATCAAAAGGTGTGAAGACACTCCATACGACATCTGCTCTCCAGCTAGCAGTGTTGCTATCGATGAGTACTGCCACACGGATCGGTGGGTTTTGGATCAAAGAAGCGATATGACGCTTGACACCATCCCGTGGTATCCAGTTTTGCTCCCAGATCATAGTTGTTTCCCCCTCACCAATCCTTCTAATGATCCCTTGGGCCAGAATATCATGCCATCCAGAATGGCTCGCCAGGTTTGAGAAGGGTGGGAACCCAGCCTTGCTTCTAGTATGTCCGAATCTGGAAAGTAAGCTGCTTTCAGAATTTCAGCGCTTAACGAATCAGGATCAGTAAGCACTCTCCATGACTGCCTTGCAAGTAGTGCCAGGTTAAAAATCTCAATATCTCTAAAGCCCAAACCTCCCACATACTTTGGCTGGATCATAACATCCCAAGCCACCCACGCAGGCTTCCTCTTACCTCTTTTGCTATCCCACCAAAACTGTCGTATGATAGAGGTGATTTTGTCACAAAGTCCTCGAGGTAATCTGAAGCAAGACATGGAATACACTGGAATAGCCTGTGCGACTGATTTGATTAGAACTTCTTTCCCCCCTACTGACAAGAGTTTCTCCATCCATCCCTTGACCTTATCCCACACCCTGTCCACAAGATATTTGAAGGTACCGTTTTTGGAATGACCCACATCAGTGGGCATCCCCAGGTACCGATCAGTCAATGACTCGTTCTTGACTTGCAGGATATTTTTAATGCTTTCTCTCAACTGCTGGCTACATCCTTTGCCGAAGAAAATTGAAGATTTCTCATGGTTAATCCTTTGTCCCGAAGCACTACAATAAGATCCCAGTAGGTTTGACACCGCATTGGCTCCCTCCACACTAGACTTGAAAAGCAACAGGCTATCATCTGCAAAAAGAAGGTGATTAATGGGTGGCGCTGTAGGAGCCACCTTCACACCGACCAAAACTGATGACTGAGAACTGAATTTCAGGAGGCACGGAAGGCCCTCTGCTGCAATCAAGAAGAGGTAGGGGGAGATTGGGTCTCCCTGCCTGATTCCCCTAGTAGGCTTGAAACTATCAAGCTTCTCTCCGTTGAACAGAACTGAAAGGGAAACTGACGACACCATACCCATAACAGTGTCAATCCATCGCTGCTCAAAACCCAACTTTCCCATGATGGCTTGCAGGTAGGACCATTCCAACCTGTCATAAGCTTTCATCATATCCAACTTCAAAGCACAAAAGTTGTTACTCTTCGACTTGGTCCTCTTCATGAAGTGCAAACACTCATATGCACAAATGATATTATCCGTGATTAACCTGCCCGGGATAAAAGCAGATTGCTCCCTTGAAATAATATCTGGCAGAATGAGCTTCAACCTGTTGGCCACTACCTTGGAGGCAATCTTGTATAACACATTACATAAGCTGATGGGCCTGAACTGTGGCAAGAGAGAGGGGTTAGTAACTTTTGGAATAAGGACCAAGACTGTATCATTTATACTCTCAGGGCTTTCTTCTCCCCTAACAATTCTGAGCACAACCCGAGTGACTTCCTCCCCACAGATGTCCCAGTGACGCTGATAAAAGTGAGCTGGAAAACCGTCAGGACCGGGAGCCTTTGTAAGGAACATTTGGAATAGTGTTGTCTTAACCTCATCACTGGTATATGGAGCACAAAGATTAGCATCATATCGGTCGTTACCTTCCTCGGTACATGTTGTAGGACAGCCTCCATATCATTCACCCCTTTCCGATGTGTATAGATCTTGATAAAACTCCATTGCTAAGGCTTTCAACTCAGCCGGATCCTCTACTAAAACCCCTAAGGAATTCAGCAGAGCTCTTATCATGTTCTTCTTCCGCCTTAGACTAGCTCTCAAGTGAAAAAATCTTGTGTTTTTATCTCCTGCCGCCAGCCATTGCACTCTTGCCCTTTGCCTCCGCATGATCTCTTCGCGGTGATACAACTCAATAAGCTTCTCGTTAATTTTGAGTTCCGAGTGATTAGGCCCCTCCCTTAAGGGATCATCTTGTAGTCTCTTTAGTTCTTGTTGCAGCATTTTAATTTCTTTGCGTACACTTCCAAACGTATCACGTCCCCACACTTCAAGATTCTTTGACATGGCTGAAAGTTTCTGTCTCATCTCCTCTACCGTCACGCACGGTGGCCCCGGCCATCCGCTAGCTATCGTGTCTTTCAGCTCCTCATGGGTCTCCCACATAACCTCATAGCGGAAGCCCCATTTAGTCGCAGATCTGTTTGATCCGCCCCACTACAACAGAATAGGAGTATGATCTGATGTTGATGCTTCCAAGTGTTCCACGCTCGCCAACGGGAACATAGCGGTCCATGGTGCATTAGAGAGTGCTCTGTACAGTCTGCATCTAGTGAATGTACCTCATGCAACCTTCTTCTCAAAAGTCCAGAAATGACCGCTGTACCCAATATCAATCACGACCGCTGTACCCAATATCAACCGTTAGGCCATGCAGACATCTGTGGTCTCCCTAAAGGCTTGCATCTGAGCGTTACTGCACCTTCCAACCCCTTTGTGTTCCTCCGAGAGTAGTACTTCATTGAAGTCCCCAATACAGAGCCACGGCAGATCACTTTGCGTGCTGATGTTTTTTAACACATCCCACGTTTGGTGTCTCAGGTGAGTCTGTGCTTGAAAGATCGAGGATGTCGCCTAGAGGGGGGGTGAATAGGCGCTTTAAAATAATTACGGTTTAGGCTTGAACAAATGCGGAATAAACCTAACGGTTAATTTGACAAGCACAAAACCTACAACAACTAGGCTCACCTATGTGCACCAAGAACTTATGCTAAGCAAGATAAGCAACTATGTGATAGCAAGATATATGACAAAGAACAATATGGCTATCACAAAGTAAAGTGCATAAGTAAAGGGGCTCGGGTAAGAGATAACCGAGGCACGCGGAGACGATGATGTATCCCGAAGTTCACACCCTTGCGGATGCTAATCTCCGTTTGGAGCGGTGTGGAGGCACAATGCTCCCCAAGAAGCCACTAGGGCCACCGTAATCTCCTCACGCCCTCGCACAATGCAAGATGCCGTGAATCCACTAAGGGACCCTTGAGGGCGGTCACCGAACCCCTACAAATGGCAACCCTTGGGGGCGATCACCGAACCCGTACACTTTGGCAACCCTTGGGGGCGGTCACCGGAACCCGTCAAATTGCTCGGGGCGATCTCCACAACCTAATTGGAGACCCCGACGCTTGCCCGGAGCTTTACACCACAATGATTGAGCTCCGAACACCACCAACCGACTAGGGCGCCCAAGCACCCAAGAGGAACAAGCTCAAGGGCACCAAGCACCCAAGAGTAATAAGCTTCTCAACTTATAACTTCCACGTATCACCGTGGAGAACTCAAACCGATGCACAAATGCAATGGCAAGGGCACACAGAGTGCCCAAGTCCTTCTCTCTAAAATCCCACCAAAGCAACTAATGCTAGGGAGGAAAATGAGAGGAAGAACAAGAAGAAGAACACCAAGAACTCCAAGAACTAGATCCAAGGGGTTCCCCTCACATAGAGGAGAAAGTGATTGGTGGAAATGTGGATCTATATCTCCTCTCTCTTTTCCCCCCAAAACTAGCAAGAATCCATGGAGGGATTGAGAGATAGCAAGCTCGGAGAAGGTCAACAATGGGGGAAGAACACGAGCTCAAAGGATAAGGTTCAATGGGGAAGAAGACCCCCTTTTATAGGAGGGGGAAAATCCAACCGTTACCCCACTGAACATCCCCGCACAGAGCGGTACTACCGCTAGGGAAGGGCGGTACTACCGCTCCGGGCGGTACTACCGCTCAACCCAGTGGTACTGCCGCGCTGCCAGGGCCATGACCCCAGGGCGGTACTACCGCTAGGGAAGAGCGATACTACCGCTTAGGGTGGTACTACCGCTCCTACTGCCGCCCTTAGTGCCGCAAAACCCGACACGAAAAACTTCGTACGAGAATCAAGGCGGAAGTAGCCCAGACACACAGCGGTACTACAGCCGAAAATCCCAAGCGGTACTACCGTTCGGAGAGCGGTACTACCGCTTGGAGCGGTACTACCGCTCTGAGAGCGGTACTACCGCTGGGGCCAACCTTATGCCTCAACCACGAAAACAAAGAATACTCCAAGGAAAACCAGAACTGCCATAACTTCTTCATATGTGCTCCGAATTGAGCAAACTCAAGCTTGTTGGATAGAGCAAGACGAGTAGCATAAAAACAGAGAAGAGGCAGCGGAGGTATGCTTAGCAAACAAAGGAGTGAAACCTCCAACCGAGAAGAACCGGCATACCCTCCAACATCGAAAACATCATAGAAGATGCATGAGAACTCCGTTTTTGATGAACTCGAGCTTGTCATAAAAATGACCATAAGCTCCAAATCTCACAAGGAGAAGACCCAAACAAGAATCAAAAAGATGATGCAAGGATGCAAGGTTTGAGCTCTCTACGAACGATATGATCAAGCAACTCATCGAGAGCCCCCCTTGATAGTACGGCAAACGATCCTATAACCCGGTCTCCCACAACTACCATGAGACCGGTAAAATAGAAAACCTATCAAGGGCAAACCTTTGCCTTGCACATGGTCCACTTGAGCTAGATGATGACGATCTTGACTCCCTCAAGTTGGACCACCTTTCTTGATTGCATTGGCTCGAAGAAGACTAGTTGATTGCTCCCCCATACTCCACTATGGGTGAGCCACTCTTCTGCACATCTTCACAAGTCCATTGTCGCCACAATGGACGGCAAGCTTCAAGCATATGATCTCTTCGTGATGATTCAACTTGAGCTTGCACACCGCAACCTAACCCCACAAAGAACTCTCACGAAGACCATGGGTTAGTACACAAAGCGTAATTGACCATGCTTACCATACCATGGGATCACTTGATCCCTCTCGGTACATCTTCTATGCTTTGTGTGTTGATCAACTTGATTCATTCTTTGACTTAGTCTTGATCAACCTTGAATCTTTCCAACTCTCTTCATTTGGATGATGTCTTGAAGGTAAACATGAATGATCACACAATCTTCTTCTTCAAGACATGCTTGCAATAAGCTCAACACTCATAAGACCAATCTTTGGATAATTCCTTAATAGCAACTTGGTCATCACAAACTCTCCTTGAAACCAACAAATGGACTCCAAGAAAAGCCTATGGACAAACCCTTCAAATGTAACTCAAGGCAACCATTAGTCCATAGAGATTGTCATCAATTGCCAAAACCAAACATGGGGGCACCGCATGTTCTTACACTTCACCATATACACCTGTCATGCGCCACTTTTCCTTACCCGACTCCTCCACAGAGACATCTAAATGATACTCAGAGTAACCCAACACTTCAATCTTTAATTCATTATTCCAAAATAGGCCAATCCCTGCACTTCTACCCTGTCTATCAACTGCAAAAGCACAATCAAAACCAAGCGTTCCTGCTAATGCTTCTACCCTACTACCTTTTATTTGAGTTTCAAGAATACATAGGAGGGTAGGGGTAAACTTCTTCGCTAGCTCGCGAATTTCATGAACTGTCGCGGCATTACCCGCTCCATGGGAGTTCCAGACCAAGGCACTCATTGACCCCGAGGCGCCCCTCGTAGGAGCCCGCCAACGAGTGTTTTGGGATAACAGCACCATATATTCCTTCTGCAACCTTGTTTCGCTTTGGATCCCTCTTTAGAGGAGGGCTAAAAGGGAGGGCACTCTGCGGTAAGATCGCCAGCTGATTAGAGACTGAGGTAGACGCCCCTCCTTTCATGCCTTCTGCGATCGCCCTAGCTGCATTATCTGTTGTCATCGCCATCTTCCTGTTGCTCTCCTCCATAACTGCATCCTCCTTTCGTTCTTCTGGCTCAGTCTCCTCTTCTGTGTACTCATCGCCATTATACTCATCGGCTCTATCATACATCTTTGCTCGCCCACCTGAACGACCACCGCGACGTCCTCCCCTACGTCCTCTTCCTTCTCCCGGGCCTTTCCTAGATCGCATGTACCAAGTGGCCCTCAAGTCTTTGAAGACCAGGGCAGAGGGAGGGTGTATACCATTGCCGTGTTTCTTGAACAGGTGTCCCAGCATGCCACAAACGGCGCACCAGTCCGGCAACCTTTCGTATTTCACCCTGTAGATTTGGTGCTTGCCATCTCTGATCATCGACACAATGTTCTTTAGAGGTTTTTCAACATTGATGTGAACCCAGACGCGGTAGAAGTTCCCCGTGAAATCCTGTGATTGTTGTTCAACATGCAGAACCTCGCCCACCTTTGAAGCTAGTGGCCCGACGAGATGCACATAAAGATCAGGCACATCGTGTATCTGAACCCAGATGTCCACATAATCAAGCTTGATCAGGGATGGTTTGGTGATTCCATCGTAAGGCACTAATATCACTGCATCTCCTCTGAAGTTCCAAGGCCCCTCATGCATGACCCTCTCCCAATCCCCTAAGCATGAAAATTTCACCGTGTACAGGTTATCCTCTAATGGTCTAAACTTCTATTCTTGTGCAATGTCCCAGGCTGCTCTCATGTTACGATAGAACCAAGTCCTGTTTGTAGGTCTTTTTGGTGTTAACCCTAACTAGGGCAACCCATCTCACCGCCTCCTTTGGCGCCTCCTTCTCATCAAACACAACGTCATCCAGATCCTCTTCACGCAGCCCAAGTTCCTTCATCATTGCTTCTACATCGCTAACCGCAGAGCCCGAGGCCCCGGTCGAATCCATGGAGATCACTCGCCCGAAGAAGACAGATCGGGCATTTGGTGGGAACCCTAGGACCCCGTCGGAGCCAGGAACACGAACCAGGAGCGGGCAACGATCCCAATGATCGCCCCTTGATCGCTCCACGGTTGTGCCCTGGACAGATCGACGGGAGGGAAGCAAAACTTCTCGACGGCGGCGAAGATCGCCTCCGGGAGGAGAAAAACCCTAGCTAGAGGGAAAAGTTTATTTTTACCGGTTTTCTTCACTTTTTCAATTTCGTTTTCTTTTTTTGCTTATTTCTTTCTTTTCTTTAATTCCCTTTTTTCTATTTCTTTTTTGTTTCATAAATTCAAATTTTACAAAAAAGTTTAGGGTATGCTACAATTTTTTTTATCATGCATTATAAAAATGTTTATCGTATATTAGAAACTGTACAACACATATACAAATGTTCACTGTCTTTAAAAAAATGTTGTATATTACACAAATGTCTACTGTGTATTCAAAAATTGTTCAACATATACTACAAAATGTTCAATATGTATATGAAAATTGTTCAACGTATATATTCATATATTTTCAAAATTTTCATTGTATGTTAGAAAAAGTTCATCATATAATACAAACAATTCATCGTATATGAAGAAAATGTTCAATGTGTATTACAAAATTTTCAAGGGATATTACAGAATGTCCAATGCCTGTTTTAAAAAATGTTCAAAATAAAAACCCACCAACAAACCAGTCTGATATAGTAAATCGGATTCTAGAGTATGTGAGGCCACAGTTAAACTCCACACTACAGTAAACCAAGTAAATATCAAAAAGAACACGAAATAAAAAATCGATGCAGGCAGAGTAGACCGGCCCAGCAGGTGCGCGCCCGCGCGAAGGTCCCTCATTCGCATGCGAGCGTCACATAGGGGTCTCACTACTCTCTGATCTAGGCGGGGAAGGGCACGACTATGTATGGCTTAGTGTGAGACCAAACATCTCGCCTGAAGCGGGAGACAATGGGCTGGCCTAGCGTTCTAGAGGTCTAGTGTTTCAACTTTGCTTTCCATTTTTACCTTTTTATATATACCCCCTCCATCCCAAAATAAGTGTCTCAACTTTGTACTAATCTTAATACAAAGTTGTACTAAGCTTGAGACACTTATTTTGAGATGGAGGGAGTATATCGAGATATTCCATACATATATATTATAAAAATCTCTTTGTGTAACAGTTTCACACGAAATAGACATCACAACATATATCTAAAAAAATGTTAAACGTGCATAGCTTTTTTTTCCGATGTAGACGTGTATAGAAAAAATGTACAACATGTATGAAAAAACATAGACATCAAAACATATATCAGAAAAATGTGGATCATGCATAAAAGTATATTTAACGGTATAAAAATGTTCCCATTGTAACAAATAATATACAATCTGTCTGAATAAAAATTAGACCCCAAAAAATATATTTATAAAAATGCTAATCGTGTATTTTAAAATGATAAATATATATTAAAAATGTTTATTTGCATGAAAATATATATATTGTGTATGAAAAAAATAGGCACCAAAACATATATTTTGAAAATATGTATACCATGTATTTGAAAAATGGTAATCATATACTTTTTTGAAATCATGAACATTTTTTGAAATTCGTGAAGAATATTTTGAAATAGTGAACATTTTTTTAATTCGTGAACATTCTCTTCACCCATGAACATATTTTGAATTCCCAAAACAAAACTAAATCATGAATATTGTTTGTAACCATGACAATTTTTTAAATTTCTGAACATTTATTATTTTAGAACATGTTTTTGAAATCATGAATTCCTAAAATCATAAAAAAAATTGGAATTCGCAAATATTTTATGATTTCTTGATTTTGTTTTGTTTAAAATGCACAATAATTTTTTATGAAATTCAAAAAAAAATCGTCGGATTTAAAAAATGTTCATCAAAATTTAAAATCTTTTGACCGACCTAGAAAATGTTAATTTAATTCAAATTGTGTTCATCATTTTCAAAAGATTTTCATGAAACTCAAATTTTTTCATTGATTTCAGTATTTGTTCATCCATTTTGTTTTTAAATAAACATTTTGTTCATCAAGTTGAAAAAATGTTACTCAAATTCAAAATTTGTTCATGTAATATAAAAACGTTCATCTTTATTAAAAAATGCTCGTAAAAATTGTTCATCAAAATAATAAAATGTCCATTAAAAATAGAAAAAAACATTAATTTGAATCACAAACATTTTTTAATTCAAGAACTGTTTTATTGACAGTTCACAATGTTTGGCAATTGTAGTGCCAATCCCTAATTATTTTAATATAGAATAAAAAAAACAGAAAATAAAGAAGGAAAAGTAAAAACAAAAAGAAATAAAACGGGGGCGCCCACCCCGCGCGGGGGGCGCGGGCTGCCAGACTGGGTGCGCCCCTGATTACGATGCACTTAAGTCGTTTGGTACCCCTAAGAAAAACTTAAGTCGTTTCGTCCCTTTATTTATGCAGTTTGGACCTCCTTCACGGAAGGCCCAGTCCTAGTTTAGGCAACTGGCGTACCACGAACAAACCCACAGTAGTTGCTCAAAAAAAAAAACGAACAAACCCACAGTAATAGAAAGTCAAGCTTCCTTGGCCGTCAAGAAGACGTCGCCGTCGAACGCGTCAGCTTTGCATCCACCAGAGAATATATATGTAATGCAACCCGCGACCAATCGGACAAGCGCTGAAAGGAAGAAATACACGCACACAGAAACACCACTCCGCGTTCTATATCGGCCGGCGCGGCGATGTCGTCGGGGAAGGGGGAGGCGAAGGTGCCGGTGGCGGGGCGGCGGAACGTGCTGGTGACGAGCGCGCTGCCGTACGTGAACAACGTGCCGCACCTGGGCAACATCATCGGCTGCGTGCTCAGCGCCGACGTCTTCGCGCGCTACTGCCGCCTCCGCGGCCACAACGTGCTCTACGTCTGCGGCACCGACGAGTACGGCACCGCCACCGAGAACAAGGCCATCGAGGAGGGCTGCTCCCCTCTGGAGATCTGCGACAAGTGAGCGCCCGCACCACTTGATTTTCGATACTATTATACGCATCATTACATGATGAACTAGCCTAGTAGGCTAAATGATGCTGTAGTTTGGCTTGTCTTGGCTTGGAGTGTTTGGCTAACCGTTGCTCTGTGTGTGTGTGTGTGTGTGTGTGTGTGTGTGTGTGTGTGTGTGTGTGTGCGTGTGTGTGTGTGTGACATCCCCTTGATTGCGTGAGGAAGAAGACGACGACTCATAGTCAAAGGGGAAGAGTAGGAGGAGAATTCAGAACTGATTTCAATCTTCAGACTTGTTTGCTTCAGTTACAGCCACACGACTTTTACGGACCACTCAGCACACACACAACTCACTCACACCACCAGGCGCCGTCGCCGATCTTCTCTCTTTGCTGGATGGCACCTTCACTGTTTACATCTCGCCCATAGCCTGAGACGTGACAGTGTGATATTTAGTGGAGATTATAGTATCGTCGGAAGCTGATATTTGTGCAAATTGAGGTTGAGGTTTTGGTTTATTCGTATTGGAGGACCGGTATGGATGGTTCGTGCTGCACTATCAAGTTTGCAAGTAGAACTGCAATTTGGATTAAATTAAATTATTGCACTCAACCAAATTGCTTCATCATCAGGGAATAAAGAGGGGAACTACATCTGTGTTGTGTTGCATAGCTTCTGAAAATCCACCCCCCTACTGACTGATGCAGGTACCATGCAATCCACAAGGAAGTGTACGAGTGGTTCAACATCAGCTTCGACCACTTCGGCCGGACATCCACCCCGCAGCAGACAGAGATCTGCCAATCGATTTTCCACAAGCTGCTGGACAACAACTGGCTCTCAGAGAACACAATGCAGCAGGTTTGCCGGTTATCTGTTTTATGTTGTCACAGGTTCATTCCCTGCGTTTTCTTTTCCTCACACTAGACATAGCCTAAATTATTCTGTCCATCTATTGTAGCTCTACTGCGAATCATGCCAAAGATTCTTGGCGGACAGATTCGTCGTGGGCTCATGCCCCATGGAGGGATGCGGCAACGACACCGCGAGGGGCGATCAGTGCGACAGATGCGGGAGGCTGCTGAATTCGACCGAGCTGATTGATCCCAGATGCAAGGCAGGAGGAGCTTCTCTAGTTCTATTTGGCTCTTCTCACCGCGTATCAATCTTCCATGTGCTTAACTGTTACCATTCTCCAGGTTTGTGAGGGCATACCGGTCGTCCGCCATACGGACCACTTGTTCTTGGAGCTTCCCTTGTTGGAGGAGAAACTGGAGAAGTACATCGACGAGGCCTCGGCGACCGGATCATGGAGCCAGAACGCAGTTCGCATCACGGATGCCTGGTTGAAGGAAGGGCTGAGGCCTCGCTGCATCACCAGGGATTTGAAATGGGGCGTCCCTGTCCCACATGAGAAGTACAAGGATAAGGTTTGCCATCCATCTGAGCATGCAGAGATTCATTTGGGAAAGTTTATATCTCCCATGTTTGTGTTAATGTTAGTAATGTGATGAATGGGTTCAGGTGTTCTATGTCTGGTTCGATGCGCCGATCGGATATATTTCCATCACGGCCTGCTACACGCCCGAGTGGGAAAAGTGGTGGAAGAACCCAGAGAATGTCGAATTGTATCAGTTTATGGGCAAAGACAACGTCCCATTCCACACGGTGAGATTCTTTTGCCAACTTGGGAGTTTCCAGTATACAAATACCCTCTCTATGTACAACGCTGCTTAACAAGCTTCAATATATTCTACTCCCTCCGTTCCTAAATATAATACCTTTCAGAGATTTTAATATGGACTACACTTTAAATATGCCTATATACATCCATATGTAGTCCGTATTGAAATCTCTAAAAGGGCTTATATTTCGAAACGGAGGGAGTATATGTGCAAGTGCATACAGATATGTAGCAGGCAATTCTTATATTATCTTTTCATAGAAATCTTATTTTGCTGCATATGTAACAATTTTACAGGTCATGTTTCCCTCTGCTCTACTTGGTACTGGTGAAAACTGGACTCTGATGAAGAATATTAGTGTGACTGAATATCTCAACTATGAATCAGGTATCGCACAGGTTTTGTTCAGGCCATTATTTATTCTTGGACATCTTTTTTTTGTTCACTCTGTTATCATGCACAGGAAAGTTCTCGAAAACTAAGGGCATCGGAGTCTTTGGCAATGACGCCAAAGCCACAAATATTCCTGCTGATGTGTGGCGATACTACTTGCTTAGTAATCGTCCTGAGGTTAGGTTTTGGTTAAATTGAATTATCTATATTAAACCTCTATGCATGTAAGATTGTTCATTTTGGTCTATCTTGTAAAACTTTCAGGCATCAGATGCAGTTTTCACATGGGGAGGTTTGCAGATAAAGCATAACAACGAGCTGCTAAAGAATTTGGGCAACTTCATCTATCGAGTGCTAAGCTTTATCGCAAAACCAGAGGGTTAGAAGACGAACATTCTCTTTTAAATTTTCTTTGTTGGTGGTGCTGATAATTTTTTTTTCAATTGTTCCTGCAGGAGCTGGCTACGGCTCCATCATACCTGAAGCACCTAATGCTGATATACATCCATTGAGTCAGTCGTTAGCAGAAACTGTTGGTAATTTGATTCAGCAGTATACTGATGCAATGGACAAGGTAATGCATTAACCTGAACTGTGTGAACTCCGCATTGTACTAGTGAATAAATCTGAATAAGTACCATAGATCTGAAGCATTTATGTGACATAAACATTGCCGTTAACAGGTCAAACTAAAACAAGGGCTGAAAATTGCAATGGCCATCTCTAGTGAGGGAAATGCTTACCTTCAAGTAAGCTCTTGTTCCTTCCTTTGCTGATTTCATTTCTACTCTGCATCATTTAACTTGCACGGGATTTGACTCCGGTTTTCTACCTGGATATGCAGGAGAGTCAATTTTGGAAGCTTTACAAACAAGATCCAGCTAGTTGCGCGACTGTGATGAAAACTTCAGTTGGAGTTGTCTACCTTCTCGCTTGTTTGCTAGAGCCTTTCATGCCGTCCTTCTCAAAAGATGTTTGTCACCAACTTATGAATTACTTGCATTCAGGCAATGTTTACATGCAAATCTATAATGTCTTGTTCTCTGGCCCAGGTCTTGCAACAGCTGAATCTCTGTCCGAATGAGCATATTTCTTTTGCCGATGAAAAGGGGGAGAGTGACAAGGCGAAAAGGCCTTGGGATCTCATACCATCAAACCACAGGATAGGGAAAATTGTGCCTTTGTTCACAGAGTTGGTATGCACTAGCACGCTTTTCATGTTCTTCCTTTGTTTCCACTTTCATCCCTTGTATGTTTGCTGCCTTCATTTCCTTGACGCCTGCCGTACACCATATACAGAAAGATGATGCAGTGGATAGCTTCAGGGAAACATTTGCAGGCAGTCAGACCGAAAGAAACGCAAGGGCTAATTAAAGAAGCCAATGAAGTTGTTGCCTAACTGGAAGCTGCAAAACATTTCTTGCAAAGTTGATCACAATACTTAATCAAATGACATTGAGATCCAGAAATGTGAGTTCGAAGGATGAATCACAATGTATATTTTACTGATTATTAGTGATGATGCATTCAGAAAATGTACATAAACTGAACTACATGCTGTAGTACTTGGAGTTGGAGATGCCTAAATTGGTGCACATGTGCTGATCACCTGGGGAGCTACATTTTTAGTTGTGAGTATGATGTACATAGTTAAAAATAAAGGAAACCTTTACTTTTCTATCTAACCTAAGGAGAGAAAAGAATCAGCCGTTTATTGTGTCATCAAGCTCACAGAACTGTGGTAAACGTGCTTGGGTCGACTGTATTGGTAGTGGTGTAACCATAGGTGATGAGCCTGGTATTGATTTGCAGATTATGATGTGCCATAGGTTGCTTTTGCATGCTGCACAAGTGTATTTAAGCAGGGGCCATCAAAGGTGGATAAATTGTATGAGAAATAGGGTTACCTTGATGCTTAAGTAGCTCCAGCTCTTTTATGAAAGGCTAAAATATTCAGAAGGGGCATTGCCCATTTGTGTGAGGAGCTACTCCATAGATGCAAAAATACCAATTTTGCATGAAACAATATTGTATCAGGATATTATTTTTAGTAATGATTGGACATCTCAGATCCACCCACTCGAGTACAATAGTGTAGTGGGGGAGGTGGCCGATTGGGCTGTCCCACCTTGTCTAACATATACAGACCTTTGAATAATATATGGCGTACTTAGCGAGTTAGTGAGTACATATTAGATATTACCTGCAAATTTGAGAAATTCAAAGCAACGTTCTGAAATCCAGTACTGGACTCTTGTTCCTTATTCTATCACACATTTTCACATTCATTTGAAGCTGTTATGTGAAGCTTGGTTCAGTCAAGAAAAATGGAAGGAATCGGAACCAGCAACGTTGAGCAACACTAGCGGAATTTGAGCTTGATGTGTGTATCCCAAGGAGATACTTACTTATCTTTGTCTGACTTATAGTGATATGGATAGCTTACTGATGTGCATTCCAGATCGTAAGTTTAGCCCTCAAACAACAATACAATTCTACAATCTGCTACTGCTCAAATAATATTATTTTGGAAAGCACACTACTTTAATAACCAATCCTTACGGGCTGCAATTGCAGAACAACTGGCATGGAGTTTCTTTATTGACTAGCGATTATAGAAGTTTAGACAATGAACTAACCAAATTGACCTTGGCTCGTCCAATCTTCTTGGCATTTGCCGAGAAATAGGCTGTCAGCAGACATTGAATCACACTCTGAGAGGGTCCAGGTCCAACAGAAGCAAGCGACGCTTCATGCTCCGGATATGGAGGTGCTAGGAAAATATGGAGAGGAAGAAACGGTTAGTTCAATTATTACAGAAATAAGGAAAGAGTGTGTTTCTGCATATTCATCAATAGGGGACCCGAACCATTGACCTGAATATCACCAGGTTGTGACCATATTCCTACACGCAAGATCAAGATCAAACAGACCATGTGCCATCCATTTGTTGTATCACCTAAAGTCCAGTATCACTGGAAATGTTATCACCCTCATTGCTAACCCTATCAATTAGCTATATGGGACATTTCGTATTCTCTGCAGATTTGAATCTGTGACAGTACATTAAAGAAAGATCAAATGCAAAAGTTTGGCTGCTTCACTAGATGAGGACATAACATTGGCATATGGCATAACATGTTTTTCGATATGGAACATATGATAGACAAAATAAGGAGTCTGATGCCAATTGGCATAAATGTTTTTGCTGATTCTTTCAACACATGGCTGAATACAATGGGATCCTATACTAGTAGACTTGTCTTAGTGTTATGCTCACATTAAAAAAAAAGTTTTGTTGGACCACGAAGATTTCCTGAAGGCTCTCAGGAGATTCAAATTCGGCTTAATGGCTAGAGGTTCAGGAGAAGAGATGCTACTTTTCCAGACTCTAAGTGACGTCACCGTTCCATGACATATTATATTCTGTTTTATCCCTCTTGATGAATCATAAACTATAGTCAGATATTCAGATATTGAAATGACTTTTTTGTCAATAGTGCTTATTTAAAGCAACAAATTGTATATTGCTACAAATTACTGAATGCTTACAGTGCTCTTTTGGTTTAGCATAAGAGTCATCTTTTGCAACTTCCCTAGGGGGTCCATTTGGTGATGTATTTGACAGAGTCATTTGCAAAATATATTTTTCACGAACTTAAATCGTGAGGCTAGCATATGCAAATTTAATCAGTATCAGATACAACTGTGAGTAGGAAAAGGAAAAGTTTAAGGGTAACTTACAAAGTTGAAGACTTCACAGATGGATCTGCTTCCTGCTCTCTTTACCGGCCTAACAGAATTCAAAGGACTGGTACGGAAATAAGAAAAAAGGCAGCTAAGCACCAATCCAATTTTTGACAAGCTTAATTTTTTTTGGCTTGTAAGGCGCAGCAGTACCTTTTGAATTGAGATACTGCCTTCAGCATCTGCACTGGAATTGCTATTTTCATAGACTGGTAAGCTGTAAAAGAGCCATAATGCTGATGTAATGGCCCAAAGTTTGATGGACATCAGCAAATCCTACTTATCTTAGCACATTGCCTGGCATAACTCACGAGATGATTGAGTTGCGCAAAATAATCAAACATATCACATCTTGCAGGCCTCAACCAGTTGCATAAATGTCAATCATTTTTGCAGTGTGCCTTATTTGTTGCGTGATCTCATGCAAGCAGTCATAGATAGCATCACTGTCTGTATGTGACTTGTCCTTCACAATAAATTCATGAACCACCCCATTTAGCTCGATGCAACTACATCCAGGAACTTTTTCCACTCCCAAGTGCCTCATCATCACCCTCACTTTATCAGCCTTCTTCTTCATTCCTGCCTCTACATACATGTTAGCCAGTAGCACATATATTCCACTGTCGCTCGGGTCAAGCTCTACTAATTTCATTGCTGCCCTTTCACCCAAAGTAATATTACCGTGCATCCTACAAGCAAAGAAGAGAGCACCCCACACTACTGCATCAGGCTCCATTGGCATGGTGTTTACTAGATGTTCTGCTTCATCTAAATGACCTGATCTGCCTAGCAAGTCTATCATACATGAATAATGTTTCATTTTCCTCTCAAGATGATACTTTGAGACCAGTAAGGAAAAAAACTCGCGGCCTTCTTTAACCAGGCCAGCATGACAACATGCAGACAGAACCCCTATGAATGTAATCTCATCAGGCTGCAATCCAAGCTCTATCATTCTCCGGAAGTATTGTATTGCCTCATCAGCACGTCCGTGATTTGCCAAACCGCATATCATTGCTGTCCACGTGAGCGCATTTTTCTCCGCTAAATCTTTGAAAACATGGATGGCCTTCTCGATGTTCCCACACTTCGCATACATGTCAACTAGATTTGTGCCTAGTGTAACACTGAGTGAAAGCCGGTGTCGGTCGATGTAATGGTGAACCCACATACCCATTTCTAGCGCTCCAAGCTGCGAGCAAGCCGATAAAAGATTGACCATGGTAATCTCATCAGGCCTCACCTTTGCTTCCTGCATCTCATGAAATAACCCAAGAGCCTCCTTGCCCTGCTTACACTGCACATAACCAGCCATCAGCGCATTCCACGGGAATGCGTCCCTTTCAGGCATCTCATCAAACACCCTCCTCGCATCGTCCATCAACCCGAACTTTGTATAGGCAACAATCATGGTTGTCCATGAAACAACCGTTTTGCCATCAATCCTCTCGAACACAGACTTGGCCCGCTCCAAATCACCACATTTGACATACATATCCATTAGCACATTCATCAGCCTCACAGTGCACCTCACTCCATTACTCTCCACATATCGATGGAGCCTCTTCCCAAGCTCCAGATCCCGCAGTTGCCCACACCCTGACACGACCCCAATCATCGTCACCTCATCAGGTGCCAGCGTCCCATCCTCTGCCATCCTCCAGAACAACTCCAACGCCTCCCCGGGTACGCCCCTTCGCACATAGCCGCCAATCAGCGTGTTCCACGATACCAGATCCCTGACAAGCATTTGATCGAACAGCCTGCGTGCCTCCGCCATGGACGCGCGCACCGCCAAGAAGTGCACCGCGGCGTTCACCACGAAGACGTCCGCGTGGAACCCGAGCCTGAAGACGTGCCCCAGAACAGAGTCGCCGTAGCCCCGCTCCTGCAGGCAGGCGCACGCCTTGAGCAGGAAGGGGAAGGTGAGGTGGTCTGGACGGGCGGACAGGAGGAGCGAGCGGTAGAGCGGGAGGCACCGCGGGACGAGGCCGCGGTGTGCGCAGAGGGAGAGGGCGCGGAGCGCGGCGTTGTAGGGGCGCGCGGAGTCGGGCGGGGAGGGCAGCGAGGCGAGGAGGGCGAGCGCGTGGAGGAGCGGGCGGGGCGCGCCGCGCGGGTCGTCGGAGTGGGCGAGTGCCACGACGAGGCTGGAGGCGAAGGGGAGTGGGGACGGGGAGGAGATGAGGCCGGCGGTTAGGAGGTGCGCGTGGAGCTGCAGGAGGCGGCGGAGCGGCGGAGGGGGGCGGGCGGAGAGGACGGCCAGGAGGCGGGAAGGCGCTGGCGGAGGCATGGTTTGAGTGAGACGAGGAGGAAAGCAGTGGCGAGTTCTTTTTTTTAGACAAAAATGGCAGTGGCGAGTGAAGGGCAAAGCTGAGCCGCAAGGCACAAGGCTTGGCCCGTCAAGCCCAAGAGGACCTCCAGCGAGGCACCTTAATAGAGGCCTGTACAGTTCGGCCCAGTTCTTTTGACGGGTTAAGTTAGGCCATAAGCCGCGAGTGCGAAGTTTGTGCGCTCGGGCACCATGGTGCCTTTTCTTGAAAAAAAAAGTAAAATCATATTTAAAAGTTTCAAAAAAATAGAAAATAATTCTGCGGAAATTTTTTATGTATTCTCTACGGATCCATGAATTTTTTTATAAAAAAATGTAATTTGTAAGCTATACAAAAAAACAAAATTCTGGTCCAAAAACAAAAAATTCCGGCCCATTTGAAAATGGAAAATGTTTAACTTAGACCGACTGATTTCTTGTTGCGTCAACCACGTCGCGAGGCGTTGGATCGAACTCAATCATACGACGCGTGCTTGCTCGCATGCGGTCTCGCATGAGTTGGCCTGGAAGCACAACCACGTTCTCATCGGGCCCACCAACTTCCAACCTTATCTGCCTGGAAGACCAGCATGCGGTGAGCCACAACCACTCGTTTCTCTTCTTCCCCAAACGCGATTCTCTTCTTCGTCTCTAACCTCCTGCTATCTCCGCCATGAACGCTATCGCAGAACATCGGTGCTTCTGTGCAGCACGCATCGACACCGCCGGTGATTGTTGCGCAGCACTCACCGGCGTTGCAACGGTTGTCGTCTGCATCTGTCGTTGCTGCGGGAAGTGGGACGTCCTCAAGCTACAAAGCAACACGGCGTGTGCGAGTTGTTGAAAGGCGGTCGGTGCAGCGAGGGACCGGCGACCACCGGTGCTGTGGAGCGGGGCACGTGCCGCAACCCATCCATGGCTGCCGTCGGTGCTTGCGTTGGAGCTTTTTCTGCGCCAGACGGTGCTTCCATGGAGCTCCAATGGAGCATCGCCGAAGTTGTCCGTGTTGCCTTGTAGCTTTGCTGCGTCGCTCAGTGCTTCCATCGAGCTCCAATGGAGCATCGCCGGAGTCGTCGGTGTTGTGTTGTAGCTTTGCTGCGTCGCTCTGTTCTGCCGTGAAGCTACAATGGAGCATCGCCGGCGACCATCATACAACGTCACCGCTGCTGCATCGATGGCCGGCTTGGCGCCTCCTGCAACATCGTCGCTGCTGCATATTGTGGCCGGTGTAGCCCTTCAACTTTTGCATCATCATCATTGCTGCATGGGCAAGGGATGAAACGGACTGTCGCCGGCGCTGCACTCATCGGGGTTGCAGCATCGCCGCTACTGCGACGTCGCCGGCATGGGTGCGACGGCGGATGCGTCGGTGCTGCAGTCGCCGTTTTCTTTCGTTGTTGAGAGAGGAGGTGGGTGTCGCAGCAGCGCTGGGGGCAACTGGATGCAAGACTAGAGGCGAAGGACGATGGGGGACTGAGATGCTGAGCTGCTATGATCGAACGGGCCATATGCGCCTAAATCAGACGGTTCGCCAGGCGGATGATTTCCCGGCTGATCCGTAGCATCCGCCTTTGAAAATACATACTCCCTCCATTTCAAAATAGATTACTCAATTTTGTACTAACTTTAGTATAAAGTTGAGTCATCTATTTTGAAACGGAGGGAGTATTTGTCTTTTTAGCAACTTGTGAAAGTAAAATGTAATGAACTTTTGCACAAATGTAGTAAATGTGTGTGTGTGCACGCGCATGTGTTTGTTTGTTTGTTTACAAAAAGTTTTGAATTTTTTTAAAACGGGCCGTGCACAACTAGAATATTCGCAAAAGCCACCCCTGCTTAGCTTATTTTAGAAGCCAACTTCATTCATTGATGCTTCTAAACTAATTAACTCGTAACTATTTTGGAGCCTAATAAGTATTGGCCTATCGTTACTCTCATATCGAAGCCTCCCTGACCTTTCAATGGCAGTCGAAAAGTCTTCGTGCATGTGCCCCTAAGGATCAGTGCCCTCTGCGTTAAATCCTTAAATCGGTCTGAAGAACCTAACATCAAATACTGTCGTTGCTTACGCACGGCGAGAAACCCCAACCTCGCCGCCTCGAGGAGCTAACAGGGATCTATGATATAGCTTCATCTAATCCATCTCGATGGATGAACTTGAGGAGGATCAAAGTTCGAAAGACTAATTCAAAGAACAAGCGTCTAACGTTGTTCCTGTGAGGACTAATACCCTACATATATACTAGCTAGCCCTCTCCACCATCGGTCGCTGGAGCAACAGGCGAAGAGGAGACCAATCCTTAGACCCGTCAATGGAGATTAAAGGGAGGAAAGTTGCGTGTTTGAGCACCTTGTAAGCATTCTCAGTAGTGAATTGCGCAAGATCAAGACCAAACGTCTAGGTAACTCGACAGTCAACACATAAGTTTTTGTAGAGTAATATTTTTGGACGTGCGATAGCTAGTTTTGTGAATCTTCCCCCTTTCCATCTGTGGAAGACTTTCGATCCTTCCAGCCTACATGCATCCATTGTTAGCCCTGTTTTCCATCCCGCGTAGCTTATTGACAGACTCCTGGGTTAAGAAGGAAAATAAAGGTGTTTTTGTTTTGTTTTGAACGGAGATCATTAATAGAACACTCAACTCAACTATCGTGACGACAGCTGACCGAGTCATAGCTTGGATGGCTAAGTTCTGTCTTGTGGTGCTAGTTACATTGGCTTTTAAGTTTTCCTCCTGTCCCTGGCGGCCGGAACCCTAGCCGCCGCCAGGAGACCCAATCTTCCAGCGCCGTCCTCCGGCGGCTCCCCTCCACCGGCGACTTCGGTCGTCGGTGGTGAGGGGGGGTCGCCGGATCCACACGTGTGGATCGTTTTTACTCCTTCGTAGTTTAGATTTTTAGACTGTTCATCGTCTCTGTTTCGGCGGCGACGATGATAACGCTGAATAAATATTCTTCGGATCCTTTCTTGACAAGGCCATCGGTCCTATGGTTGGGGATGAATTTGGAAACCAGTTTGTTCAAGCAAGAATGGCGTGGCGGCGATGACATCCTCGTGGTGGACCTGTGTCCTCGGGCTCCGCCGTTGCGACGACGTTTGCTCCAGCGTCGGCACGGAGCTTGGGAGGTAGTCCAGGAGCGGATGCAGATTGAGGTCTGTATCGACAACATCTGGAAGACGGAACATGTGCTAAGTTCGTGGTTCCGTAGATGGCAGGTATGGTTTCCTTCTGCGACGTTTTAGTCACGGTGGGGTGTCAGATCTGGAGTTTGATGGCGTGTCCGGGGTGTTGCCCCGGTCTGATTCGTTCAACAGTAAGGGCTTCACTTTTGGTAAGCCACCTTGGAGGTCCGCAAAGCTGCATATCAGCGATGGAGCCGCGTCGAGCTCGGGTGAGGAGGTGATCCATCATTCTTTTCTTCGGTGGCTGCTGTCGTGGTGCCGGAGGCAGGTGATGGGCGTTGGTGTCAAACTCAGAGATGTTCTGCTACCTTTTCAGTTTTGTCATGTCGGTCCTTACGTGACTTGTACTTTAATCTTTATGATATGAATGAGACACGTATTACCATGCAAAAAAAAAGTTTTGTCTTGTGAAGTCAGTCTATCAGGTTTAAGTGCCAAACTTGACACTTGTTACCTGCATTTTCTGGGTTTATTTCAATATTTCTAGAGATGTTTGTTCGTCGTGTTGACTTCGTCAATGTTAAAATGTTGTATCGGTTAAGTTTTTCAAAGTTTCTTTAGAGATATATAGTGTGTGCGTGTGTGTTTATATATGTGAGTGTATGCACATGTATGTGAGCATCTACAATTATACTCCAATAGGATTTTGGGCCTATTGGTGGCCGGCGGTGCCCCCTGGGTCGATGTAATGTGTGTTGTAACCCCTTTGTTTTAATGGATAGTCGACGAAGCGAACTCCCCTGTCTCCATGATTGATATAAATTATAGGATTATGTCGTGGAATGTTAGAGGCCTAAACGCCCCGGCTAGACGATCTGCAGTCAGAGAGGTGGCGCAGGCAAACAAGATCTCAATCCTAAACCTACAAGAAACTAAAATAGAGGCTTGGACTTCTGAAATGGCTCGCGACATTGGGGGAAATCTTCTGCAGGGCTGCGTGGTGCTTCCGGCAACGGGCACAAGGGGGGGGCGGCAATCTTCTGGGACAAGCAGATCGTCGACATCACGGACCAGATCATCGCTAGTTTCTCCATCACTGCCAAAGTGAGGATCATTAGCACCGGCCACTCGTTTTGGATGACTACAGTATATGGGCCGACGGATGACCAGCAGAAAGCAAATTTTCTGTCTGAACTGGCTGCGGTTGCGCCGGCTGCACCAGAGCCATGGATGCTGAACGGCGACTTCAACATGATTTACCAAGCTAGGGACAAGAACAACTCCAACATCAACAAAAGAATGATGGGCCGTTTCCGCGGAGCAATTGACCTCGCCAGGTTAAAAGAGGTCAAATGCAAGAATAGGAGATTTACATGGAGCAGCGAGAGGGAGGACCCAACTCTTTGTAGCATCGACAAGGTTTTCTGCAACCTGGCATGGGAGGATATGCACCCAAACTTTGTGCTAATGGCGGCCTCCACTTCGTTCTCTGATCATTGCCCTCTGGTGCTGGCTAATGGTGTCAGGCCTGTCACCAGGGCAAGGTTCAGATTCGAAAACTTTTGGACAATCTTTCCTCATTTCCAAGAGACTGTGCAACATGCCTGGGAGAGGCCTGTCTGCCATGACTGCCCGTTCGTCAGGTTGAAGAAGAAAATGGAAAGAGTTGCGGCGGACTTAAAGGTGTGGAGCAAGAGTCTGTTTGGGGGTGCAAAACTTCAATTTCACATCACCAACGAGGTCATCATGAGGCTAGACGCAGCGCTGGAGACCAGACCGTTGTCACCTGAAGAGCTACACCTGAGGAAGCAGCTAAAACTAAAGGTTCTTGGGCTGGCAGCAATTGAAAGGGCTCGCAAGAAGCAGGCCTCCAGGATTTCTTGGCTCCGTGCAGGAGATGCAAACTCAAAGTTTTTTCATGCCCGCGTCCTCTCACGTCGTAGAAAAAACTACATCCACTCGATCAAGCACGGCGACGCCATTGTCACAGAGCCGCGGGAGAAAGCTAAGTTGGCCTTCGATCACTTCGCCCGCGGCCTTGGGAATTCCTGGCATCGAAGCTGCACACTTAACTGGGACATGCTCCAGCTGCCAGCCGTCGACCTGCAGGGCATCGATCTTCCTTTCTCTGAACAAGAAATCTGGGCGGCCATCAAGGCATCTCCATTAGAAAAAGCTCCTGGGCCAGATGGGTTCACTGGCAAGTTCTTCAAATCATGTTGGCACATTATCAAGCTAGATATCATGGCGGTTTTCCAAAAGTTCTACAACCTAGCGGGTGGCAATTTTGCCGATCTGAACATTGCCTTCATTGCCTTGCTGCCGAAGAAGGATGGAGCAACAGAGTTGGGTCACTTTCGTCCGATCAGCCTCATTCATTCCATTGCTAAGTTGATCGCAAAAGTTCTATCCATGAGACTAGCGCCTCGGCTTCAAGACCTGATTTCCCCAGCGCAAACGGCGTTTCAGAAAGGAAAATGCCTGCATGAAAGCTACCAATATGTACAGGGCTACGTCAGAGCGCTCCATCGGCAGAAAAAAGGGCCCTCCTGTTCAAGTTAGACACAAAAGCTTTCGACTCTATCTCTTGGGCTTATCTCCTGGAGCTAATGCAAAAGTTGGGTTTTCCACCGAGATGGCGTGATTGGATCGCGCTTATCTTATCGTCGGCCTCCTCTTCAATGCTGCTAAACGGGGACCCGGGCGATCGCTTCTGGCATATGCAAGGGTTAAGGCAGGGCGACCCCCTCTCCCCCCTGCTCTTCATCATCGCCATTGACCCGCTCCACCACCTGTTGGATGCTGCTTCTGACCTTGGGGTCCTGGCGCCCCTACCGGGCCGCGGCCAAAGCTTGCGTGTCAGCTTATATGCTGACGACGCAGTTATCTTCGCCAATCCATCTGCGCAGGAGGTGGGCAAGCTGCTAGAGCTGTTGGATAGTTTCGGAGAAGCCACCGGTCTAAAGCTGAACCAGAGAAAATCTTCAGTGGTCGCAATCGGCTGTGAGGGGCTGAACGTGCCGGATCTCCTACAGGGCTTCGGTGGCCAAATTGTCAGTTTCCCAATAACTTACCTGGGCCTCCCAATTTCGCCAACTCGCCTCAGAATGGTACATTTCCAGTTCCTGATAGATAGGTTGAAAGCACGGCTGGCTGGCTGGAAGGGCAAGTTCCTTAATATTGTGGGGAGAAGAGTTCTCGTCAGATGCGTCCTCTCTGCTCTCCCAACTTTTGCGATGACTGCACTGAAAATACCGAAGAAAATCCTGAGGGAAATGGACAAATCGCGAGACGATTCCTTTGGGCACAAGACGACGAGCTCTCAGGTGGAAAGTGCAAGGTATCCTGGGACAAGGTTTGCTGCCCTCTTGATCGTGGAGGCCTTGGTCTCCTGGATCTGCACAAATTCAATCGTGGGCTGAGAATGCGCTGGCAATGGCTTGTTTGGGCGAGGCCTGAGAAGCCTTGGGTAGCCGTGTCCCCAACTCCTGACGATTATGAAAGGGCTCTGTTTGCCAATGCAACATCAATCCGTGTTGGCAATGGAAAAGGCACCAACTTCTGAAAGGATACCTGGATCGGAAATGAGCCACTGTCTACAACTTTCCCTGCTCTGTTCAGTCACGCGAGGCGCAAGAACAGATCGGTTGGGGAGGCGTTGGCAAATGATCAGTGGATTGCAGATTTACAACATGGAGATACAGCAGCAATAGCCCCTCAGTTTCTGCAGATGTGGCGGCTCTTTGACGCTGCGCCAATTGCCATGACTCCTGATCAAGAAGACGAAATCACATGGAAGCTCAACCGCGAAGGAGCATACACTGCCAAATCAGCTTATCAGATGCAATGCCAGCAAGCCCCCAACCCGGCCTACAGCAGCTTCATCTGGAAGGTTTGGGCTCCCAACAAGCTCAAAATGTTCATGTGGCTCTTGATAAGAGATCGACTGTGGTGCAACGACAGACTGCAGAGAAGAGGTTGGCCCAATGGCTATTTTTGCCCTTTGTGCACCAGGAACTTGGAAACATCTACACACCTCATCTGGAACTGCAGTTTCTCACACCTGGTTTGGGGGAAATGTGCTACTTGGTCAGGCTGCTCTTCGCTGGCTCCAGTCACTGTGGAAATTGTAGGATGATAATATTATGTTGTTCTTCTATTGATCTGACCCAGGTGTGGGTATATATAGAGTACAATATGTGAGAGAGACTTGGAGTAGGGGACAAGTCGTACATGGTTTAAACCAATCCTATCTCTAACTCCTAATCTCTAACTTAAACATAATTATACTTCTAACATTCCCCCTCAGTCGTAGCGGGAGTGAAGCGGACGATGATGACTGAATTTGAACTCTTGTGCTTTCGTTGTCTTCTCCGCCGCGCCATCATCAACTGCGTCTCTGATGGGTCAGCACCAAGGGCGGTGACTGCGTCCCCTTCTGGTGCCTTCCTGCCTTCTCCTCTATTCCCTCCCGCAGTCATAGCGCGAGTGGCTTGGACGCTAGTGACGACACGGACGCTGTTGACTGGAGTTGTTGCCGATGAGTTGCTGTAGACGTAGCCATTGATGTCAATGTTGAGGTAGCCGATCATGTGATGTAGCCGTGGTCGAGATAGTCGTGGATGATGAAGCCGCACAAAGCCGGAGGCGCAAAATTGTGCGATGTTGTAGATGACGGAGCTGCAGTCGTGGACAATGCACCTTGCGGATGTTAGAGGGTGCCGTCGGCGATGAGTCCACCGGTTTGCTAAGACCGAAGAAAGCCCATCGAGCACACATCGATTTTGCCAGAACCATGTGGCCGTGTAGGGTCGTCACTATAGTGACGTCATGTCGATGCAATCGTGCCGTCGTGGATGACGCGGTCGATGCCGTCGTCGTGACGCGGTCATTGCCGTCGTCGAGGTCGCGTCTTGCAGAAAAGTCTGTCAGAGGGCGCTAGGTGCCCATCTTGTGGACGAGGCGGCGGCGGTGTGTTGATGAAGATGTTGGTGAAGACGACGTTGATGAAGACATTGGCGATGAAGTGTCGGCGATAACATTACAGCGGCATGTCGACGATGATGCGTCGCTGGAAGGCGTCCCTCCGCGTGATGAAGTGTCGATGTCGCGCCATGCTGAAGAAGTATGTTCGCTCATAGCCCGGCGTAGTCGTACAGGTTGATGTCGTTCAGCTCGGGGTCAATGCAGATGAAGATCAGTTACGTAGATGCATGTCGTTGGTCTGGTTGATGCAGATGTAGATCCATAGCCCGGCGATGCAGAAGTGCTGATGTAGGTGCCTGTGACCCGTTGTTGAAGGCGAGGCGTCGAGTAGCTGAAGCCGAGTCGATGGATGCGCATGGACAGGAGGTGTGCGGTTGCACGTTCCGCCCTCCAGGTCTCGATGCGCTCGCATGAGTCACACATCAGATGCATGCTCGTGGAGTCGACGAAGTTGGCGCCGGTGCGTACCGGCCGGCTAGATTAGTGTAAATTGCTTTGCTCGGCGTAGATCGGTCGGTGCAGTTTGCCCGGTGCTTCATGTTGAAACTGGGGCATACTGCCGGTACAGGAGAACTCGATGCAGACCTTATTGAAGCCTCATCTGAGTGCATGGACGTACCTGGGTCTGCTGGTTGCTTCGTGTTTCGCCGGATGGATGCTGATGGAGCCCGGAGTTGTGGTTGGTTCGGTGGGTATCAGCCGGGCACAGATCGGGATGGATCCGGCCAGCGCTTCGGACGTGCCATGGAGCCACGCGTTTGCTGTCGATGTACATCCGATCACAGGGAGCCGCACTGCGGCGTCAGGTCTACATGATGATGCATCGGCTGATGGTCATATGACTCCATGCAGGCGACGCGGGGGATCTGCTCCTGCCGAGAGATCTCGTGCGTGGGAGTATCACCCTCCCGTGATCAGGAGGTACGCGTCTTTGTTGGAGAAGATGGCTATGGCTGATCGGAGCGGCGCCGGCCGGCTGTGTGTCGATGTAGATCCGCTCGAGGCGCACGACGATGGATCTCGCACTGATTATCACCGGATTTGCAGATCGCTGGATTTATTTGGTGGCTAAGAAAAAATCAATCTACTATGAAATTTGGAAATTGATCTAATCTAAGGAATTGATCTAAACTATGAGCCGATCTTGATTGATCGGGTGCTGCGCCCCAGGAAGAGGAGATTAATCTCCCCGGGGGCGGCATGCCGCGGAAGTCATGGAAGGACCAAGGATCGAGCGACGTTGGTCTAATGGCTCTTATACCATGTGGAAATTGTAAGATGATAATATTATGTTGTTCTTCTATTGATCTGACCCAGGTGTGGGTATATATAAAGTATAATATGTGAGAGAGACTTGGAGTAGAGGACAAGTCGTACATGGTTTAAACCAATCCTACCTCTAACTCCTAATCTTTAACTTAAACATAATTATACTTCTAACAGTCACGGCGTCTCGGCTCAGCTCGGCACAGACTTGCCAACTCCTCATTAACAAGACTGCTACCGCTTGCAGGCGCGGAATCAGATCGCTGATCATCATGATCGCCTGGGAACTGTGGAGGGAAAGGAACCACTGCGTGTTCCGGGCAAAAACACCGCGGGTGGATGACGTTCTCACGGCAATCAGGAGCAATATCGAGCAATGGAGACTGGCCGGAGCCAAATGTTTAGAGTCTCCCTTCGGGACACCACTAGCGAAAATTAGACTCAAGAGAGGGGAGGACAACTGTATTTTCCTTTTCTTTTCATTCATCTGATCGCTTGATCTTTGTTTCCACTGTTCTCTGCTAAATCAATGAAGCCGGCAACTAGCCGGGTCTTTCAAAAAGAAAAACAATTATACTCCAAATAGAAATCGTGCCGACCTCGGACCGGCACCCCGTCTAAGAAACTTAGATGTGGATCTGTACGTGCCCGTGCATCATCGAGACGACCTCGTCCAAGACAGTATAGGTTAAGAGCAAATAAGTGATCACGTGTGATCTTGTGATCACTTTCTTTGAGCCGGGTGTGAACTTTACGCAAGGCCAAGACCTCGTCCAAGACACGACACGACTCCGGCGTGCGTGTGGAGCCGCACATCAGCTCCGCGAAAATCAGATATAAACTGATGCATCACATGGTGGCGGTGCCACACGCACATCTTGACGAGGAATTGGAGTCAACGAATGGGCCCGAGTCAGTAGTACTACGTAGTGTTTATTATCAAACTCCTTTCCGCTTGCTCCGGCGAGCTCCCACACCCAACAATGGGGCCGCCCTCCTCCGCTCTCTTCCTCGCCGCGTTCCTTGCAGTGCTAAGTGGCCACGTAGCAGCCGCTGCACGGTCCAACCTCACGGCCGGAGTCCCCATGACGCCGCCCAGCTACATCACCAGCCCCTCCGGCGTCTTCGCGTTCGGCTTCCGCGCCCTCGACGACTCCAGCCCGGGCAAGTTCCTCCTCGCCACATGGTTCCGCTCCGGCTCCGACGACGACGGCCGGCCCAGTGGCTCCTCCCAGCTGCAGTCCGTGGTGTGGTTCGCCAGGCAGTCGTCGACGTACTCGTCGGCCGCCCTCGCCACGGCGCAGTCCGCTCTCAGCGTCACGGCCGACGGCCAGCTGGCGCTCGCGGACACCGCCGACGGCGGCGGCAATCGGGTGCTGTGGAGGGCGCCGATCCCCAGCCTCAAGCGCGGGTCCGTGCTCGCGCTCCTCGACTCCAGCAACCTCCAGTTCCTCGGCGACGGCGGCGGCCCGGAGAACGTGCTGTGGGCGAGCTTCTGGTACCCGACGGACACGCTGGTGCCGGGCCAGTCCTTGACCATGGACGATCGGTCCCAGGGGAAGCTCATCTCCAGGCGCGCGGACGCGGAGTTCACCACCGGCCGGTTCACCATGGGCGTCCAGACGGACGGCAACGTCGTGCTCTACGTGGACCTGCTCAGCGGCAACAGCCCGGACAACGCCTACTGGCAGGCCCATACCATCAGCTCCAGCGGCAACACGACGGTCACCTTCGACGACCAGGGCGGCCTCAGCTCCACTCTGTACAACGGCGACGTCCAGAGCCTGATATCACCGGTGGCGACCGGCAGCGCCGGCAAGTTCTACAGGTTCGCCAGGATGGACCCAGACGGCGTCGTCCGTGCCTATGCCCGCGCCAAGAACGTCCCGGACGGCGGCGGCAACACGTCATGGAGCGTCTCGGGGGCCTTCCCCAGCGACGCCTGCAACAAGAGGACATCCGGGCTGCAGGGCGTGTGCGGCCCGGGGTCGTACTGCACGGAGCAGAAGGACCGGCTCCGCTGCGTGTGCCCGTCGGGGTACACGTACACCGACGCGCAGCACACGGACAGCGGCTGCACGCCGGTGTTCGAGCCGCAGAGCTGCGACGGCGAGAACAACACCGAGGAGTACACGCTCGTCGATCTGCCCAACACCACCTGGGAGACATCGATCTACTACAAGAAGTTCACGTCGGTCACGGAGGACCAGTGCCGCGACTACTGCCTCAACGACTGCTACTGCGCCGCCGCGCTGATGATCGGCGGGACCGACTGCGCCGAGATGGCGGCGCTGACAAACGGGCGGCAGGCCAGCGACGTCACCACCAAGGCACTGATCAAAGTTCGGCGAAGCAATAATCCTCCGGCGAGGATGTCGGCGAGGACAAGGACCATAGTGGCCGTGACAGTCTGCGTGGCCTTCGTGCTGCTGGCCTTCCCCGGCGGCTTCCTGGCAAGGCACTACGTGACCAAGAAGAGCAGAGAGAGGCAGGACTTGCTGAGCGTGAGAGCTTTCAGTTGGAAGGAGCTCCACAGAGCCACCAACGGCTTTGAGAAGCTGCTGGGTAAAGGGAGCTTCGGCGAGGTCTACCAAGGAGAGCTCAAATCCCCGCGGCGGCGCCTCATCGCGGTGAAGAGGCTCATCAACTCGAACGAGTACAGCGAGAGGGAGTTCAGCAATGAGGTGCAGTCCATCGGGCAGATCCACCACCGGAACCTGGTCCGCATGATCGGGTACTGCAAGGAAGGCAAGCACCGGATGCTGGTGCTGGAGTTCATGCCGGGAGGGTCGCTCCGCGGATTCCTCTTCAAGCCGGAGCGGCCGCCGTGGAGCTGGCGCGCCGAGGCGGCGCTCGGCATCGCCAGGGGGATCGAGTACCTCCACGACGGATGTGTCTCCCCGATCATGCACTGCGACATTAAGCCGGACAACATACTCCTCGACGGCGCTTACGCCCCCAAGATCACCGACTTCGGGATCTCCAAGCTGCTCGGGAACCAGCAGGTGCACACCACGGTGACCAACATTAGGGGCACCAGGGGGTACATCGCCCCGGAGTGGTTCCGCAGCGACGCGCGGATCGACACCAAGGTGGACGTGTACAGTTTCGGCGTCGTGCTGCTGGAGATGATCTGCTGCCGGAAGTGCCAGGACCCGTTGGTCGACCAGGGCGGGGACGAGACGGTCACGCTGTTTGGGTGGGCGATCCAGCTGGTGAGCAGCCAGAGGACTGAGCTCATACTGCCTGACGACGACGATGCGGCGGCGGATATGGAGAGAGTGGAGAGGTTCGCGCGCGTGGCGTTCTGGTGCATCGAGCCCAACCCGTCGCTCCGGCCGACGATGCACCATGTGGTGCAGATGCTGGAGAGCGCGGTTGGTGAGGCTGAGGTGCTACCTGACCCTCCCGCTTGTTACATGGACTCGGCTCCTTTGATCGTGTCTTCTGTTTAGATTGAGTGCATCGAGCACAACGATTTTTTGTGCTTATCGAGACAGTGCTATGGAATGATCCACCAACCAGCCATGATCATCTCTACTGTTCAAGGTGGAAATACACACACCAAACACTCCCCTTTTCTTTCTCTTAAAACTGCGAATCAATCCAGATTAAAAATGTTTCTAGAGAAGTTTCAAAAGAATTTCGGTGGGTTTCAATATTTTCTTTACAAATTTTCTTGGAACATATTCGCATGATCCTAATATGTTTTTGTGTACTTATATTGACTTTTTCCATGTTTCAGAAATGTGTCACACGGTATTTGTTACTTTTAGATAAAGTTCAGAGATGCTTTACTGTATTCATAAAAGCACTTTAAAAATGACACCCTTGATTTCTTAGGCTAGTTATAGTGGGAAGTACTCCCTCCGTTTCTTTTTAGTCTGCATATAAGGTTTGGTCAAAGTCAAGCTTTACATAGTTTGACTAACTTTATATTAAAAAATATCAACATTCACAATATGAAATCTACATTTTCAGATGCACCATGAAATGTATTTTCATATTATATAGTTTAAGTATTGTCGATGTTTATATTTTTTAATATAAATTTGGTCAAACTTTGTGTAGTTTGACTTTGACCAAAACTTATACGCAGAGGTAAAAGAAACTGAGGGAGTATGCGTATGATACTACCATCATAGTGCATAATATCATAAAGTACACTAGATCGTTGTGGTAGTATCATAGTGCATAGTATGATCATCTATGATAGTATCATAAAATACACTAGATACCGTATCATGTTAAATACTATGCTACTTTGTGTCATGCAACTTCAAGCGGTCGTTGTGGGTTTGGAGTGGGTTGGGGTGATGTTGACGTTCTTATGCACCGGTGTATCCTACCTCGCGCGTGTGTGGTGTGATGTTGAGTTGTATGGTCGTTGCTTTATTTATAAAGTGAGGCCCGAGCCTTTTTCAGTTAAGTCCATCAGACAACTAAGATCCATCAACATTCATTTTCGTTCGGTTGACTGGTCGTTCAGTGCAGTGTAGGGTCACTGCCATTACTTTGTCACGGACGTGGTCGCCGGGACAGTTGTACGGTTTCCGTGTAAAGGAAACCCAGCGTGCCCAAGCGGCACACCGAGGAGCCCCGTCTCCCGAACCCTACATTGGTTTGTCTCCCGTACCGTACATTGTCTGGAGCTAAGTCAAGCGAAAGCCGAAAGCAGTGACGCTTCGGGGTTGACGATAGTCACGGCGCATCACAACAGTTGTGCCTGTCGCCGGTCAGGGCCGTAGGCTCGCATGACCTGGAAGTCTTCCCCTGCTGCGCACTACGGTGAGATCTGAGATGGACACCACGAGGAAGCTTCGCAGTTGGCACGATCATCGTTCATGTAGGGTGCATGCGTGCATGTAGTAGCTCCGTACGTACGGTGGCATGGACCCCGAGTCTTGTCCGGTTTTCCGCGGATGAAATGGGACATGACGGGGACGGGTGGAGCATGAGCAACGTCGCAAGTCGCAACGGAATGAATTGTGAAGACGTGTCGCGCGTGTGTCGTACACGCGCATCCTTGACCGTGGAGACGGGTTTTTTGTTGCGAGTTGCGACTAGTCCGACACTTGTCGTCACCCCACTACGCGGCTGATCACGGGATATGGTCCGAACTAGATTTTTTAAAATATCATTTTTATAACAAATTTCGAAAATATTGGTCTAATACGGAAAAATCAAAACGATGACCCGTCGGCCTCACTCGGGCCGAAGAGCCAGTCTTTGATCACGCTTAGGCAGGAGATTCACTCTTTGTCCAGCATAGGTCAAAGAGTTGTTTTCGGTTTACCTTGGGCCGAAGAGTGGCATAACTGAGCCAAAGAGCCATCGGCGGCGGCCCGTAGGCCGAAGAGATTAACTTCGGTTAGTCTAGTCTTCGGCCAAAGCGAGGCCGAAGAGGTCGGGAGCGACATCAAGCGGACAACATACTCCTTGACGGCGCGCACACCCCCAAGATCACCGACATCGGGATCTCCAAGCTGCTCGGGAACCAGCAAGTGCACACCACGGTGACCAACATCAGGGGCACCAGGGGGTCCATCGCCCCGGAATGGTTTCGCGGCAACGCGCGGATCGACACCAAGGTGGATGTGTACAACTTCGGCGTCGTGCTGATGGAGATGATCTGCTGCCGAAAGTGGCAGGACCCGTTGTCCGACTAGGGAGGAGACGAGGCAGTCATGCTGTTCGAGTGGGCGATCCAACTAGTCAGCAGCCAGAGGACTGAGCTCATACTGCCGGAAGACAATGACGCGGTGGCGAACTTGGAGAGGGTGGAGAGGTTCGCGCGTGTGGCGTTCTGGTGCATCGAGCCCAACCCGTCGCTCCGGCCGACGATGCACCATGTGGTGCAGATGCTGGAGAGCGTGGTTGCTGAGGCTGAGGTGCTACCTGACCCTCCCTCGTGTTACATGGACTTGGCTCCTTTGACCGTGTCTTTTGTTTAATTACATTGAGTGCATCGAGCACAACCATATTTTTGTTACCGAGAACAACAATGATACACAATAGCTATAATTTGAATTTGGGTGAGTCGAATGTTGCATGAATGAAGGAACAACTGGAGGAAAGGAAGGAGCTCGCTGGAGATCTATCTTTGGGCGGCAGGCGACCCCATGATCTATCTTAGGGGTGTGGAGTGGTGCAAGTTCGTGGGAAAAAAACTTGACATCATCGGGGTTAGAGGGATGGCCGGGGGCAGCGGCAGCACAACGATGGGCGGCGGGTGAGGGGAGGGCAGGGCGGCGAGCTGGTCACGGGAGTGCCCCCAACTATGGGCGGTGGAAGTGGGCAATTACGACCGGTCTAGATTAGCGGGTGTGAGAGAAAGAAGGGAAACAATAGGTGCCGCTTTGAGGTTGAAGACGAAGCATTGTCCATTGAATCTTGATCCAACGGTTGAGATAGAAAGATGAGAATCGACTGCCCCTTTTTCAGTTTCCAAGTGACTGGCACAGTGGCACCTAGCCTTTCCCAATAATAACTCGTATTTAGGGTCCTAAAAAACTCGTATTCAGGGTGTGAAGGTTTGGTTCCTGAATGTATATGTTGGGGAACGTAGTAATTTCAAAAAAATTCCTACACACACGCAAGATCATGGTGATGCATAGCAATGAGATGTGATAGTGTTGTCCACGTAGCCTCGTAGACCGAAAGCGGAAGCGTTAGCACAACGCGGTTGATGTAGTCGTACGTCTTCACGATCCGACCGATCCAAGTACCGAACGTACGGCACATCCGAGTTCAGCACACGTTCAGCTCGATGACGTCCCTCGAACTCTGATCCAGCCAAGCTTTGAGGGAGAGTTTCATCAGCACGACGGTGTGGTGACGGTGATGATGTAGCTACTGACGCAGGGCTTCGCCTAAGCACCGCTACAATATGATCAAGGTGGAATATGGTGGAGGGGGGCACCGCACACGGCTAAGAGATCAAGAGATCAATTGTTGTGTCTAGAGGTGCCCCTTGCCTTAGTATATAAAGGAGGAGAGGAGTGGAGGGGCCGAGCCTCTCTATGGCGTGCCCTGGGGAGTCCTACTCCCACCGGGAGTAGGATTCCCCCCTTCCATGTAGTAGGAGTAGGAGTCAAGGAAAGGGAAAAGAGAAGACAAGGAAGGAGGGGGCGCAGCCCCTCCCCCTAGTCCAATTCGGACTAGGCCTTGGGGGGCGTGCAGCCTCCCCTCTCTCTTTCCCCTAAAGCAAAATAAGGCATATATACTCCCCGGCGAATTCCCGTAACTCTCCGGTACTCCGATAAATACCCGAATCATTCGGAACCTTTCCGATGTCCGAATATAGTTGTCCAATATATCGATCTTTATGTCTTGATCATTTCGAGACTCCTCGTCATGTCCTTGATCTCATACGGGACTCCGAAATACTTTCGGTACATCAAAACACATAACTCATAATATAAATCGTCACCGAACGTTAAGCGTGCGGACCCTACGGGTTCGAGAATTATGTAGACATGACCGAGACTCATTTCCGGTCAATAACCTATAGTGGCACCTGGATGCTCATATTGGATCCCACATATTCTACAAAGATCTTTATCGGTCAAACCTCATAACAACATACGTTATTCCCTTTGTCATCGGTATGTTACTTGCTCGAGATTCGATCGTCGGTATCTCAATACCTAGTTCAATCTCGTTACCGGCAAGTCTCTTTACTCGCTCCGTAATGCATCATCCCGCAACTAACTCATTACTTACATTGCTTGCAAGGTTTATAGTGATGTGCATTACCGAGAGGGCCCAGAGATACCTCACCGACAATCGGAGTGACAAATCCTAATCTCGAAATATGCCAACCCAACATGTACCTTCGGAGACACCTGTAGAGCACCTTTATAATCACCCAGTTACGTTGTGATGTTTGGTAACACACAAAGTGTTCCTCCGGTAAACGGGAGTTGCATAATCTCATAGTCATAGGAACATGTATAAGTCATGAAGAAAGCAATAGCAACATACTAAACGATCAAGTGCTAAGCTAACGGAATGGGTCAAGTCAATCACATCATTCTCTAATGATGTGATCCTGTTAATCAAATGACAACTCATGTCTATGGCTAGCAAACTTAACCATCTTTGATTCAACGAGCTAGTCAAGTACAGGCATACTAGTGACATTATGTTTGTCTATGTATTCACACATGTACTAAGTTTCCGGTTAATACAATTCTAGCATTAATAATAAACATTTATCATGATATAAGGAAATATAAATAACAACTTTATTATTGCCTATAGGGCATATTTCCTTCAGTCTCCCACTTGCACTAGAGTCAATAATCTAGTTTACATCACCATGTGATTTAATACCAATATCCACATCTGTATGTGGTTAACACCCATAGTTCACATCGTCATGTGACCAACATCCGAAGGATTTACTAGAGTCAATAATCTAGTTCACATCGCTATGTGATTAACACCCAAAGAGTACTAAGGTATGATCATGTTTTGTTTGTGAGAGAAGTTTAGTCAACGTGTCTATCACATACAGAGCCGTATGTATTTTGCAAATATTATATGTCTGCAATGCTCTGCATGGAGCTACTCTAGCTAATTGCTCCCACTTTCAATATGTATCCAGATTGAGACTTAGAGTCATCTGGATCGGTGTAAAATCTTGCACCGATCTAACTCTTTACGACCAATTCTTTTATCACCTCCATAATCGAGAAACATTTCCTTAGTCCTTACTAAGGATATTCTTGACCGCTGCCCAGTGATCTATTGCTAGATCAAAATTGTACTCCCTTGCCAAACGCAGAGCAAGGTATACAATAGGTCTGGTACATGATACATCTCCATCGTATCTATAATTTTTGATTGTTCCATGCCGAGATTCTACAACTTTCATATACTTTTGGCAACTTTTTATATTATTTTTGGGACTAACATATTGATCTAGTGCCCAGTGCCAGTTCCTATTTGTTGCATGTTTTATGTTTCACAGAAACCCAATATCAAATAGATTCCAAACGGGATAAAAACGGATGGAGAATTATTTTGGAATATTTATGATTTTTGGGCAGTAAAATCAATACGAGACGGTGCCCGAGGGGGCCACGAGACAGGATGCGCGCCCCAGGGAGGCAGGCGCGCCGTGGACTCTCCTGCCCCTCCATAAGGCGGTTGACGCTCTTCTTTTGCCGCAATAAAGCTAATTTTATGAGAAAGATCTGGGCGAAAGATTCACCCCAATCGGAGTTACGGATCTCCGGATATAAAAGAAACGGTGAAGGGCAGAATCTGGCTACGCAGAAACAAAGAGAGACAAAGAGATAGATCCAATCTCGGAGGGGCTCTCGCCCCTCCCACGCCATGAGAGCCAAGGACCAGAGGGGGAAACCCTTCTCCCATCTAGGGAGGAGGTCAAGGAAGAAGAAGAAGAAGAAGAAGAAGGGGGGCCCTCTACCCCTTGCTTCCGATGGCGACGGAACGCTGCCGGGGGCCATCATCATCACCGCGATCTACACCAACACCTTTGCCGTCTTCACCAACATCTCCATCACCTTCCCCCATCTATATTCAGCGGTCCACTCTCCCGCAACCCGTTGTACTCTCTACTTGAACATGGTGCTTTATGGTTCATATTATTATCCGATGATGTGTTGCCGTCCTATGATGTTTGAGTAGATTTTCATTGTCCTATCGGTGATTGATGAATTGCTATGATTGGTTTGAGTTGTGTGTTTTATTATTGGTGCTGTCCTATAGTGCTCTCCGTGTCGCACAAGCGTGAGGGATCCCCACTATAGGGTTTGCAATATGTTCATGATTTGCTTATGGTGGGTGGCGTGAGTGACAGAAGCACAGACCCGAGTAAGTAGGTTGTTTGCGTATGGGATAAAGGGGACTTGATACTTTAATGCTATGGTTGGGTTTTACCTTAATGATCTTTAGTAGTTGTGGATGCTTGCTAGAGTTCCAATCATAAGTGCATATGATCCAAGAAGAGAAAGTATGTTAGTTTATGCCTCTCCCTCAAATAGAATTGCAATAGTGATTACCGTTCTAGTAACATAGTCAATTGCTTAGGGACAATTTCACAACTCCTACCACCACTTTTCCACACTCGCTATATTTACTTTATTACATCTTTATCTAAACATCCCCTAGTTTATATTTACGTGTTCTTTATTATCTTGCAAACCTATCCTATCACACCTACAAAGTATTTCTAGTTTCATACCTGTTCTAGGTAAAGCAAACACTAAGCGTGCGTCGAGTCGTATCAGTGGCAGATAGGGCTTGAGAGAGTATTTGTTCTACCTTTAGCTCCTCGTTGGGTTTGACACTCTTACTATCGAAAGAGGCTACAGTTATCCCATATACTTGCGGGTCATCAAGACCTTTTTCTGGCGCCGTTGCCGGGGAGCCATAGCGTGGGGTGAATATTCTCGTGTGTGCTTGTTTGCTTTATCACTAAGTAATTTTTATTTGCTATTATAAGTTGTTTTCTATCTTTAGTTATGGGTAGGAAAAGCAAAATACCAAAAAAATTAGTTGTACCTACTGCACCAATGGTTGAAGAACCACTCAAAATCTATCACAGTAGTGAAGCTTTTTACTTAGATCATCTTCGATCCCTATGTGCTCGTGTTGAAACCCCAACTAGCTTAGTTGAGGGCAAATCTTTAGATGAGCATGCTTGTTATATGCGACACCGTATATCTGAAAAAGGGAAACTTTTACTGGATCAAATTCATCGTTTGCAATGCTATGCTTGGACTTTATGTGAACTATATGATTTTACTTGTTGTTCTGAAAACCCTAAGAAACACCTTCCCTATCAATGCTTGTCTAGTGATAATGGAATCGTATCTTCGTATGTTAAGGGTGTTTATAATTACTATGATGTTCAACATATTGAAGAATTTGTTGCTTTTAAGGGTGCTTATGAAATTGCTTCTTTGATTGAAAAGTATGATGCTACTCTCTACAAATCTGAAAATTTTGCCATACTTGAATATTGTTATGATAATTATGCTTCTAATGCCTATGTTAAACCATATATTGAGGAATTTTTCGCTGTCCAAGAAGAGACTAATATTTTGTAGGAAGCTATGGAAGAAGAAATTGATGAAACTGTGAGCTCATTGGATGAAAAAGATGAGGAGGAGAGCGAAGAACAAAAGGAGGAAGAGCGGATTAGCTACCCGTGCCCACCTTCTAATGAGAGTAACTCTTCAACTCATACATTGTTTAATTTCCCTTCGTGCTTACCGAAGGATGATTGCTATGATGATTGTTATGATCCCGTTGATTATCTTGAATTACCCCTTTTTGATGATGCTTGATATGCTTGTGGACAAGATGCCAATATGAATTATGCTTATGGAGATGAACTTGCTATAGTTCCTTATGTTGAACATGAAATTGTTGCTATTGCACCCACGCATGATAGTCCTATTATCTTTTTGAATTCTCCCGACTACACTATATCGGAGAAGTTTGTGCTTATTAAGGATTATATTGATGGTTTGCCTTTTACCATTGCACATGATGATTTTGATACATATAATATGCATGTGCTTGCTGCTCCTACTTGCAATTATTATGAGAGAGTAACTATATCTTCACCTCTCTATGTTTCCAATATGATAAAATTGCAAGAAACCGCTTATACTATGCATTGGTCTTTACTTGGTGTGCATGAATTGTTCTTTTATGACATGCCGATGCATAGGAAGAGAGTTAGACTTCGTTTATGCATGATATATGTTACTTTGTGCTCACTACTAAATTACAAATCATTGTTAATTAAAATTGGCTTTGATATACCTTGGGATCCGGGTGGATCCATTACTTGAGCACTATATGCCTAGCTTAATGGCTTTAAAGAAAGCGCTGCCAGGGAGACAACCCGTAAGTTTTAGAGAGTCATTTATTTCTGTTGAGTGCTTTTATATAGTTCAATAACAAAAAACATAAAGAGGGGAAACCAAAATTTTCAAAAAGGAAAGTGAAAGTGAGAGAGACAAGCATTGTTGAAGTGGGAGAGCTCCTTGAACTTTGTTCATGCTCACGGAAACTTTGTGGATCTTGATTAAAGAAAATTTTCATCAAAAATAATTATCCCCTTGTAAAATTCCATTGTATTATAAAAATAATGTGCCAAGGTTTGCCTTTAGGATGTTTCCAATGCTTGTTGGTTTTTGCGTTGCAAGACAGAAACTTTGGCTGTAGTGCTCGATTTTACATTGTTTACAGGGATGCCAAACGGTTATGATTCCTTTTTGCACTGTCTTTCTGTACAAATTGTTTATTTTTCCTAATTTTGGTAGAATTTTTGGGATACCAGAAGTATGATGAATGTTCAGATTGCTACAGACTGTTCTGTTTTTGACAGATTCTGTTTTTAATGCATAGTTTGCTTGTTTAGATGAAACTATCAATTTATATTAGTGGATTAAGCCATGGAAAGGTTATATTACAGTAGACACAATGCAAAAACAAAATATGAATTGGTTTTCTACATTACTTAGAGTAGTGATTTGCTTTATTATACTAACGGATCTTACCGAGTTTTCTGTTGAAGTTTTGTGTGGATGAAGTGTCTAATCGAGGAGGTCTCGATATGAGGAAAAGGAAGAGAGGCAAGAGCTCAAGCTTGGGGATTCCCAAGGCACCCCAAGTAAATATTAAAGGAGACTCAAGCGTCTAAGCTTGGGGATGCCCCGGAAAGCATCCCCTCTTTCTTCAACAAGTATCGGTATGTTTTCGGATTCGTTTCGTTCATGCGATATGTGCAAGTCTTGGAGCGTCTTTTGCATTTAGTTTTAATTTTTCTTTTATGCACCATGATGGTATGAGATAGTCCTTGGTTGATTATAAAATGCTCATTGCACTTCACTTAAATCTTTTGAGTATGGCTTTATAGAATGCTTCATGTGCTTCACGTATATCGTTTGAAGTTTGGATTGCCTGTTTCTCTTCACATAGAAAACCGCAATTTGTAGAATGCTCTTTTGCTTCATTTATATTTGTTATAGCGTGGGAATATATTTTGTAGAAAGAATTAAACTCTCTTGCTTCATGTATATCTATTTAGAGAGACGACGTGAATTGGTCATTCACATGGTTAGTCATAAAATCCTACATAAACTTGTAGATCGCTGAATATGATATGTTTGATTCCTTGCAATAGTTTTGCAATATAGAGGTGAGAATATGTGGGAGGTACTATTAGATGGTTGTGTTTAGTAAGGATGTTGGTGTTAAGGTTTGTGATTCCCGGCATGCACGTATGGTCTACTAACTATGTGACCAAATTGGCGCGCATTGTATTTTGATTGTTTATCTTTGCGTGAAGGTCGGGGGCGCGTGATGATTAACTCCTATCAACCTCCCCCCTAGGAGCATGCGTGTAGTACTCTGTTTCAAGAGCTAATAGATTTTGCAATAAGTATGTGAGTTCTTTATGACTAATGTTGAGTCCATGGATTATACGCACTTTTACCTTTCCATCATTGCTAGCCTCTTCGGTACCATGCATTGCCCTTTCTCACCTCGAGAGTCGGTGCAAACTTCACCGGTGCATCCAAACCCCGTGATATGATAAGCTCTATCACACGTAAGCCTCCTTATATCTTCCTCAAAACAGCCACCATACCTACCTATCATGGCATTTCCATAGCCATTCTGAGATATATTGCCATGCAACTTCCATCATCATCATATACATGACTTGAGCATCCATTGTCATATTGCTTTGCATGATCGTAAGATAGCTAGCATGATGTTTTCATGGCTTGTCCATTTTTTGATGTCATTGCTACGCTAGATCATTGCACATCCCGGTACACGGCCGGAGGCATTCATATAAAGTCATATCTTTGTTCTAGATATCGAGTCGTAATATTGAGTTGTAAGTAAATAAAAGTGTGATGATCATCATTATAGAGCATTGCCCCATGAAAAAAAAAGAAAAAAGAAAAAAAAGAAAAAAAAGGGAAAGGCCAAACAAGCCTAAATAAAAAAGGGGCCCAAAGAAGCCCACCCAAAAAGAAAAAAAATAAAAAGGAAAAAAAGAAAAAAAGAAAAGGGGCAATGTTACTATCCTTTTACCACACTTGTGCTTCAGAGTAGCACCATGTTCTTCATATAGAGAGTCTCCTATGTTGTCACTTTCATATACTAGTGGGAATTTTTTATTATAGAACTTGGCTTGTATATTCCAACGATGGGCTTCCTCAAATGCCCTAGGTCTTCATGAGCAAGCAAGTTGGATGCACACCCACTTAGTTTTCAGTTTGAGCTTTCATACACTTATAGCTCTTAGTGCATCCATTGCATGGCAATCCCTACTCCTCACATTGACATCAATTGATGGGCATCTCCATAGCCCGTTGATTAGCCGCGTCGATGTGAGACTTTCTCCCTTTTTGTCTTCTCCACATAACCTCCACCATCATATTCTATTCCACCCATAGTGCTATATCCATGGATCACGCTCATGTATTGCGTGAAAGTTGAAAAGGTTTGAGAATACTGAAGTATGAAAATATTGCTTGGCTAACACCGGGATAGGCATGAGGGGTACCTTGTGTTAAGAAAAGGGAGCATACATGACTATATGATTTTGTAGGGATAACGTTCTGGAAGCATTGATATTTTGAAAGACATGATTGTTTGTTGGGATGCCCTAAGTATTATTGTTTTTATGTCAAATGATAGACTATTGCTTTGAATCACTCATGTCTTAATATTCATGCCATGATTAGACATATGATCAAGATTATGCTAGGTAACATTCCACATCAAAAATTATCTTTTTTATCATTTACCTACTCGAGGACGAGCAGGAATTAAGCTTGAGGATGCTGATACGTCTCCGTCGTATCTATAATTTTTGATTATTCCATGCCGATATTCTACAACTTTCATATACTTTTGGCAACTTTTTATATTATTTTTGGGACTAACATATTGACTCAGCGCCCAGTGCCAGTTCCTTTTTGTTGCATGTTTTATGTTTCGCAGAAACCCAATATCAAACAGACTCCAAACGGTATAAAAACGGATGGAGAATTATTTTGGAATATTTATGATTTTTGGGAAGTAAAATCAACGCGAGATGGTGCCCGAGGGGGCCACGAGACAGGGGCGCGCCCCAGGGAGGCAGGCGCGCCCTGGACTCTCCTGCCCCCCCCCCCCCGTAAGGCGGTTGATGCTCTTCTTTTGCCGCAATAAAGCTAATTTTATGAGAAAGATCTGGGCGAAAGATTCACCCCAATCGAAGTTACGGATCTCCGGATATAAAAGAAACGGTGAAGGGGCAGAATCTGGGAACGCGGAAACAGAGAGAGAGAGATAGATCCGATCTCGGAGGGGCTCTCGCCCCTCCCACGCCATGGGAGCCAAGGACCAGAGGGGAAACCCTTCCCCCATCTAGGGAGGAGGTCAAGGAAGAAGAAGAAGAAGGGGGCGCTCTCCCCGTTGCTTCCGGTGGCCCCGGAACACTGTCGGGGGCCATCATCATCACCACGATCTACACCAACACCTCTGCCATCTTCACCAACATCTCCATCACCTTCCCCCATCTATATTCAGCGGTCCACTCTCCCACAACCCGTTGTACCCTCTACTTGAACATGGTGCTTTATGCTTCATATTATTATCCAATGATGTGTTGCCATCCTATGATGTCTGAGTAGATTTTCGTTGTCCTATCGGTGATTGATGAATTGCTATGATTGGTTTGAGTTGCATGTTTTATTATTGGTGCTGTCCTATAGTGCTCTCCGTGTCGCGCAAGCGTGAGGGATCCCCGCTGTAGGGTTTGCAATATGTTCATGATTTGCTTATGGTGGGTGGCGTGAGTGACAGAAGCACAGACCCGAGTAAGTAGGTTGTTTGCATATGGGATAAAGGGGACTTGATACTTTAATGCTATGGTTGGGTTTTACCTTAATGATCTTTAGTAGTTGCGGATGCTTGCTAGAGTTGCAATCATAAGTGCATATGATCCAAGAAGAGAAAGTATGTTAGCTTATGCCTCTCCCTCAAATAGAATTGCAATAGTGATTACCGGTCTAGTAACATAGTCAATTGCTTAGGGACAATTTCACAACTCCTACCACCACTTTTCCACACTCGTTATATTTATTTTATTACATCTTTATCTAAAAAGCCCCTAGTTTATATTTACGTGTTCTTTATTGTCTTGCAAACCTATCCTATCACACCTACAAAGTATTTCTAGTTTGATACTTGTTCTAGGTAAAGCAAACACTAAGCGTGTGTGAGTCGTATCAGTGGCAGATAGGGCTTGAGAGAGTATTTGTTCTACCTTTAGCTCCTCATTGGGTTCAACACTCTTACTTATCGAAAGAGGCTACAATTATCCCGTATACTTGCGGGTCATCAGTACACAACATAGCATATTTATAGAACCTATGACTAAGGCACATGTCGGGTTTTGAATCACTATTGCAATTCTATTTGAGGGAGAGGCATAAGCTAACATACTTTCTCTTCTTGGATCATATGCACTTATGATTGTAACTCTAGCAAGCATCTGCAATTACTAAAGATTCATTAAGGTAAAACCCAACCATAGCATTAAAGTATCAAGTCCCCTTTATCCCATACGCAAACAACCTACTTACTCGGGTCTGTGCTTCTGTTCACTCACGCCACCCACCATAAGCAAATCATAAACATATTGCAAACCCTACAGTGGGGATCCCTCATGCTTGGGCGACACGGAGACCACAATAGGACAACACCAATAATAAAACATGCAACTCAAACCAATCACGATCATCAATTAACCCATAGGACAAAACGGATCTACTCAAACATCATAAGATAGCCATACATCATTGGGAAATAATATATAGCGTTGAGCACCATGTTTAAGTAGAGATTACAGCGGGTAAGAAAGAGGTTACACCGCTTCAAAGAGGGGGGGAAGAGTTGGTGATGAAGGCAGTGAAGTTGTTGGTGAAGATCGTGTTGGGGAACGTTGCATAAAATAAAAAATTTCCTACGTTCACCAAGATCCATCTATGAGTTCATCTAGCAACGAGAGAGAGAGATGCATCTACATACCCTTGTAAATCGCGTGCGGAAGCGTTCAAGAGAACGGGGTTGAGGTAGTCGTTCTCGTCGTGATCCTATCACCGGAGATCCTAGCGCCGAACGGACGGCACCTCCGCGTTCAACACATGTACGGTCAGCGTGACGTCTCCTCCGTCTTGATCCAGCAAGGGGGAAGGAGAGGTTGATGAAGATCCAACAGTACGACGGCGTGGTGGTGGATGCAGCAGGGCTCCGGCAGGGCTTCACCAAGCAACTACGGGAGGAGGATGAGGTGTAGCAGGGGGAGGGAGGCGCCAAGACTTAGGTGCGACTGCCCTCCCTCCCCCCTCCTTTATATAGGCCCCCTGGGGCGGCACCAGCCCTGGAGATCAGATCTCCAAGGGGGGCGACGGCTAGGGGGGGGGGTGGAGTGCCCCCCAAGGCAAGTGGGGTGCGCCCCCCACCCTAGGGTTTTCAACCCTAGGCGCAGGGGGGCAAGGGGGGGGGGGGTGCACCAGCCCACTAGGGGCTGGTTCCCCTCCCACTTCAGCCCACGGGGCCCTTCGGGATAGGTGGCCCCACCCGGTGGACCCCCGGGGCCCTTTCGGTGGTCCCGGTACAATACCGGATGACCCCAAAACTTTCCCGATGGCCGAAACCACACTTCCTATATATAATTCTTTACCTCCGGACCATTCCGAAACTCCTCGTGATGTCCGGGATCTCATCCGGGACTCTGAACAACTTTCGGTTTGCTGCATAATCATATTCATACAACCCTAGCATCATCGAACCTTAAGTGTGTAGACCCTACGGGTTCGGGAGACATGCAGACATGACCGAGACGGCTCTCTGGTCAATAATCAACAGCGGGATCTGGATACCCATGTTGGCTCCCACATAATCCTCGATGATCTCATCAGATGAACCACGATGTCGAGGATTCAAGCAACCCCGTATACTATTCCCTTTGTCAGACGGTATGTTACTTGCCCGAGATTCAATCATCGGTATCCCAATACCTCGTTCAATCTCGTTGCCGGCAAGTCACTTTACTCGTACCGTAATGCATGATCCCGTGACCAGACACTTGATTACCTTGAGCTCATTATGATGATGCACTACCGAGTGGGCCCAGTGATACCTCTCCGTTATACGGAGTGACAAATCCCAGTCTCGATCCGTGTCAACCCAACATACACTTTCAGAGATACCTGTAGTGCACCTTTATAGTCACCCAGTTACGTTGTGACGTTCGGTACACCCAAAGCACTCCTACGGTATCCGGGAGTTACTCGATCTCATGGTCTAAGGAAGAGATACTTGACATAGGAAAAGCTCTAGCAAACGAACTACACGATCTTTGTGCTATGCTTAGGATTGGGTCTTGTCCGTCACATCATTCCCCTAATGATGTGATCCCGTTATCAATGACATCCAATGTCCATAGTCAGGAAACCATGACTATCTGTTGATCAACGAGCTAGTCAACTAGAGGCTTACTAGGGACATGTTATGGTCTAAGTATTCACACGTGTATTACGATTTCTGGATAATACAATTATAGCATGAGTAAAAGACAATTATCATGAACAAGGAAATATAATAATAATCCTTTTATTATTGCCTCTAGGGCATATTTCCAATAGTCTCCCACTTGCATTAGAGTCAATAATCTAGTTACATTGTGATGAATCGAACACCCATAGAGTTCTGGTGTTGATCATGTTTTGCTCGCGGAAGAGGTTTAGTCAATGGATCTGTGACATTCAGATCCATATGTACTTTGCAAATTTCTATGTCTCCATCTTGAACATTTTCACAGATGGAGTTGAAACGATGCTTGATGTGCCTGGTCTTCTTGTGAAACCTGAGCTCCTTGGCAAGGGCAATAGCTCCAGTGTTGTCACAGAAGAGAGTGATTGGCCCCGATGCATTGGGTATGACTCCTAGGTCGGTGATGAACTCCTTCATCCATATTGCTTCATGCACTGCCTTCGAGGCTGCCATGTACTCCGCTTCACATGTAGATCCCGCCACGACGCTCTGCTTGCAACTGCACCAGCTTACTGCTCCATGATTCAACATATACACGTATCCGATTTGTGACTTAGAGTCATCCAGATCTGTGTCGAAGCTAGCGTCGACGTAACCCTTTACGACGAGCTCTTCGTCACCTCCATAAATGAGAAACATGTCCTTTGTCCTTTTCAGGTACTTTAGGATATTCTTGACCGCTGTCCAGTGTTCCATGCCGGGATTACTTTGGTACCTACCTACCAAACTTACGGCAAGGTTTACATCTGGTCTGGTACACAGCATGGCATACATAATAGATCCTATGGCTGAGGCATAGGGGATGACACTCATCTCTTCTTTATCTTTTTCCGTGGTCGGGCATTGAGCCGAGCTCAATCTCACACCCTGCAATACAGGCAAGAACCCTTTCTTGGACTGATCCATTTTGAACTTCTTCAAAATCTTAACAAGGTATGTGCTTTGTGAAAGACCTATGAGGCGTCTCGATCTATCCCTATAGATTTTGATGCCTAATATGTAAGCAGCTTCTCCAAGGTCCTTCATTGAAAAACACTTATTCAAGTAGGCCTTAATGCTGTCCAAAAATTCTATATCATTTCCCATCAAAAGTATGTCATCTACATATAATATGAGAAATGCTACAGAGCTCCCACTCACTTTCTTGTAATCGCAGGCTTCTCCATAAGTCTGCATAAACCCAAACGCTTTGATCATCTCATCAAAGTGAATGTTCCAACTCCGAGATGCTTGCACCAGCCCATAAATGGATCGCTGGAGCTTGCATACTTTGTTAGCATTCTTAGGATCGACAAAACCTTCCGGCTGCATCATATACAGCTCTTCCTTAAGATAACCGTTAAGGAATGCCGTTTTGACGTCCATCTGCCATATCTCATAATCATAGTATGCAGCAATTGCTAACATGATTCGGATGGACTTAAGCTTTGCTACGGGAGAGAAAGTCTCATCGTAGTCAACCCCTTGAACTTGTCGATAACCCTTAGCAACAAGTCGAGCTTTATAGATGGTGACATTACCATCCGCGTCCGTCTTCTTCTTAAAGATCCATTTGTTTTCTATCGCTCGCCGATCATCGGGCAAGTCAGTCAAAGTACATACTTTGTTTTCATACATGGGTTCTATCTCGGACTGCATGGCTTCTAGCCATTTTTTGGAATCTAGGCCCGCAATTGCTTCTTCATAGTTCAAAGGTTCACCGTTGTCTAACAACATGATTTCCAGGACAGGGTTGCCATACCACTCTGGTGTGGAACGTGTCCTCGTGGACCTACGAAGTTCAGTAGCAACTTGATCCGAAGTACCTTGATCATCATCATTAATTTACTCTCCAGTCGGTGTAGGCACCACAGGAACTTTTTCCTGGGCTGCACTTCTTTCCGGTTCAAGAGGTAGTACTTCATCGAGTTCTACTTTCCTCCCACTTACTCCTTTCGAGAGAAACTCTTTTTCTAGAAAGGATTCGTTCTTGGCAACAAAGATCTTGCCTTCGGATCTAAGGTAGAAGGTATACCCAATGGTTTCCTTAGGGTATCCTATGAAGACGCATTTTTCCGACTTGGGTTCGAGCTTTTCAGGTTGAAGCTTCTTGACATAAGCATCGCATCCCCAAACTTTTAGAAACGACAGCTTAGGTTTCTTCCCAAACCATAATTCATACGGTGTCGTCTCAATGGATTTAGACGGTGCCCTATTTAAAGTGAATGTAGCTGTCTCTAGAGCGTATCCCCAAAATGATAGCGGTAAATCGGTAAGAGACATCATAGATCGCAGCATATCCAATAGAGTGTGATTACGACATTCGGACACACCATTACGCTGAGGTGTTCCAGGCGGCGTGAGTTGTGAAACGATTCCACATTTCCTTAAGTGCGTACCAAATTCGTGACTTAAATATTCTCCTCCACGATCCGATCGTAAGAATTTTATCTTTCGGTCACGTTGATTCTCTACTTCATTCTGAAATTCCTTGAACTTTTCAAAGGTCTCAGACTTGTGTTTCATCAAGTAGACATACCCATATCTACTTAAGTCATCGGTGAGATTGAGAACATAACAATATCCTCCGTGAGCCATAACGCTCATCGGACCACACACATCAGTATGTATGATTTCCAATAAGTTGGTTGCTCGCTCCATTGTTCCGGAGAACGGAGTCTTGGTCATTTTGCCCATGAGGCATGGTTCGCATGTGTCAAATGATTCATAATCGAGAGACTCTAAAAGTCCATCAGCATGGAGCTTCTTCATGCGCTTGACACCAATGTGACCAAGGCGGCAGTGCCACAAGTATGTGGGACTATCGTGATCAACTTTACATCTTTTGGTATTCACACTATGAATATGTGTAACATTACGTTCGAGATTCATTAAGAATAAACCATTGACCATCGGGGCATGACCATAAAACATATCTCTCATATAAATAGAACAACCATTATTCTCGGATTTAAATGAGTAGCCATCTCGTATTAAACGAGATCCAGATACAATGTTCATGCTCAAACTTGGCACTAAATAACAATTATTGAGGTTCATAACTAATCTCGTGGGTAAATGTAGAGGTAGCGTGCTGACGGCGATCACATCGACCTTGGAACCATTCCCGACGCGCATCGTCACCTCGTCCTTCGCCAGTCTCCGCTTATTCCGCAGCTCCTGCTGTGAGTTACAAATGTGAGCAACGGCACCGGTATCAAATACCCAGGAGTTACTACGAGTACTGGTAAGGTACACATCAATTACATGTATATCACATATACCTTTAGTGTTGCCGGCCTTCTTGTCCGCTAAGTATTTGGGGCAGTTCTGCTTCCAGTGACCCTTCCCTTTGCAATAAAAGCACTCAGTCCCAGGCTTGGGTCCATTCTTTGACTTCTTTCCGGCAACTGGCTTGCCGGGCGCGGCAACATCTTTGTCGTCCTTCTTGAAGTTCTTCTTACCCTTGCACTTCTTGAACTTGGTGGTTTTATTGACCATCAACACTTGATGTTCTTTCTTGATTTCAACCTCTGCTGACTTCAGCATTGAGAATACTTCAGGAATGGTCTTCACCATCCCCTGCATATTGTAGTTCATCACAAAGTTCTTGTAGCTTGGTGGGAACGACTGAAGGATTCTGTCAATGACCGCCTTGTCCGGGAGGTTAATGTCCAGCTGGGACAGGCGGTTGTGCAACCCAGACATTTTGAGTATATGCTCACTAACAGAACTGTTTTCCTCCATCTTACAACTATAGAACTTGTCGGAGACTTCATATCTCTCGACCCGGGCATGAGCTTGAAAAACCATTTTCAGCTCCTCGAACATCTCATATGCTCCGTGTTGCTCAAAATGCTTTTGGAGCCCCGGTTCTAAGCTGTAGAGCATGCCGCACTGAACGAGGGAGTAATCATCAGGACGTGACTGCCAAGCGTTCATAACGTCTTGGTTCTCTGGGATGGGTGCTTCACCTAGCGGTCCTTCTAGGACATATGCTTTCTTGGCTGCTATGAGGATGATCCTCAGGTTCCGGACCCAGTCCGAATAGTTGCTGCCACCATCTTTCAGCTTGGTTTTCTCTAGGAACGCGTTGAAGTTCATGTTGACATGAGCGTTGGCCATTTGATCTAAAAGACATATTTTGCAAAGATTTTAGACTAAGTTCATGATAGTTAAGTTCATCTAATCAAATTATTTAATGAACTCCCACTTAGATTTGACATCCCTCTAGTCATCTAAGTGTTACACGATCCGAGTCGACTAGGCCGTGTCCGATCATCACGTGAGAAGGACTAGTCATCATCGGTGAACATCTCCATGTTTATCGTATCTTCCATACGACTCATGTTCGACCTTTCGGTCTCTTGTGTTCCGAGGCCATGTATGTACATGCTAGGCTCGTCAAGTTAACCCTAAGTGTTTTGCATGTGTAAAACTGTCTTACACCCGTTGTATGTGAACGTAAGGATCTATCACACCCGATCATCACGTGGTGCTTCGAAACGATGAACTTTAGCAACGGCGCACAATTAGGGGGAACACTTTCTTGAAATTATTATAAGGGATCATCTTATTTACTACCGCCGTCCTAAGTAAACAAGATGCATAAAACATAATAAACATCACATGCAATTATATAAAGTAGTGACATGATATGGCCAATATCATATAGCTCCTTCGATCTCCATCTTCGGGGCTCCATGATCATCTTCGTCACCGGCATGACACCATGATCTCCATCATCATGATCTCCATCATCGTGCCTCCATGAAGTTGCTCGCCAACTATTACTTCTACTACTATAGCTAACGGTTTAGCAATAAAGTAAAGTAATTACATGGCGTTAAATCATTGACACGCAGGTCATACAATAATTAAGACAACTCCTATGGCTCCTGCCGGTTGTCATACTCATCGACATGCAAGTCGTGATTCCTATTACAAGAACATGATCTCATACATCACAATATATCATTCATCATTCATCACAACTTCTGGCCATATCACATCACATGACAATTGCTGCAAAAACAAGTTAGACGTCCTCTAATTGTTGTTGCATCTTTTACGTGGCTGCAATTGGGTTCTAGCAAGAACATTTTCTTACCTACGAATTGATGGGTAACGTAGTAATTTCAAAAAAATTCTTACGCACACGCAGGATCATGGTGATGCATAGCAACAAGAGGGGAGAGTGTGTCCACGTACCCTCGTAGACCGAAAGCGGAAGCGTTATGACAACGCGGTTGATGTAGTCGTACGTCTTCACAATCCGACCGATCCAAGTACCGAACGTACGGCATCTCCGAGTTCAGCACACGTTCAGCTCGACGACGATCCCCGGACTCCGATCCAGCAAAGTGTCGGGGATGAGTTCCGTCAGCACGACGGCGTGGTGACGATGATGATGTTCTATCGGCGCAGGGCTTCGCCTAAACTCCGCGACGATATGACCGAGGTGGAATATGGTGGAGGGGGGCACCGCACACGGCTAAGGAACGATCACGTAGATCAACTTGTGTGTTCTAGGGTGCCCCCCTGCCCCCGTATATAAAGGAGCAACGGGGGGTGCGGCCGGCCCTAGGAGGAGGCGCGCCGGAGGAGTCCTACTCCCACCGGGAGTAGGACTCCCCCCCTTTCCCTAGTTGGACTAGGACTTGGGGGGAAGGAGGAGAGGGGAGAAAGGAAAGGGGGGGGGGGCGCCGCCCCCCTCCTTGTCCTATTCGGACATGGGGGGGTGGGAGGGGCGCGCGGCTGCCCCTAGGCCTCCTCTCCTCTTCCTCCACTAGGCCCAATAAGGCCCATTAGGTCACCGGGGGGTTCCGGTAACCTCCCGGTACTCCGGTAAAATGCCGATTTCACCTGGAACACTTCCGATGTCCAAACATAGGCTTCCAATATATCAATCTTTATGTCTCGACCATTTCGAGACTCCTTGTCATGTCCGTGGTCACATCCGGGACTCCAAACAAACTTCGGTACATCAAAACTTATAAACTCATAATAAAACTGTCATCGTAACGTTAAGCGTGCGGACCCTACGGGTTCGAGAACTATGTAGACATGACCTAGAACTATTCTCGGTCAATAACCAATAGCGGAACCTGGATGCTCATATTGGCTCCTACATATTCTACGAAGATCTTTATCGGTCAAACCGCATAACAACATACATTGTTCCCTTTGTCATCGGCATGTTACTTGCCCGAGATTCGATCATCGGTATCCAATACCTAGTTCAATCTCGTTACCGGCAAGTCTCTTTCCTCGTTATGTAATACATCATCTCACAACTAACTCATTAGTCACATTGCTTGCAAGGCTTATAGTGATGTGCATTACCGAGAGGGCCCAGAGATACCTCTCCGACAATCGGAGTGACAAATCCTAATCTCGAAATACGCCAACCCAACATGTACCTTCGGAGACACCTGTAGTACTCCTTTATAATCACCCAGTTACGTTGTGACGTTTCGTAGCACCCAAAGTGTTCCTCCGGTAAACGGGAGTTGCATAATCTCATAGTCACAGGAACATGTATAATTTATGAAGAAAGCAATAGCAACATACTAAATGATTAAGTGCTAAGCTAACGGAATGGGTCAAGTCAATCACATCATTCTCCCAATTATGTGATCCCGTTAATCAAATGACAACTCTTTTGTCCATGGCTAGGAAACATAACCATCTTTGATAAATGAGCTAGTCAAGTAGAGGCATACTAGTGACACTATGTTTGTCTATGTATTCACACATGTATTATGTTTCCGGTTAATACAATTCTAGCATGAATAATAAACATTTATCATGATATAAGGAAATAAATAATAACTTTATCATTGCCTCTAGGGCATATTTCCTTCAGTCTCCCACTTGCACTAGAGTCAATAATCTAGTTCACATCGCCATGTGATTCAATACCAATATTCACATCTATATGTGATTAATACCCATAGTTCACATCGTCATGTGATCAACACCCAAAGGGTTTACTAGAGTCAATAATCTAGTTCACATCGTTATGTGATTAACACCCAAAGAGTACTAAGGTATGATCATGTTTTGCTTGTGAGAGAAGTTTAGTCAACGGGTCTGTCATATTCAGAGCCATATGTATTTTGCAAATATTCTATGTCCACAATGCTCTACGCGGAGCTACTCTAGATGGTTGCTCCCACTTTCCATATGTATCCAGATTGAGACTTAGAGTCATCTGGATTGGTGTAAAAGCTTGCATCGTTGTAAATTTTTACGACAGGCTCTTTTATCACCTCCATAATCGAGAAACATCTCCTTATTTCTCTAAGGATAATTTTGACCAATGTCTAGTGATCTACTTCTAGATCACTAATGTACTCCATTGCCAAATTCAGAGCAAGGTATACAATAGGTCTGGTACATAGCATACTTTATAGAACCTATGACTGAGGCATAGGGAATGACTTTCATTCTCTTTTCTATTTTCTGCCGTGGTCGGGATTTGAGTCTTACTCAATTTCACACCTTTGCAACATAGGCAAGAACTCTTTCTTTGACTGTTCCATTTTGAACTATTTCAAAATTTTGACAAGGTATGTACTTATTGAAAAACTTATCAAGCGTTTTGATCTATCTCAATAGATCTTGATGCTCAATACGTAAGTAGCTTTACTGAGGTCTTTTTTTTAAAGAACTCCTTTCAAATACTCCTTTATGCTTTCCAGAAAAATTCTACATCATTTCTGATCAACAATATGTTACTCACATATATTTATTAGAAAGGCGGTAGTGCTCCCACTCACTTTATTGTAAATACAGGCTTCACCGTAAGTCTGTATAGAACTATATGCTTTGATCAACTTATCAAAGCGTATATTCCAACTCTGAGATGCTTGCACCAGTCCATAGATGGATCGCTGGAGCTTGCACATTTTGTTAGCACCGTTAGGATTGACAAAACCTTCTGGTTGCATCATATACAACTCTTCTTTAATAAATCTATTAAGGAATGCAGTTTTGACATCCATTTGCCAGATTTCATAAAATGTGGCAATTGCAAACATGATTCGGACAGACTTAAGCATCGATATGAGTGAGAAAATCTCATCGTATTCAACACCTTTGAACTTGTCGAAAACCTTTCGCAACAAGTCGAGCTTTGTAGATAGTAACACTACTATCAGTGTCCGTCTTCCTCTTGAAGATCCATTTATTTAACATGGCTTGCTGATCATCGAGCAAGTCAACCAAAGTCCATACTTTGTTCTCATACATGGATCCTATCTCAGATTTTATGGCCTGAAGCCATTTCGCGGAATCTGGGCTCATCATCGCTTCCTCATAGTTCGTAGGTTTATCATGGTCTAGTAACATGACTTCCAGAACATGATTACCGTACCACTCTGGTGTAGACCTTACTCTGGAAGACCTACGAGGTTTGGTAGCAACTTGATCTGAAGTTTCATGATCATCATCATTAACTTCCTCACTAATTGGTGTAGGAATCACTGGAACTAATTTCTGTGATGAACTACTTTCCAATAAGGGAGAAGGTACAATTACCTCATCAAGTTCTACTTTCCTCCCACTCACTTCTTTCGAGAGAAACTTCTTCTCTAGAAAGGATCCATCTTAGCAACGAATAACTTGCCTTCAGATCTATGATAGAAGGTGTACCCAATAGTTACCTTGGGTATTCTATGAAGACGCACTTCTCCGATTTGGGTTCGAGCTCATCAGGTTGAAACTTTTTCACATAAGCATCGCAGCCCCAAACTTTAAGAAACGACAACTTTGGTTTCTTGCCAAACCACAGTTCATAAGGCGTCGTCTCAACGGATTTCGATGGTGCCCTATTTAAAGTGAATGCAACTGTCTGTAATGCATAATCCAAAAATGATAGTGGTAAACCGATAAGAGATATCATAGATTGCACTATATCCAATAAAGTACGGTTATGATGTTCGGACACACCATTAAGCTGTGGTGTTCCAGGTGGCATGAGTTTGTGAAACTATTCCACATTGTTTTAATTGAAGAAACTCGTAACTCAAATATTCTCCTCCACGATCAGATCGTAGAAACTTTATTTTCTTGTTACGATGATTCTCCACTTCACTCTGAAATTCTTTGAACTTTTCAAATGTTTCAGACTTGTGTTTCATTAAGAAGATATACTCATATCTGTTCAAATCATCTTGTGAAGGTCAGAAAATAACGATACCCGCCACGAGCATCAATACTCATTGGACCGCATACATCAGTATGTATTATTTCCAATAAGTCACTAGCTCATTCTATTGTTCCGGAGAACGGAGTTTTAGTCATCTTGCCCATAAGGCACGGTTCGCAAGCATCAAATGATTCATAACCAAGTGATTCCAAAAATCCATCTTTATGGAGTTTCTTCATGCGCTTTACACCGATATGACCCAAACGACAGTGCCACAAATAAGTTGCACTATCATTATTAACTTTGCATCTTTTGGCATCAATATTATGAATATGTGTATCACTACGATCAAGATTCAATAAACCATCAACATTGGGTGTATGACCATAGAAGGTTTTATTCATGTAAACAGAATAACAATTTATTCTACATTTTAGATGAATAATCGTGTCGCAACAAACATGATCTAATCATATTTATGCTCAACGCAAACACCAAAGAACATTTATTTAGGTTCTACACTAATCTCGAAAGTATAGGGGGTGTACAATGCTGATCATATCAATCTTGGAACTACTTCCAACACTCATCATCACTTCACCCTCAACTAGTTTCTGTTTGTTCTGTAACCCACTTTTCGAGTTACTAATCTTAGCAACCGAACAAGTATCAAATACTCAGGGGCTACCATAAACACTAGTAAGTTACACATCAATAACCTATATATCAAATATACCCTTGTTTACTTTGCCATCCTTCTTATCCACCAAATATTCAGGGCATTTCCGCTTCTAGTGACCATTTCCTTTGCAGTATAATCACTCAGTTTCAGGCTTTGGTCCACCTTTGGGCTTCTTCGCGGGACTGACAACTTGCTTGTCATTCTACTTGAAGTTCCCTTTCTTTCCCTTTGCCCTTTTCTTGAAACTAGTGATCTTGTCAACCATCAACACTTGATGCTCTTTCTTGATTTCTACCTTCGTCGATTTCAACATCACAAAGAGCTCGGGAATCGTTTTTCGTCATCCCTTGCATACTGTAGTTCATCACAAAGTTCTACTAATTTGGTGATGGTGACTAGAGAACTCTATCAATCACTATCTTATCTGGAAGATTAACTCCCACTTGATTCAAGCGATTGTAGTACCCAGATAATCTGAGCACATGCTCACTAGTTGAGCGATTCTCCTCCATCTTTTAGCCATAGAACTTGTTGGAGACTTCATATCTCTCAACTCGGGTATTTGCTTGAAATATTAACTTCAACTCCTGGAACATCTCATATGGTCCATGACGTTCAAAACGTCTTTGAAATCCCAATTCTAAGCCGTTAAGCATGGTGCACTAAACTATCAAGTAGTCATCATATTGAGCTAGCCAAACGTTCATAACGTCTGCATCTGCTCCTGCAATAGGTTTGTCACCTAGCGGTGCATTAAGGACATAATTCTTCTGTGCAGCAATGAGGATAAACCTCAGATCACGGATCCAATCCACATTATTGCTACTAACATCTTTCAACACAATTTTTCTCTAGGAACATATCAAAACAAACATATGAAAGCAACAACGCGAGCTATTGATCTACAACATAATTTGCAAAATACTACAAGGACTAAGTTCATGATAAATTTAAGTTCAATTAATCATATTACTTAAGAACTCCCAGTTAGATAGACATCCCTCCAATCCTCTAAGTGATTACGTGATCCATATCAACTACACCATGTCCGATCATCACGTGAGATGGAGTAGTTTCAACGGTGAACATCAATATGTTGATCATATCTACTATATGATTCACGTTCGACCTTTCGATCTCTGTGTTCTGAGGCCATATCTGTTATATGCTAGGCTGGTCAAGTTTAACCTGAGTATTCCGCGTGTGCAACTATTTTGCATCCGTTGTATTTGAACGTAGAGCCCATCACACCCGATCATCACATGATGTCTCAACACGAAGAACTTTCGCAACGGTGCATACTCAGGGAGAACACTTCTTGATAATTAGTGAGAGAACATCTTAAAATGCTACCGTCAAACAAAACAGAATAAGATGTATAACAGATAAACATCATATGCAATCAAAATATGTGACATGATATGGCCATGATCATCTTGCGCCTTTGATCTCCATCTCCAAAGTATTGTCATGATCTCTATCATTACCGACACGACACCATGATCTTCATCATATTGATCTATATCAATGTGTCATCACATGGTCGTCTTGCCAACTATTGCTCTTGCAACTATTGCTATCGCATAGCGATAAAGTAAAGCAATTATTTGGCACTTGAATCTTATGCAACAAAGAGATAACCATAGGGCTTCTGCCAGTTGCTGATAACTTCAACAAAACATGATCATCTCATACAACAACTTATATCTCATCACGTCTTGACCATATCACATCACAACATGCCCTGCAAAAACAAGTTAGACATCCTCTACTTTGTTGTTGCAAATTTTACGTGGCTGCTACGGGCTTTGCAAGAACCGTTCTTACCTACGCATCAAAACCACAACGATAGTTTGTCAAGTTAGTGCTGTTTTAACCTTCGCAAGGACCAGGCGTAGCCATACTCGGTTCAACTAAAGTGAGAGAGACAGACACCCGCCAGTCACCTTTAAGCACGAGTGCTCGTAACGGTGAAACCAGTCTCGCGTAAGTGTACGCGTAATGTCGGTCCGGGCCGCTTCATCTCACAATACCGCTGAACCAAAGTATGACATGCTGGTAAGCAGTATGACTTGTCTCGCCCACAACTCACTTGTGTTCTACTCGTGCATATGACATCTACGCATAAAACCTGGGCTCTGATACCACTGATGGGTAACGTAGTAATTTCAAAAAAATTCTTACGCACACGCAAGTTCATGGTGATGCATAGCAACGAGAGGGGAGAGTGTGTCCATGTACCCTCGTAGACCGAAAGCGGAAGTGTTATGACAGTGCGGTTGATGTAGTCGTACGTCTTCACGATCCGACCGATCCAAGTACCGAACGTACGGCACCTCCGAGTTCAGCACACGTTCAGCTCGATGACGATCCCCGGACTCCGATCCAGCAAAGTGTCGGGGATGAGTTCCGTCAGCACGACGGCATGGTGACGATGATGATGTTATACCGGCGCACGGCTTCACCTAAACTCCGCGATGATATGACCGAGGTGGAATATGGTGGAGGGGGGCACCGCACACGGCTAAGGAACGATCACGTAGATCAACTTGTGTGTTCTAGGGTGCCCCCTGCCCCCGTATATAAAGGAGCAAGGGGGGGTGCGGCCGGCCCTAGGAGGAGGCGCGCCAGAGGAGTCCTACTCCCACCGGGAGTAGGACTCCCCTCCTTTCCCTAGTTGGACTAGGACTTGGGGGGAAGGAGGAGAGGGGAGAAAGGAAAGGGGGGCGCCGCCCCCCTCCTTGTCCTATTTGGACTTGGGGGGAGGGGCGCCCGGCTGCCCCTAGGCCTCCTCTCCTCTTCCTCCACTAGGCCCAATAAGGCCCATTAGGTCACCGGGGGGTTCCGGTAACCTCCCGATACTCCGGTAAAATGCCGATTTCACCCGGAACACTTCCGATGTCCAAACATAGGCTTCCAATATATCAATATTTATGTCTCGACCATTTCAAGACTCCTCATCATGTTCGTGATCACATACGGTACTCCGAACAAACTTCGGTACATCAAAACTTATAAACTCATAATAAAACTGTCATCGTAACATTAAGCGTGCGGACCCTATGGGTTCGAGAACTATGTAGACATGACCTAGAACTATTCTCGGTCAATAACCAATAGCGGAACCTGGATGCTCATATTGGCTCCTACATATTCTACAAAGATCTTTATCTGTCAAACCGCATAACAACATACGTTGTTCCCTTTATCATCGGCATGTTACTTGCCCGAGATTCGATCGTCGGTATCCAATACCTAGTTCAATCTCGTTACCGGCAAGTCTCTTTACTCGTTACATAATACATCATCTCGCAACTAACTCATTAGTCACATTTCTTGCAAGGTTTATAGTGATGTGCATTACCGAGAGGGCCCAGAGATACCTCTCCGACAATCGGAGTGACAAATCCTAATGTCGAAATACGCCAACCCAACATGTACCTTCGGAGACACCTGTAGTACTCCTTTATAATCACCCAGTTACGTTGTGACGTTTGGTAGCACCCAAAGTGTTCCTCCGGTAATCGGGAGTTGCATAATCTCATAGTCATAGGAACATGTATAAGTCATGAAGAAAGCAATAGCAACATACTAAACGATCAAGTGCTAAGCTAACGGAATGGGTCAAGTCAATCACATCATTCTCCCAATGATGTGATCCCGTTAATCAAATGACAACTCTTTTGTCCATGGCTAGGAAACATAACCATCTTTGATAAATGAGCTAGTCAAGTAGAGGCATACTAGTGACACTATGTTTGTCTATGTATTCACACATGTATTATGTTTCCGGTTAATACAATTCTAGCATGAATAATAAACATTTATCATGATATAAGGAAATAAATAATAACTTTATTATTGCCTCTAGGGCATATTTCCTTCACGAATAACCACAACGTGATTTTGTCAACTTGTATTTACCCTTCATAAGGACCCTTTTCATCAAATCTGCTCCAACTAAAGTAGGAGAGACAGACACCCGCTAGCCACCTTATGCAACTAGTGCATGTCAGTTGATGGAACCTGCCTCACGTAAGCGTACGTGTAAGGTCGGTCTGGGCCGCTTCATCCCACAATACCGTTGAAGCAAGAAAAGACTAGTAGTGGCAAGCAAGTTGACAAGATCTACGCCCACAACAGATTTGTGTTCTACTCGTGCAATAGAGAACTACGCGTAGACCTAGCTCATGATGCCACTGTTGGGGAACGTTGCATAAAATAAATTTTTTCCTACGTTCACCAAGATCCATCTATGAGTTCATCTAGCAACGAGAGAGAGAGAGAGAGATGCATCTACATACCCTTGTAAATCGCGTGCGGAAGCGTTCAAGAGAACGGGGTTGAGGTAGTCGTTCTCGTCGTGATCCTATCACCGGAGATCCTAGCGCCGAACGGACGGCACCTCCGCATTCAACACACGTACGGTCAGCGTGACGTATCCTCCGTCTTGATCCAGCTAGGGGGAAGGAGAGGTTGATGAAGATCTAACAGCACGACGGCGTGGTGGTGGATGCAGGGCTCCGACAGGGCTTCGCCAAGCAACTACGGGAGGAGGATGAGGTGTAGCAGGGGGAGGGAGGCGCCAAGACTTAGGTGCGGCTGCCCTCCCTCCCCCTCCTTTATATAGGCCCCCTGGGGGGGGGGGCTGGACCTGGAGATCAGATCTCCAAGGGGGGCGGCGGCCAGGGGGGTGGAGTGCCCCCCAAGGCAAGTGGGGTGCGCCCCCACCCTAGGGTTTTCAACCCTAGGCGCAGGGGGGGCCAGGGGGGGGGGGCGCACCAGCCCACTAGGGGCTGGTTCCCCTCCCACTTCAGCCCACGGGGCCCTTCGGGATAGGTGCCCCACCCGGTGGACCCCCGGGACCCTTCCGGTGGTCCCGGTACAATACCGGATGACCCCGAAACTTTCCCGATGGCCGAAACCACACTTCCTATATATAATTCTTTACCTCCGGACCATTCCGAAACTCCTTGTGACGTCCAGGATCTCATCTGGGACTCCAAACAACTTTTGGTTTGCTGCATACTCATATTCATACAACCCTAGCATCACCGAACCTTAAGTGTATAGACCCTACGGGTTCGGGAGACATGCAGACATGACCGAGACGGCTCTCTGGTCAATAACCAACAGCGGGATCTGGATACCCATGTTGGCTCCCACATACTCCTCGATGATCTCATCGGATGAACCACGATGTCGAGGATTCAAGCAACCCCGTATACTATTCCCTTTGTTAGACGGTATGTTACTTGCCCGAGATTCGATCGTCGGTATCCCAATACCTCGTTCAATCTCGTTGCCGACAAGTCACTTTACTCGTACTGTAATGCATGATCCCGTGACCAGACACTTGATCACCTTGAGCTCATTATGATGATGCACTACCGAGTGGGCCCAGTGATACCTCTCCGTTATACGGAGTGACAAATCCCAGTCTCGATCCGTGTCAACCCAACATACACTTTTGGAGATACCTGTAGTGCACCTTTATAGTTACCCAGTTATGTTGTGACGTTTGGTACACCCAAAGCACTCCTACGGTATCCGGGAGTTACACGATCTCATGGTCTAAGGAAGAGATACTTGACATAGGAAAAGCTTTAGCAAACGAACTACACGATCTTTGTGCTATGCTTAGGATTGGGTCTTGTCCATCACATCATTCTCCTAATGATGTAATCCCGTTATCAATGACATCCAATGTCCGTAGTCAGAAACCATGACTATCTGTTGATCAACGAGCTAGTCAACTAGAGGCTTACTAGGGACATGTTATGGTCTAAGTATTCACACGTGTATTACGATTTCCGGATAATACAATTATAACATGAATAAAAGACAATTATCATGAACAAGGAAATATAATAATAATCCTTTTATTATTGCCTCTAGGGCATATTTCCAACAGATCGTAGTGATGATGATGGCCTCCGGCAGCGCTCCGGCGCCACCGAAAGCAAGGGGGAGATAGCCCCCTTCTTCTTCTTCTTCTTCCTTGACCTCCTCCCTAGATGGGAGAAGTGTTTCCCATCTGGTCCTTGGCTCCCATGGCGTGGGAGGGGCGAGAGCCCCTCCGAGATTGGATCTATCTCTCTGTCTCTCTCCGTTTCTGCATTCCCAGATTCTGCCCCTTCACCGTTTCTTTTATATCCGGAGATCCGTAACTCCGATTGTGGTGAATCTTTCGCCCAGTTTTTTCTCATAAAATTAGCTTTCTTGTGGAAAAGAAGAGCATCAACCGCCTTACGGGTGGCCCAGGAGAGTGCCAGGCGTGCCCAGGGGGAGGGCGCGCCCCCTATCTCCTGGCCACCCCGGGCACTGTTTCGCATTGATTCTTCCTCCGGAAAATCCCAAATATTCCAAAATAATTCTCTGTCCGTTTTTACCCCGTTTGGATTCCGTTTCATATTGGGCTTCTGCGAAACATAAAACATGCAACAAACAGGAACTGGCACTAGGCACTGGATCAATATGTTAGTCCCAAAAATAGTGTAAAAAGTTGCCAAAAGTATATGAAAGTTGAAGAATATTGGCATGGAACAATCAAAAATTATAGATATGATGGAGATGTATCAATCATCATTAACTTCCTCACTAATTGGTGTAGGAATCACTAGAACTGATTTCTGTGATGAACTACTTTCCAATAAGGGAGAAGGTACAATTACACCATCAAGTTCTACTTTCCTCCCACTCACTTCTTTCGAGAGAAACTACTTCTCTAGAAAGGATCCATTTTTAGCAACGATCTTGCCTTTGGATCTGTGATAGAAGGTGTACCCAACAATTTCCTTTCGGTATCCTATGAAGACGCATTTCTCCGATTTGGGTTCGAGCTTATCAGGTTGAAGCTTTTTCACATAAGCATCGGAACCCTAAACTTTAAGAAACGTCAACTTTGGTTTCTTGCCAAACCATAGTTCATAAGGCGTCGTCTCAACGGATTTTGATGGTGCCCTGTTTAAAGTGAATGCAACTGTCTCTAATGCATAACCCCATAACGATAGTGGTAAATCAATAAGAGACATCATAGATCGCACCATATCCAATAAAGTGCGGTTACGATGTTCGGACACACCATAACGCTGTGGTGTTCCAGGTGGCGTGAGCTGTGAAACTATTCCACATTGTTTTATATGAAGGCCAAACTCATAACTCAAATATTCTTCTCCCCGATCAGATCGTAGAAACTTTATTTTCTAGTTACGATGATTCTTCACTTCATTATGAATTTCTTTGAACTTTTCAAATGTTTCACACTTGTGTTTCATTAAGTAGATATACCCATATCTGCTCAAATCATCTGTGAAGGTCAGAAAATAACGATACTTGCCACGAGCATCAACCCTCACTGGATCACATACATCCGTATGTATTATTTCCAATAAGTCAGTAGCTCATTCCATTGTTCCGGAGAACGGAGTTTTCGTCATCTTTCCCAAAAGGCACGGTTTGCAAGCATCAAATGATTCATAACCAAGTGATTCCAAAAATCCATCTTTATGGAGTTTCTTCATGCACTTTACACCGATATGACCCAAATGGTTGTGCCACAAATAAGTTGCACTATCATTATCAATTTTGCATCTTTTGGCATCAACATTATGAATATGTGTATCACTACGATCGAGATCCAACAAACTATTTTTCATTGGGTGTATGACCATCGAAGGTTTTATTCATGTAAACAGAACAACAATTATTCTCTGACTTTAAATGAATAACCATATTGCAATAAACATGATCAAATTATATTCATGCTCAACGCAAACGCCAAATAACATTTATTTAGGTTTAACACTAATCCCGAAAGTATAGGGAGTGTGCGATGATGATCATATCAATTTTGGAACCACTTCCAACACACATCATCACTTCACCCTCAACTAGTCTCTGTTTATTCTGTAACTCCTGTTTCGAGTTACTAATCTTAGCAACCGAACAAGTATCAAATACTCAGGGGCTACTATAAACACTGGTAAGGTACACATCAATAACCTGTATATCAAATATACCCTTGTTCACTTTGCCATTCTTCTTATCCACCAAATTTTCAGGGCATTTCCGCTTCCAGTGACCATTTCCTTTGCAGTAGAAGCACTCAGTTTCAGGCTTTAGTCTAGCTTTGGGCTTCTTCACGGAAGTGACAACTTGTTTGCTATTCTACATGAAGTTCCCTTTCTATCCCTTTGCCCTTTTCTTGAAACTAGTGGTCTTGTTAATCATCAACACTTGATGCTCTTTCTTGATTTCTACCTTCATCGATTTCATCATGATGAAAAGCTCGTGGATCGTTTTCGTCATCCCTTGGATACTATAGTTCATCACGAAGTTTTTCTAACTTGGTGATGGTGACTAGAGAACTCTGTCAATCACTATCTTATCTGGAAGATTAACTCCCACTTGATTCAAGTGATTGTAGTAGTCAGACAATGAGCACATGCTCACTGCTTGAGCTATTCTCCTCCATCTTTTAACTATAGAACTTGTTAGAGACTTCATATCTCTCAACTCGGGTATTTGCTTGAAATATTAACTTCAACTCCTGGAATATCTCATATGGTCCATGACGTTCAAAACGTCTTCGAAGTCCCGATTCTAAGTCGTTAAGCATGTTGCACTTAACTATCAAGTAGTCATCATATTGAGCTAGCCAAACGTTCATAACGTCTGCATCTGCTCTTGCAATAGGTCTGTCACCTAGTGGTGCATCAAGGACATAATTCTTCTGTGCAACAATGAGGATAAACCTCAGATCACGGACCAAGTCTGCATCATTGGTACTATCATATTTCAACTTAGTTTTCTCTAGGAACATATAAAAACATAGAGAAGCAACAATGTGAGCTATTGATCTACAACATTATTTGCAAAATACTATCAGGACTAAGTTCATGATAAATTAAAGTTCAATTAATAATATTACTTAAGAACTCCCACTTAGACAGACATCCCTCTAATCATCTAAGTGATCACGTGATCCAAATCAACTAAACCATGTCCGATCATCAGTGAGATGGAGTAGTTTTCAATGGTGAACATCACTATGTTGATCATATCTACTATATGAGTCACGCTCGATCTTTCGGTCTCAGTGTTCCGAGGCCATATCTGCATATGCTAGGCTCGTCATGTTTAACCTGAGTATTCTGCATGTGCAAAACTGGTTTTCACCCGTTGTAGATGAACGTAGAGCTTATCCCACCCGATCATCACGTGGTGTCTTGGCACGACGAACTTTGGCAACGGTGCATACTCAGGGAGAACACTTTTACGTTGAAATTTAGTGAGAGATCATCTTATAAAGCTACCGTCGAACTAAGCAAAATAAGATGTATAAAAGATAAACATCATATGCAATCAAAATATGTGACATGATATGGCCATCATCATCTTGTGCCTTTGATCTCCATCTCCAAAGCATCGTCATGATCTCCATCGTCACCAGCATGACAACATGATCTCCATCATCTTGATCTATATCAATGTGTCGTCACATGGTCGTCTCGCCAACTATTGCTCTTGCAACTATTGCTATCGCATAGCGATAAAGTAAAGCAATTATTCGGCGCTTTGATACGTCTCCAACGTATCTATAACTTATGAAGCATTCATGCTATTTTATTATCTGTTTTGAATGATTATGGGCTTTATTATACACTTTTATATTACTTTTGGGACTAATCTATTAACCGGAGGCCCAACCCATATTGCTGTTTTATTGCCTGTTTCAGTATTTTGAAGAAAAGGAATATCAAACGGAGTCCAAACGGAATGAAACCTTCGGCAGCGTTATTTTTGGGAAGAATATCACCCAGGAGACTTGGAGTTCACGTCAGAAGAGCCTCGAGGAGGCCACGAGATAGGAGCCCCCCCCTACTGGGCGCGCCCCCTGTCTCGTGGGCCCCTCGAGCACCTCCCGACCGACTTCTTTCGCCTATACAAGCCTACGTACCCTAAAAACATTGAATATCAAGATAGATCGGGAGTTCCGCCGCCGCAAGCCTCTGTAGCCACCAAAAACCTCTCGGGAGCCCTTCCCGGCACCCTACCGGAGGGGGGATCCTTCACCGGTGGCCATCTTCATCATCCCGGCGCTATCCATGACGAGGAGGGAGTAGTTCACCCTCGAGGCTGAGGGTATGTACCAGTAGCTATGTGTTTGATCTCTCTCTCTCTCTCTCTCGTGTTCACTCTCGTGTTCCCTCTATGGCACGATCTTGATGTATCCCGAGCCTTGCTATTGTAGTTGGATCTTATGATGTTTCTCCCCCTCTACTCTCTTGTGATGAATTGAGTTTTCCCTTTGAAGTTATCTTATCGGAATGAGTCTTTTATGAGAACACTTGATGTATGTCTTACCGTGCTTATCTATGGTAACAATGGGATATCATGTGCCACTTGATGTTTGTTTTGGTGACCAACTTGCGGGTTCCGCCCATGAACCTATGCATAGGGGTTGGCACACGTTCTTGACTCTCCGGTAGAAACTTTGGGGCACTCTTTGAAGTACTTTGTGTTGGTTGAATAGATGAATCTGAGATTGTGGGATGCATATCATATAATCATGCCCACGGATACTTGAGGTGACAATGGAGTATCTAGGTGACATTAGGGTTTTGGTTGATTTGTGTCTTAAGGTGTTATTCTAGTACAAACTCTTGAATAGATTGATCCGAAAGAATAACTTTGAGGTGGTTTCGTACCCTACCATAATCTCTTTGTTTGTTCTCCACTATTAGTATCTTTGGAGTGACTCTTTGTTGCATGTTAAGGGATTGTTATATGATCTATCTATGTTATTATTGTTGAGAGAACTTGTACTAGTGAAAGTATGAACCTTAGGCCTTATTTCCTACCATTGCAATACCGTTTACGCTCACTTTTGCCATTAGTTACCTTGCTGTTTTTATAATTTTAGATTACAAATACCTTTATCTACTATCCATATTGCACTTGTATCATCATCTCTTCGCCGAACTAGTGCACCTATACAATTTACCATTGTATTAGTTGTGTTGGGGACACAAGAGACTCTTGGTTATTTGGTTGCAGGGTTGTTTGAGAGAGACCATCTTCATCCTACGCCTCCCACGGATTGATAAACCTTGGGTCATCCACTTGCGGGAAATTTGCTACTGTCCTACAAACATGTGCACTTGCAGGCCCAACAACGTCTACAAGAAGAAGGTTGTGTAGTAGACATCAAGCTTGCATATTATGCAATAAAGAGACAACCATAAGGCTTCTGCCAGTTGCCGATAACTTCAACAAAACATGATCATCTCATACAACAACTTATATCTCATCATGTCTCAACCATATCACATCACAACATGCCCTGCAAAAACAAGTTAGACATCCTCTACTTTGTTGTTGCAAGTTTTACGTGGCTGCTACGGGCTGAGCAAGAACCGTTCTTACCTACGCATCAAAACCACGATGATATTTCGTCAAGTTAGTGTTGTTTTAACCTTCACAAGGACCGGGCATAGCCACACTCGGTTCAACTAAAATTGGAGAAACTGACACCCACTAGCCACATATGTGCAAAGCACGTCGGTAGAACCAGTCTCGCGTAAGCGTACACGTAATGTCGGTCCGGGCCGCTTCATCCAACAATACCGCTGAATCAAAGTATGACATGCTGGTAAGCAGTATGACTTGTATCGCCCACAACTCACTTGTGTTCTACTCGTGCATATAACATCTACACATAAACCTGGCTCTGATGCCACTGTTGGGGAACGTAGTAATTTCAAAAAAATTCCTACACACACGCAAAATCATGGTGATGCATATCAACGAGAGGGGAGAGTGTTGTCCACGTATCCTCATAGACCGAAAGCGGAAGCGTTAGCATAACGCGGTTGATGTAGTCGTACGTCTTCACGATCCGACAGGTCCAAGTACCGAACGTATGGCACCTCCGAGTTCAGCACACGTTCAACTCGATGACGTCCCTCGAAATCCGATCCAGCCGAGCTTTGAGGGAGAGTTTTGTCAGCACGACAGCGTGGTGACAATGATGATGTTGCTACCGACGCAGGGCTTCGCCTAAGCATCGCTACGATATGATCGAGGTGGAATATGGTGGAGGGGGCACCGCACACGGCTAAGAGATCAAAAGATCAATTGTTGTGTCTAGAGGTGCCCCTTGCCTTAGTATATAAAGGAGGAGAGGAGGGGAGGGGCCGACCCTCTTTATGGCGCGCCCTGGGGAGTCCTACTCCCACCGGGAGTAGGATTCCCCCCTTCCATGTAGTAGGAGTAGGAGTCAAGGAAAGGGAAAAGAGAAGACAAGGAAGGAGGGGGCGCAACCCCTCCCCCTAGTCCAATTCGGACTAGGCCTGGGGGGGGGGGCGTGCAGCCTCCCCTCTCTCTTTCCCCTAAAGCCCAATAAGGCCCATATACTCCCCGCGAATTCCCGTAACTCTCCGGTACTCCAATAAATACCCAAATCACTCGAAACCTTTCCGATGTACGAATATAGTCGTCCAATATATCGATCTTTATGTCTCGACCATTTCGAGACTCCTCGTCATGTTCCCGATCTCATCTGGGACTCTGAACTACCTTCGGTACATCAAAACACATAACTCATAATATAAATCATCACCAAACATTAAGCGTGCGAACCCAACGGGTTCGAGAACTATGTAGACATGACCGAGACTCATTTCCGGTCAATAACCAATAGCGTAACCTGGATGCTCATATTGGATCCCACATATTCTACGAAGATCTTTATCGGTCAAACCGCATGACAACATACGTTGTTCCCTTTGTCATTGGTATGTTACTTGCTCGAGATTCGATCGTCGGTATCTCAATACCTAGTTCAATCTCATTACCGGCAAGTATCTTTACTCGTTCCATAATGCATCATCCCGCAACTAACTCATTAGTCACATTGCTTGCAAGGTTTATAGTGATGTGCATTACCGAGAGGGCCCAGAGATACCTCTCCGACAATTGGAGTGACAAATCCTAATCTCGAAATACGCCAACACAACAAGTATCTTCGGAGACACCTGTAGAGCACCTTTATAATCACCCAGTTATGTTGTGACGTTTGGTAGCACACAAAGTGTTCCTCCGGTAAATGGGAGTTGCATAATCTCATAGTCATAGGAACATGTATAAGTCATGAAGAAAGCAATAGCAACATACTGAACGATCAAGTGCTAAGCTAACGGAATGGGTCAAGTCAATCACATCATTCTGTAATGATGTGATCCCATTAATCAAATGACAACTCATGTCTATGGCTAGGAAACTTAACCATCTTTGATTCAATGAGCTAGTCAAGTAGAGGCATACTAGTGACATTATGTTTGTCTATGTATTCACACATGTACTAAGTTTCCGGTTAATACAATTCTAGCATGAATAATAAACATTTATCATGATATAAGGAAATATAAATAACAACTTTATTATTGCCTCTAGGGCATATTTCCTTCACTATATACACTCATGATTTATTTTAATAATTACAAAAAGACAAAGAAAAAAATCAGAAGTATACACCGAGGAACCAAGGTGTATTTCTCCTCGTATTCATTCATTTACTCTAATTCCTCATCAAGATGTGATGCAATGCGGTGCATGGGTACGGCTCCACCCGCAAGATGCTAAGGCCGTGTCGTGGCACAGGACCACATGTAGTCTCTTTTTCATGGTAATACGTGTCTCATTCATATTATAAAGAACAAAGTACAAGTCATGTAAGAACCGACATGACAAAACTGAAAAGATAGTAGAACATCTCTGAGCTTGACACCAACGACCGTCACCTGCCTCTGGCACCACCACAACAGCCATCGAAGAAAATAATGATGGATCACCTCCTCGCCCGAGCTCGATGCAGCTCCATCGCTGATATGCAGCTTTGCGAACCTCCAATGTGGCTCACCAAAAGTGAAGCCATTGTCGTTGAATGAATTAGACCGAGGGAACACCCCAGACATACCATCGAACTCCAAATCTGGCACCCCACCATGACTAAGACATACCGAGGAATCATGCGTTTATAAACCATTGGATTGTTATCTTCACTACATATGGCGATGTAAGTTGGCAGTATACGTTAATTCTACAAGTATGTTTTCTTGGTTATATAATTATGCGAGGTATGATAACCCGCCCTGACTTTTGACTCTAAGTCACCAGTATGTTTAGGCTTGAATGGCCTTGTTTAGTATTTTCAGTAATTACATAAGACTATATTGGGTTGTTACCCGCCCTGGCTTTTGATGTTAAGTCATCAGGGCATATGTTGTTTAAACTCTGTATAGGATTTGCAGAGCTATGACTTACATAAATGATTAAGTTCAAGTCCATCATCAAAATTTGAAATTGGTGTTTCAAAAGGGTTATCAATTATTGATTCTCACAAAGGCTATAAGCCGCCGGGTTACAAAAATCCCGGATCACAATGGATGCGCATTAAGTCACCATCGGCCAAGAGCCACTGAGTATTTAAACTCCGGATTTACTTGTCAACAGATGAGGTATTCAAATCTTTAATAGACAAACTTGGCTGGATTTTCATGATGATATTGAATGATTGAGATTTTCATACTAGATTATATTATTCAAATCTTGAATAGACAACATGACTGGGTTTTTATTTATGGTTATCAATAACCAATATTATGATTGAGGCTTTCAAAATCGCTTCAGCATAATGGCTATTATTTTATCAATGGATATGATTTATTTTACAGTGGAGGGAATAGTCCTGAGTCGCTGCAGGCTTACGACCCAGCACTTGGGGGCTACATTATTCAAGTTGAGATTACATCAAATATGCAAGTCCCATGTCACTGCCATCATGCACCATGGCACTTGGGGGCTAATGCAAGGTCATTTTTACTTGTCTTATTGAAGACCCGACTCATCACATCGTAATGAGCCGGCCCTTGGGGGCTACCAATTGCTCCTGTCAAAAATTCAAAGTACACAAGACTTAATCTATTGAAGGATATATTGCTCAGTTGGTAGAGCACAAGGCTCTTAACCTTATGGACATGGGTTCGAGCCCCATGGTGGGGGTTACTGAAGGAAATATGCCCTAGAGGCAATAATAAAGTTATTATTTATTTCCTCATATCATGATAAATGTTTATTATTCATGCTAGAATTGTATTAACCGGAAACATGATACATGTATGAATACATAGACAAACATATAGTCACTAGTATGCCTCTACTAGACTAGCTCATTAATCAAAGATGGTTATGTTTCCTAACCATAGACATGTGTTGTCGATTAATGGGATCACATCATTAGAAGAATGATGTGATTGACATGACCCATTCCGTTAGCCTAGCACTTGATCGTTTAGTATACTGCTATTGCTTTCTTCATGACTTATACATGTTCCTGTAACTATGAAAAATATGCAGCTCCCGTTTACCGGAGGAACACTTTGGGTACTACCAAACGTCACAACGTAACTGGGTGATTATAAAGGAGTACTACAGGTGTCTCCGAAGGTACATGTTGAGTTGGCGTATTTTCAGATTAGGTTTTGTCACTCCGATTGTCAGAGAGGTATCTCTGGGCCCTCTCGGTAATGCACATCATTATAAGCCTTGCAAGCAATGTGACCAAATGAGTTGGTTACAGGATGATGCATTACGGAACGAGTAAAGAGACTTGTCGGTAACGAGATTGAACTAGGTATTGGATACCGACGATCATATCTCGGGCAAGTAACATACCGATGACAAAGGGAACAACGTATGTTGTTATGCGGTTTGACCGATAAAGATCTTCGTAGAATATGTAGGAACCAATATGGGCATCCAGGTCCCGCTATTGGTTATTGACCGAGAATGGTTCTAGGTCATGTCTACATAGTTCTCGAACCCGTAGGGTCCGCACGCTTAACGTTACGATGACAGTTTTATTATGAGTTTATAAGTTTTGATGTACCGAAGTTTGTTCGGAGTCCCGGATGTGATCACGGACATGAAGAGGAGTCTCGAAATGGTCGAGACATAAAGATTGATATATTGGAAGCCTATGTTTGGACATCGGAAAGGTTTTGGGTGAAATCGGGATTTTACCGGAACACCGGGGGGTTACCGGAACCCTCCCGGGGGTTAATGGGCCTTAGTGGGCCATGAGGGAGAAGAGGAGGGCCGGCCAGGGCAGGCCGCGCGCCCCCCTCCCCCCTAGTCCGAATAGGACAAGGAAGGGGGGGCGGCGCCCCCCTCTCTTCTTTCCCCTCCCCCCTTTCCCTCTCCACCAAGGCAAGAGGGGGGAGTCCTACTCCCGGTGGGAGTAGGACTCCTCCAGGCGCACCCCAAGGGGGCCGGCCGCACCTCCCCCTCCTCCTTTATATACGGGGGCAGGGGGGCACCCCATAACACACAAGTTGATCTACTGATCGTTCCTTAGCCGTGTGCGGTGCCCCCCTCCACCATATTCCACCTCGGTCATATCGTCGCGGAGCTTAGGCGAAGCCCTGTGCCGGTAGAGCATCATCATCGTCACCACGCCGTCATGCTGACGGAACTCATCCCCGAAGCTTTGCTGGATCGGAGCCCGGGGATCGTCATCGAGCTGAACGTGTGCTGAACTCGGAGGTGCCGTACGTTCGGTGCTTGGATCGGTCGGATCGTGAAGACGTACGACTACATCAACCACGTTGTCATAACGCTTCCGCTTACGGTCTACGAGGGTACGTGGACAACACTCTCCCCTCTCGTTGCTATGCCATCACCATGATCTTGCGTGTACGTAGGAATTTTTTTGAAATTACTACGTTCCCCAACAGTGGCATCCGAGCCTAGGTTTTATGCGTTGATGTTATATGCACGAGTAGAACACAAGTGAGTTGTGGGCGATATAAGTCATACTGCTTACCAGCATGTCATACTTTGGTTCAGCGGCATTGTGAGATGAAGCGGCCCAGACCGACATTACGCGTACGTTTACGCGAGACTGGTTTCACCGCTACGAGCACTCGTTGCTTAAAGGTGACCGGCGGGTGTCTGTCTCTCTCACTTTAGTTGAACCGAGTGTGGCTACGCCCGGTCCTTGCGAAGGTTAAAACAACACCAACTTGACAAACTATCGTTGTGGTTTTGATGCGTAGGTAAGAACGGTTCTTGCTAAGCCCATAGCAGCCACGTAAAAATTGCAACAACAAAGTAGAGGACGTCTAACTTGTTTTTGCAGGGCATGTTGTGATGTGATATGGTCAAGACGTGATGCTATATTTTATTGTATGAGATTTTATCATGTTTTGTAACCGAAGTTATCGGCAACTGGCAGGAGCCATATGGTTGTCGCTTTATTGTATGAAATGCAAACGCCCTGTAATTGCTTTACTTTATCACTAAGCGGTAGCGATAGTCGTAGAAGCAATAGATGGCGTAACGACAATGATGCTACGATGGAGATCAAGGTGTCGCGCCGGTGACGATGGTGATCACGACGGTGCTTCGAAGATGGAGATCACAAGCACAAGATGATGATGACCATATCATATCACTTATATTGATTGCATGTGATGTTTATCCTTTATGCATCTTATCTTGCTTTGTTTGACGGTAGCATTTTAAGATGATCTCTCACTTAATAATCAAGAAGTGTTCTCCCTGAGTATGCACCGTTGCGAAAGTTCTTCGTGCTGAGACACCACGTGATGATCGGGTGTGATAGGCTCTACGTTCAAATACAACGGGTGCAAACCAGTTGCACACGCGGAATACTCAGGTCATACTTGACGAGCCTAGCATATACAGATATGGCCTCGGAACACGGAGACCGAAAGGTCGAACGTGAATCATATAGTAGATATGATCAACATAGTGATGTTCACCATTGAAACTACTCCATCTCACGTGATGATCGGACATGGTTTACTTGATTTGGATCACGTGATCACTTAGATGACTAGAGAGATGTCTGTCTAAGTGGGAGTTCTTTAGTAATATGATTAATTGAACTTAAATTTATCATGAACTTAGTACCTGATAGTATTTTGATTGTCTATGTTTGTTTGTAGATATATGGCTCGTGTTGTTGTTCCGTTAAATTTTAATGCGTTCCTTGAGAAAGCAAAGTTGAAAGATGATGGTAGCAATTACACGGACTGGGTCCGTAACCTGAGGATTATCCTCATTGCTGCACAAAAAAGTTACGTCCTGGAAGCACCGCTGGGTGCCAGGCCTGCTGCTGATGCAACTGACAACGTTAAGAACGTCTAGCAGAGCAAAGCTGATGACTACTCGATAGTTCAGTGTGCCATGCTTTACGGCTTAGAACCGGGTCTTCAACGATGTTTTGAACGTCATGGAGCATATGAGATGTTTCAGGAATTGAAGTTAATATTTCAAGCAAATGCCCGGATTGAGAGATATGAAGTCTCCAATAAGTTCTATAGCTGCAAGATGGAGGAGAATAGTTCTGTCAGTGAACACATACTCAAAATGTCTGGGTATAATAATCACTTGATTCAACTAGGAGTTAATCTTCCTGATGATAGTGTCATTGATAGAATTCTTCAATCACTGCCACCAAGCTACAAGAGCTTCATGATGAATTATAATATGCAAGGGATGAACAAGACTATTCCCGAACTCTTCGCGATGCTAAAAGCCGCGGAGGTAGAAATCAAGAAGGAGCATCAAGTGTTGATGGTTAACAAGACCACCAGTTTCAAGAAAAAGGGCAAAGGGAAGAAGAAGGGGAACTTCAAAAAGAACAGCAAGCAAGTTGCTGCTCAAGAGAAGAAACCCAAGTCTGGACCTAAGCCTGAAACCGAGTGCTTCTACTGCAAGCAGACTGGACACTGGAAGCGGAACTGCCCCAAGTATTTGGCGGATAAGAAGGATGGCAAAGTGAACAAAGGTATATGTGATATACATGTTATTGATGTGTACCTTACTAATGCTCGCAGTAGCACCTAGGTATTTGATACTGGTTCTGTTGCTAATATTTGCAACTCGAAACAGGGACTACGAATTAAGTAAAGATTGGCTAAGGACGAGGTGACAATGCGCATGGGAAATGGTTCGAAAGTCGATGTGATCGCGGTCGGCACGCTACCTCTACATCTACCATCGGGATTAGTTTTAGACCTAAATAATTGTTATTTGGTGCCAGCGTTGAGTATGAACATTATATCTGGATCTTGTTTGATGCGAGACGGTTATTCATTTAAATCAGAGAATAATGGTTGTTCTATTTATATGAGTAATATCTTTTATGGTCATGCACCCTTGAAGAGTGGTCTATTTTTATTGAATCTCGATAGTAGTAATACACATATTCATAGTGTTGAAACCAAAAGATGCAGAGTTGATAACGATAGTGCAACTTATTTGTGGCACTGCCGTTTAGGTCATATCGGTGTAAAGCGCATGAAGAAACTCCATACTAATGGGCTTTTGGAATCACTTGATTATGAATCACTTGGTACTTGCGAACCGTGCCTCATGGGCAAGATGACTAAAACGCCATTCTCCAGAACTATGGAGCGAGCAAATGATTTGTTGGAGATCATACATACTGATGTTTGTGGTCCAATGAATGTTGAGGCTCATGGCGGGTATCGTTATTTTCTCACCTTCACAGATGATTTGAGCAGATATGGGTATATCTACTTAATGAAACACAAGTCTGAAACATTTGAAAAGTTCAAAGAATTTCAGAGTGAAGTGGAAAATCATCGTAACAAGAAAATAAAGTTTCTACAATCTGATCGTGGAGGAGAATATTTGAGTTACGAGTTTGGTCTACACTTGAAACAATGCGGAATAGTTTCGCAACTCATGCCACCCGGAACACCACAACGAAATGGTGTGTCCGAACGTCGTAATCGTACTTTACTAGATATGGTGCGATCTATGATGTCTCTTACTGATTTACCGCTATCGTTTTGGGGTTATGCTTTAGAGACGGCCGCATTCACGTTAAATAGGGCACCATCAAAATCCGTTGAGACAACTGTCACATCCCTAGCTTCTGGCATTGCTCTAGCCTAGCCTCATGTGTGCATCATGTCTATATTTTGAAACTTGAATTGAGGAATGTTGGAAGCCTCAAAACCCTAAATAAAAGAGGGGCAAAAACCCTAGAAATCTTATTCATTGCTCCAAATGGCTCTTCTTAAATGTTTGATAATTTTTGGTAAGGGTTCTGGTCCCAACCAAAATATTGAACATTTTTAAGGATTTATTTTTGGGACTTTGAATTTAAATCTCTAGCTATTTGAATTTGAATTATATTCATATAATTAGAATATAATTTCAAATACCCCTGAAATATTTTATGAGCTTTTGGAAAGTCCATCTAGCATATAAAATACTCAGAGGAGTTTTTGGCATTGTTTGAATTATTTTAAAATTCAAAACAGTGGCAAAATAATTTAAATAAAACAAAAACAGAATGAAACAGAACAAAATAAAAAGAGGGAGAAGGACTTACCTGGTGCCACCCGTGCAGCCCACCAGCCGGCCCAGTTCCCCCCCCCCCAGTCGGCCCAGCCCATCTCCACTCCCTTCTCCTGTCGTCTTCGTCCTCGGACAGAAGGACGAGCGTGTGGCCGCGGCGCGCACGCACGCGCCCGAGCCACCTCCTGCTTGTCGCCCCGCCCCGGATCGGCTAAGGATGCCACGACACCCCCCTGGAACCCCCTCGTCCGCTCCCTTGCCTCCCTGCTCTCTCCCTCTCACTCCCCTGCTCTTTTTCCCCTCATGGCCGAAGCCGCCATGGCCACTCCGATGAGCTACACCACGGCCACCATCCCCCTCTCACCTCCCCGACGCCTCCCAGAGCTCCGCAGTGCCTCCCTCGACCTCCTCGACGTCTCACGCGACCAGAAGGGCCCCGAGCAGCCGCCATCGACATCATCCCCAAGCTTCGGCCCCGGCGCCGTTCTCCGTCGAATTCGGCCACTCCGGCGCGCCCCCGAGCCCACTGACCCTCCCTACAGCTCCGCGGTGAGCCTCTGTGCAGAACCCCTCTCTCTCCCCTCGTTTTTGCGAGCCCTAGGCCATAGTTCCGTCGAGACCGAGACCTCACCGGCGCCGGACTTGTCGCCGTCGTCGTTTTGGTTCGCCTCCGTCCAAACCAAGCACGCAGTCGTACTCAGAGCACTCCCAGGAGCCCGTAGCGCCCACCAACCCCTCCTCCCATGCACCATAGCGCCGGTCCCGCGAACCCCCGAGCTCCGGCCGCCGCCGGGGTCGATGCCGCGCTCAACTCCGGCCACCCCACGCCCTCTCGTGGGTCCCCCTAGATGCGCGGGAGCACGGGCTTCCTCTTGGTGCCCTCAGCGCGACCAGCCGCGGGCCGTAGCGCCGTCCCGAGCAACTCCGGCGAGGTCTTGCCGTCGCCGTGGTCGCCGGCGTCACCAGCTGACGTGGAGCATTAGGTTAGGTGCTAATCACTCAGTTAATTAAACCCTTGTGCATGACATGTGGGACCGCTGCTGATAAAAACACGGGTTAAGTTAAATAACCCCCTGTTAGCTCTCTATCTCACTGACATGTGGGCCCCGATGTCAGTTTGACTTGCTGACGTGGCTTTTGACTGGCCCCACACGTCAGTGACTCATGCCAGCGGTGTGTCACTGACCAGTGGGCCCCACTGGTCAGGTTTGACCCGGACCAGCCCCTGTTGACTATGCTGAGGTCAGCATGACCTAGTGCTGACGCAATAATTCCTTTCTGGAATTTAGATAATTATTAAATGATTTATAAATTCCAGAAAATTATATAAACTTCCAAAATTCATAGAAAATTAACCGTAACTCCAAATTTAATAAATTATATATGAAAAATTATCAGAAAAAATCAAGGAATCCATCTGTACCATTTTCATGCATGTTAGAACAACTTATCACTACTGTTTAGGACAAATGAAGTGAATGGCATTTGAATAATCACATATGGAGTTTGAATTTGAATTTTATATTCAAACCAACTTCATTTAATCTGTTGCTAGTTGCATTAGCCCAAAACACCTTCATATTGCCATGTCATAGCATGCATCATATTGTGCATTGCATTGATTGTGTTCCTTTCTGTGTTGCCGGTATTTGTCCCCTCTCGATAGACGTGATACCGATGATGTGATCGTTGACACTGATGAAGACTCAATGTTATCTTCAGAAGTGCCAGGCAAGCAAAACCCCCTTGTTCATTCCGATAAAATCCCACTCTCTCGCTCCTGCTCTCTGTTACTGCATTAGGACAACAACGATTCATCTGTTACTTGCTGCGGTAGCTGAACCCCTTTATCCTCTGCATGACCTGTCATTCCACAGTAAATAGATGAAACCCACTAGCATGAGTAGGAGTTGTTTGAGCCCTGTTGTGCCTACTCATTCATGTTTGTTTGTCATGCCTGCTACTGCTTAGAGTTGAGTCAGGTCTGATTCATCGGGGATGAATCAGAGGCGTGTGAACATGTCCTACTGTGTGAGAGCTAAGTGTGTGAACACGATTTGGTAAAGGTAGCGGTGAGAGGCCATGTAGGAGTACATGGTGGGTTGTCTCATTGCAGCCGTCCTCAGGAACTGAGTTCTGTGTTTGTGATCCATGATTCAGCTACTACCACGCATTGGGCCCGAAACCAATGGACCCTCTCGGCTTCTTGATCACCCTTGTCCTCTGTCCAGGAGTTGCAAGTAGTTTCTGGTGTTTGTAGTATGCTGGAGGCCGTGGACAGTGCTGACCGTAGGGGTGGGCTGTGATGCGGTAGGCACGTGGCACGGTGTACCGGGCGCCCGTTTGGTGTCTCGGGAACCCTGTTCACATCGTTTGGGGCTGTGAGCGAAACTCCGGCCGGATCTCCTCATGGATGGAACCCGAATAGGCGATAAACCTGGACTAGAGACTTAGGTGATTAGGTAGGTCGTGGCCGACACCCACGTTGGGCTTCCGCTTGAAGGTTGCCGAGTACATGTCGTGTAAACGGCGGTAAGTGGTGAGAGCGTGTGTGAAGAAGTACACCCCTGCAGGGTTAACCTAATCTATTCGAATAGCCGTGTCCACGGAAAAGGACTTCTGGGTTGCTTATATCAGTTCATAGGCAAGTGAAAGTGGATACTCTAAAAATACGCAAGATAAGCGTGAGTGCTATGGATGGCGTTCTCGTAGGGAGACGGGAGCGGATCCATAGTGGTGTATTGATATGGTGAATATGTGGACTCGTGTGCGCCACCTCAAAAGAGTTACTTGCAGTCGTAGTTCAGGATAGCCACCGAGTCAAAGCTGGCTTGCTGCAGTTAAACCCCACCATCCCTTTGTTGATAATGATGCATATGTAGATAGTTCTGATGTAAGTCTTGCTGGGTACATTTGTACTCACGTTTGCCTATTTTATGTTTTGCAGAGAGACTTCAGTCTCACTAGTATTTCCGCGTGGTCTTCGACGTTTAGCTTGTTACCTCAGCTACGATCTTGTGCCCTCGGCAGGATCTGATAGATAGTCAGGCTTCTCAGCCTTTTTCATTTATAGATGTCTGTACTCAGACATGATAGCTTCCGCGTGTGCTTTGATTTGTATGCTCTGAATGTTGGGTCATGAGACCCATGTTTGTAATATCTCGCTCCTCGGAGCCTATTGAATAAACTACTTGAGTCGTAGAGTCATTTTGTGATGCCATGTTGTATTGCACATATCGAGCATATTGTGTGTATGTTATTGAAATGCTTGGTATGTGTGGGATCTGACCATCTAGTTGTTTATCTTTAGTAGCCTCTCTTACCGGGAAATGTCTCCTAGTGTTTCCACTGAGCCATGGTAGCTTGCTACTGCTCCGGAACACTTAGGCTGGCCGGCATGTGTCCTTCTTCGTTCCTGTGTCTGTCCCTTCGGGGAAATGTCACGCGATGAATACCGGAGTCCTGTTAGCCCGCTACAGCCCGGTTCACCGGAGTCCTGCTAGCCCAGTGCTACAGCCTGGATTCACTCGCTGATGACCGACACGTTCGATGCTGGGTCATGGATGCCTGTCCCTGTAAGTCTGTGCCACTTTGGGTTTACGACTAGCCATGTCAGCCCGGGCTCCTTATCATATGGGTGCTAGCGACACTATCATATACGTGTGCCAAAAGACGCAAACGGTCCCGGGCAAAGGTAAGGCGACACCCGTGGGAATACCGTGCGTGAGGCCGCAAAGTGATATGAGGTGTTACATGCTAGACCTATGTGGCATCGAGTCGGGGTCCCGACAGCGTTGGTATCAGAGCTTGACTGCCTGTAGGATTACCAAGCCAAACTGGTCGAAGTTGAGTCTAGAAATTCTTTAGTTATATAAGGGAATTGATTGTGGGATGGAACGTAAGGCTCTTTTTACTCCTTATACCTCATGCCCTTCTGATCTGAGTCATCTTCTCTTCTACGGGGATTAAGAACTAGGCTTTCTCTTCTTTCTATCAGGATCACGTGTTACTAATCAGTAGACTTAGAAGTTTGTTGGATTTAAGCTTGAGTTCAGTTTCTACTACTTCCGTATGTTAATTGTTGATCTCGAAACCTTGATATTGTGCTTCTGAGTGGTTATGCCACCATTTTTGTGAATGTCTCAAATCTATTCTGAGCATTTACAGCCGTTATGCTGTCCGAGTCATCCCAGGTTTCTAAGTAGTCTGATGCAATTGCAAATCCTTTCTTCCTGTTTTAATGTTCCCATGGGCCAGATTAACCACACTAATCAGTGAGTTGAGGTACTCCGTTACCTTGACATATATGTTAGAGATACTATTATGGCCCTAGGTGTTTAGGGAGTCACCTAGTAATCTAGCAATGTTTTGTGATCCCCAGTGTGATGATTCTGGCCATCATTCTCAAAGCATCCCGTGATGCCACTTAGTAATAGGTATTCTATCCCTGGGTTTTGAACCCGAGATTCACTCTACTTACTTCATGTTGATAGTGTTGCTAGTTCCTTCAGGATATTAGTAACTTTGCGATAGTCCTCGAGGTCCGTGGTATTCCTTCTTCCAAATACTATGAACCGCTTATGGCAGATGTTTATTGGATCAAAAGATCACAATTAGAGTACTCTTGAGGAGTTCTCCATTCATAAATCGTGACTCTGCCAGTTCTACCTTCTGCATGGGTTATCCGGAAGAAACATGTTGAACTTGGTTCGACATACTAATCTATGCATCCACAACTCAGAAAATTATATGATCCTTTGAGTTGATCTCTTTAGTTGCATTCTGACCCTCGTCTATCAATTGATAGTCAAGAGTATGCGTGCGTTCGTTTATCGATGCCTAATACTCTTGTGGTCCGTCAAGCCATTCTGTCCTGAATGACTTGGAGAAACAAACTCCAGTACCTCTTCCATATCCAGGATTGGGTCAAAGAAGTTGTGCTCCGCAGATCTAATTGCTAATCCAGCTTTTGGTTCTGTTCTACCTTGGAGTATTACCTTATTCTATATCGAGATTGTTATAGGAATTGCACACCATCCTATGAACTCTTGGTACAGTGATACTTCTCACCATCATTAGTCATTCCTCGGCCCTCGTGTTGATGCAACCAGAATACCGACAAATGAGTTGTGATGTGTGAAATCAATACTGCTAGCAACTCTGTTGCTTGGTAGTTAAAGGCTAATAATTTCATTCTTAGTTTGTTGGTTTTCGAATCATCCTTCTAAGACTGATCGTGCTACCTAGTCCTTATTTCGGTGCACCCTTCAATTGATGAGTTAGGATCTTGTCAAGTCCTCACTCATTTGATCATATCGTCTTGCCCTGAAAAGCAAGATTGTTCTCGAGCTTAGTAACATACCGGTGGTTCGTGACTTTCCAAATATCTTCTTGGAGGTGTTACCGGGTTGTCACCTGACCGCTATGTTGAGTTCGTGATCAAGTTGGTTTCTTGTGAACCACCTTCTCCCCAAGAATCGGTGTTAGATATCCCTGAGCTAGTTGGTTAAGCTAGACAACAACTTGGAGAGTTGGAAGATAAAAGCTTGTCTGACTTAGTTCGTTCCAAAGGGAAATTCCTGTGTAGTGTGTGTTGGAGAAAGATGATATCTTCATCGATTGGTCCCTGTGATCAGTTGCTGGATCTATTGTCTTATCAATCCTTTGATTTGAGTGTGGGCTATCGTCAAATCAAATCAGTACCAACGATGCTCGTAATGTTGTCTTATTCGTGGTTGATCCCTCGAGCATACACCATTATATCTTTTAGGTCTGACCAATGCTATCACTTGTTCACTTAACTATGGATTTCCTTTTAAAAGGAAACCCAGATGAATTGTTGTTGTGCCCATTGACAACATCCTTGTCTTCTCCATAATTTTGCTGAACATTAAGCTAGTGTTGGAAACTTTTGAAAGCATTTCTTCATGCTAGATCATGGAGCAAATGTTCGGATGTAAGAAGTGACTTCCTCCAGTCCATGTGCATTTGATGCAAGTTGCCGCCGTGGATTCGAGAAAGTCAATGTTGCTTTCTTTGGAATCATTCCAAATCAGTCATGCACACGTGCGAAGAATGCTGTGGTTTGAAGACTTGCAACCTTCAATCTATATGTATCCCTAGCACACCAAGCTACTGATTGATTTGTTCAAGGAGAAGGAGTTCCTTCATAAGAGCTAATCCGGACTTATGAAAGAACTTCGATATCCTCGCTGATGGTTCCCAACCAGAACTCGGTAGTGTTTTATTGTAAGACTACCATGTGGGCATGCTTGTCTGGGACAACGTGTTCACATGTTTGTAGCAGAACCAGCTCATGTTTTGGAGCTTACTATCGTAGTTCATCTCCCGAGAATCCCGCAACGTCATCTCGTCGATTTGTGTTGCAAACTTTCATTTTCTTCCTAGACTCGATGAGTCTGGAATATCCTAACACCAACCAGATCTGAATCTCAGGCAGATATGATGGTTGGAACATTTTCCAAGAACTATAATATTGGTCCCTCGATAACCGGTAAAGTGGATGTCGTGGCCAACACACCCAACCGGAAGACCTATTATTGTAGTATCTTGTTTGAAGAAGTTGGCCACCTCCCCATAGGGATTTCGTAGGATTTACTCCCTAGTTGCCCCTATGGATTTTGAGATCCCGAAGTCCGACCTTTTACTTGATGTTCTAGATATCAAACCATATCTATGAATGGGTTACGCTAGCACATCAAGGAGAACATTAGAAGCGGAGTGCTAAATGTCTCTCGGTCGATCATCCAGATTTTGTTTCCTTGGCCTCGCTAAGGTGAAATCTGAGAAAGTGTTATCTTCCTTTGCATCTGCATCATCCATCATCATTCATCAGGGTAGCAAGTTGTGTTGCCAGGATCCTTGACACGGAAATTGGTAGAATCTTGATGATTGTGGAAATGCTCAAGTTCTGAGAGCACGCACAAGCGCTACGTGTTATCATCGGCACTAGCTGGGGTTGCCCCAGATTTCCTCGGTTATGCTATAACCACTCCAACAGTGAATTCACTCTCTATTGTTGGGTTCTTCCCCAGTTACCAGAATCATTCCCAGCATTTGCATTTTGTTCCCAGCTTGCACCGCCAATGTGCCATTCTACCATGGGTCCCTTCCATTTCCGGTGATAAGCAAAAATCATCCATTACGTTGTCTTCAACAAGGTAATCCACATCATCCAAGTCCGAGTATGCCATTCTACAGACCCCCTCCAAACAATCGCTCGAGAATTGCCTTAGGCTGGTTTAAAGAGTTTCAATGATCTTTGAATCAAAAGTAATTCTTTTTGCCACTTAAGGGAATATCTCTACGAGTCACGGTTCCGATGGTGTCTCGTTGTGGTATCATGGCAACTCGACTCCTCGCTACGTTGACAATCGATTACCACCTTCTTAGGTGTGGAATTGTTGTCTACCTAGTGAACCCTCGTCATCTGTTCCACTCCATCCCTCTAGAGGTGTGCTTCGTCTCTCAGCTCGAGAGATATTGTTATGCCTCATTCCGTGAGTTGTTCGATCTTCGAGAAGATCGACCCTTCTAGAGTCTTCTTCTTCCCTCCATGTCATGTTGACAGGAATTCTCAGAGCAAGACTTCGAGACGATGATGGTGATCGAATCAACGTTCCTATGAAGTGCAACCTGGATCGTGAAGATTATACTAGTTGTGTTTCCCCTTCACCTTACCCTATGCTTGAATCTCGAGACGAGATTCTTGTTTAGTGGGGGTGAGTTGTCACATCCCTAGCTTCTGGCATTGCTCTAGCCTAGCCTCATGTGTGCATCATGTCTATATTTTGAAACTTGAATTGAGGAATGTTGGAAGCCTCAAAACCCTAAATAAAAGAGGGGCAAAAACCCTGGAAATCTCATTCATTGCTCCAAAGTGCTCCTCTTAAATGTTTGATAATTTTTGGTAAGGGTTCTGGTCCCAACCAAAATATTGAACATTTTTAAGGATTTATTTTTGGGACTTTGAATTTAAATCATTAGCTATTTGAATTTGAATTATATTCATATAATTAGAATATAATTTCAAATACCCCTGAAATATTTTATAAGCTTTTGGAAAAGTCCATCTAGCATTATAAAATACTCAGAGGAGTTTTGGCATTGTTTGAATTATTTTAAAATTCAAAACAGTGGCAAAATAATTTAAATAAAACAAAAACAGAATGAAACAGAACAAAATAAAAAGAGGGAGAAGGACTTACCTGGTGCCACCCGTGCAGCCCACCAGCCGGCCCAGTTCCCCCCCCCCAGTCGGCCCAGCCCATCTCCACTCCCTTCTCCTGTCGTCTTCGTCCTCGGACAGAAGGACGAGCGTGTGGCCGCGGCGCGCACGCACGCGCCCGAGCCACCTCCTGCTTGCCGCCCCGCCCCGGATCGGCTAAGGATGCCACGACACCCCCCTGGAACCCCCTCGTCCGCTCCCTTGCCTCCCTGCTCTCTCCCTCTCACTCCCCTGCTCTTTTTCCCCTCATGGCCGAAGCCGCCATGGCCACTCCGATGAGCTACACCACGGCCACCATCCCCCTCTCACCTCCCCGACGCCTCCCAGAGCTCCGCAGTGCCTCCCTCGACCTCCTCGACGTCTCACGCGACCAGAAGGGCCCCGAGCAGCCGCCATCGACATCATCCCCAAGCTTCGGCCCCGGCGCCGTTCTCCGTCGAATTCGGCCACTCCGGCGCGCCCCCGAGCCCACTGACCCTCCCTACAGCTCCGCGGTGAGCCTCTGTGCAGAACCCCTCTCTCTCCCCTCGTTTTTGCGAGCCCTAGGCCATAGTTCCGTCGAGACCGAGACCTCACCGGCGCCGGACTTGTCGCCGTCGTCGTTTTGGTTCGCCTCCGTCCAAACCAAGCACGCAGTCGTACTCAGAGCACTTCCAGGAGCCCGTAGCGCCCACCAACCCCTCCTCCCATGCACCATAGCGCCGGTCCCGCGAACCCCCGAGCTCCGGCCGCCGCCGGGGTCGATGCCGCGCTCAACTCCGGCCACCCCACGCCCTCTCGTGGGTCCCCCTAGATGCGCGGGAGCACGGGCTTCCTCTTGGTGCCCTCAGCGCGACCAGCCGCGGGCCGTAGCGCCGTCCCGAGCAACTCCGGCGAGGTCTCGCCGTCGCCGTGGTCGCCGGCGTCACCAGCTGACGTGGAGCATTAGGTTAGGTGCTAATCACTCAGTTAATTAAACCCTTGTGCATGACATGTGGGACCGCTGCTGATAAAAACACGGGTTAAGTTAAATAACCCCCTGTTAGCTCTCTATCTCACTGACATGTGGGCCCCGATGTCAGTTTGACTTGCTGACGTGGCTTTTGACTGGCCCCACACGTCAGTGACTCATGCCAGCGGTGTGTCACTGACCAGTGGGCCCCACTGGTCAGGTTTGACCCGGACCAGCCCCTGTTGACTATGCTGAGGTCAGCATGACCTAGTGCTGACGCAATAATTCCTTTCTGGAATTTAGATAATTATTAAATGATTTATAAATTCCAGAAAATTATATAAACTTCCAAAATTCATAGAAAATTAACCGTAACTCCAAATTTAATAAATTATATATGAAAAATTATCAGAAAAATTCAAGGAATCCATCTGTACCATTTTCATGCATGTTAGAACAACTTATCACTACTGTTTAGGACAAATGAAGTGAATGGCATTTGAATAATCACATATGGAGTTTGAATTTGAATTTTATATTCAAACCAACTTCATTTAATCTGTTGCTAGTTGCATTAGCCCAAAACACCTTCATATTGCCATGTCATAGCATGCATCATATTGTGCATTGCATTGATTGTGTTCCTTTCTGTGTTGCCGGTATTTGTCCCCTCTCGATAGACGTGATACCGATGATGTGATCGTTGACACTGATGAAGACTCAATGTTATCTTCAGAAGTGCCAGGCAAGCAAAACCCCCTTGTTCATTCCGATACAATCCTACTCTCTCGCTCCTGCTCTCTTTTACTGCATTAGGACAACAACGATCATCTGTTACTTGCTGCGGTAGCTGAACCCCTTTATCCTCTGCATGACCTGTCATTCCACAGTAAATAGATGAAACCCACTAGCATGAGTAGGAGTTGTTTGAGCCCTGTTGTGCCTACTCATTCATGCTTGTTTGTCATGCCTGCTACTGCTTAGAGTTGAGTCAGGTCTGATTCATCGGGGATGAATCAGAGGCGTGTGAACATGTCCTACTGTGTGAGAGCTAAGTGTGTGAACACGATTTGGTAAAGGTAGCGGTGAGAGGCCATGTAGGAGTACATGGTGGGTTGTCTCATTGCAGCCGTCCTCAGGAACTGAGTTCTGTGTTTGTGATCCATGATTCAGCTACTACCACGCATTGGGCCCGAAACCAATGGACCCTCTCGGCTTCTTGATCACCCTTGTCCTCTGTCCAGGAGTTGCAAGTAGTTTCTGGTGTTTGTAGTATGCTGGAGGCCGTGGACAGCGCTGACCGTAGGGGTGGGCTGTGATGCGGTAGGCACGTGGCACGGTGTACCGGGCGCCCGTTTGGTGTCTCGGAAACCCTGTTCACATCGTTTGGGGCTGTGAGCGAAACTCCGGCCGGATCTCCTCATGGATGGAACCCGAATAGGCGATAAACCTGGACTAGAGACTTAGGTGATTAGGTAGGTCGTGGCCGACACCCACGTTGGGCTTCCGCTTGAAGGTTGCCGAGTACATGTCGTGTAAACGGCGGTAAGTGGTGAGAGCGTGTGTGAAGAAGTACACCCCTGCAGGGTTAACCTAATCTATTCGAATAGCCGTGTCCGCGGAAAAGGACTTCTGGGTTGCTTATATCAGTTCATAGACAAGTGAAAGTGGATACTCTAAAATACGCAAGATAAGCGTGAGTGCTATGGATGGCGTTCTCGTAGGGAGACGGGAGCGGATCCATAGTGGTGTATTGATATGGTGAATATGTGGACTCGTGTGCGCCACCTCAAAAGAGTTACTTGCAGTCGTAGTTCAGGATAGCCACCGAGTCAAAGCTGGCTTGCTGCAGTTAAACCCCACCATCCCCTTTGTTGATAATGATGCATATGTAGATAGTTCTGATGTAAGTCTTGCTGGGTACATTTGTACTCACGTTTGCCTATTTTATGTTTTTGCAGAGAGACTTCAGTCTCACTAGTATTTCCGCGTGGTCTTCGACGTTTAGCTTGTTACCTCAGCTACGATCTTGTGCCCTCGGCAGGATCTGATAGATAGTCAGGCTTCTCAGCCTTTTTCATTTATAGATGTCTGTACTCAGACATGATAGCTTCCGCTTGTGCTTTGACTTGTATGCTCTGAATGTTGGGTCATGAGACCCATGTTTGTAATATCTCGCTCCTCGGAGCCTATTGAATAAACTACTTGAGTCGTAGAGTCATTTTGTGATGCCATGTTGTATTGCACATATCGAGCATATTGTGTGTATGTTATTGAAATGCTTGGTATGTGTGGGATCTGACCATCTAGTTGTTTATCTTTAGTAGCCTCTCTTACCGGGAAATGTCTCCTAGTGTTTCCACTGAGCCATGGTAGCTTGCTACTGCTCCGGAACACTTAGGCTGGCCGGCATGTGTCCTTCTTCGTTCCTGTGTCTGTCCCTTCGGGGAAATGTCACGCGATGAATACCGGAGTCCTGTTAGCCCGCTACAGCCCGGTTTACCGGAGTCCTGCTAGCCCAGTGCTACAGCCTGGATCCACTCGCTGATGACCGACACGTTCGATGCTGGGTCATGGATGCCTGTCCCTGTAAGTCTGTGCCACTTTGGGTTTACGACTAGCCATGTCAGCCCGGGCTCTTTATCATATGGATGCTAGCGACACTATCATATACGTGAGCCAAAAGGCGCAAACGGTCCCGGGCAAAGGTAAGGCGACACCCGTGGGAATACCGTGCGTGAGGCCGCAAAGTGATATGAGGTGTTACATGCTAGACCTATGTGGCATCGAGTCGGGGTCCTGACAACAACACCTTATGAACTATGGTTTGGCAAGAAACCAAAGTAGTCATTTCTTAAAGTTTGGGGCTGCGATGCTTATGTCAAGAAACTTCAACCAGATAAGCTCGAACCCAAATCGGAGAAATGTGTCTTCATAGGATACCCAAAAGAGACTATTGGGTACACCTTCTATCACAGATCTGAGGGCAAGATTTTCATTGCTAAAATCGGATCCTTTCTAGAGAAGGAGTTTCTCTCGAAAGAAGTGAGTGGGAGGAAAGTAGAACTTGATGAGATAACTATATCTACTCCCTTGTTGGAAAGTAGTTCATCACAAGAACTGGTTCCTGTGGCAACTACACCAACTAGTGAGGAAGCTGATGATATTGATCATGAAACTTCAGATCAAGTTTCTACTGAACCTCGTAGGTCTACCAGAGTAAGATCCGCACCAGAGTGGTACGGTAATCCTATTCTGGAAGTCATGTTACTTGACCATGATGAACCTACGAACTATGAGGAAGCGATGATGAGCCCAGATTCCGCAAAATGGCTAGAGGCCATGAAATCTGAGATGGGATCCATGTACGAAAACAAAGTATGGACTTTGGTTGACTTGCCCGATGATCGGCAAGCCATTGAGAATAAATGGATCTTTAAGAAGAAGACTGACGCTGATGGTAATATAACTGTCTATAAAGCTCGACTTGTTGCGAAAGGTTTTTGACAAGTTCAAGGGGTTGACTACAATGAGACTTTCTCACCCGTAGCGATGCTTAAGTCTGTCCGAATCATGTTAGCTATTGATGCATTTTATGATTATGAAATTTGGCAAATGGATGTCAAAACTGCATTCTTGAATGGATTTCTGGAATAAGAGTTGTATATGATGCAACCAGAAGGTTTTGTTGATCCAAAAGGTGCTAACAAAGTGTGCAAGCTCCAGCGATCCATTTATGGACTGGTGCAAGCATCTCAGAGTTGGAATAAACGTTTTGATAGTGTGATCAAAGCATATGGTTTTATACAGACTTTTGGAGAAGCCTGTATTTACAAGAAAGTGAGTGGGAGCTCTGTAGCATTTCTGATTTTATATGTAGATGACATATTATTAATTGGAAATGATATAGAATTTCTGGATAGCATAAAGGGATACTTGAATAAAAGTTTTTCAATGAAAGACCTCGGTGAAGCTGCTTACATATTGGGCATCAAGATCTATAGAGATAGATCAAGACGCTTAATAGGACTTTCACAAAGCACATACCTTGACAAAATTTTGAAAAAGTTCAAAATGGATCAGGCAAAGAAAGGTTTCTTGCCTGTGCTACAAGGTGTGAAGTTGAGTCAAACTCAATGCCCGACCACAGCAGAAGATAGAGAGAAAATGAAAGATGTTCCCTATGCTTCAGCCATAGGCTCTATCATGTATGCAATCCTGTGTACCAGACCTGACGTATGCTTAGCAATAAGCTTGGCAGGAAGGTACCAAAGTAATCCAGGAGTGGATCACTGGACAGCGGTCAAGAGCATCCTGAAATACCTGAAAAGGACTAAGGATATGTTTCTCGTATATGGAGGTGACAAAGAGCTAGTCGTAAATGGTTACGTTGATGCAGGCTTTGACACTGATCCGGACGATTCTAAATCGCAAACCGGATACATGTTTTTATTAAACGGTGGAGCTGTAAGTTGGTGCAGTTCTAAACAAAGCGTCGTGGCGGGATCTACATGTGAAGCGGAGTACATAGCTGCTTCTGAAGCAGCAAATGAAGGAGTCTGGATGAAGGAGTTCATTACCGATCTAGGTGTCATACCTAGTGCATCGGGACCAATGAAGATCTTCTGTGACAATACTGGTGCAATTGCTTTGGCAAAGGAATCCAGATTTCACAAGAGGACCAAGCACATCAAGAGACGCTTCAATTCCATTCGGACCAAGTCCATGTGGGAGACATAGAGATTTGCAAAATACATACGGACCTGAATGTTGCAGACCCATTGACTAAGCCTCTCTCACGAGCAAAACATGATCAACACCAAGACTCCATGGGTGTTAGAATAATTACTATGTAATCTAGATTATTGACTCTAGTGCAAGTGGGAGACTGAAGGAAATATGCCCTAGAGGCAATAATAAAGTTATTATTTATTTCCTCATATCATGATAAATGTTTATTATTCATGCTAGAATTGTATTAACCAGAAACATGATACATGTGTGAATACATAGACAAACATATAGTCACTAGTATGCCTCTACTTGACTAGCTCATTAATCAAAGATGGTTATGTTTCCTAACCATAGACATGTGTTGTCATTTGATTAATGGGATCACATCATTAGAAGAATGATGTGATTGACATGACCCATTCCGTTAGCCTAGCACTTGATCGTTTAGTATACTGCTATTGCTTTCTTCATGACTTATACATGTTCCTGTAACTATGAAAAATATGCAACTCCCGTTTACCGGAGGAACACTTTGGGTACTACCAAACGTCACAACGTAACTGGGTGATTATAAAGGAGTACTACAGGTGTCTCTGAAGGTACATGTTGAGTTGGCATATTTCGAGATTAGGTTTTGTCACTCCGATTGTCGGAGAGGTATCTCTGGGCCCTCTCGGTAATGCACATCATTATAAGCCTTGCAAGCAATGTGACCAAATGAGTTGGTTACGGGATGATGCATTACGGAACGAGTAAAGAGACTTGCCAGTAATGAGATTGAACTAGGTATTGGATACCGACGATCAAATCTCGGGCAAGTAACATACCGGTGACAAAGGGAACAACGTATGGTGTTATGCGGTTTGACCGATAAAGATCTTCGTAGAATATGTAGGAACCAATATGGGCATCTAGGTCCCGCTATTGGTTATTGACCGAGAATGGTTCTAGGTCATGTCTACATAGTTCTCGAACCCGTAGGGTCCGCACGCTTAACGTTACGATGACAGTTTTATTATGAGTTTATAAGTTTTGATGTACCGAAGTTTGTTCGGAGTCCCGGATGTGATCACGGACATGACGAGGAGTCTCGAAATGGTCGAGCCATAAATATTGATATATTGGAAGCCTATGTTTGGACATCGGAAAGGTTCCGGGTGAAATCGGGATTTTACCGGAACACCGGGGGGTTACCGGAACCCTCCCGGGGGTTAATGGGCCTTAGTGGGCCATGAGGGAGAAGAGGAGGGCCGGCCAGGGCAGGCCGCACCCCCCCTCCCCCCTAGTCCGAATAGGACAAGGAAGGGGGGGGGCGCCCCCCTCTCCTCTTTCCCCTCCCCCCTTTCCTTCTCCACCAAGGCAAGAGGGGGGAGTCCTACTCCCGGTGGGAGTAGGACTCCTCCAGGCGCACCCCAAGGGGGCCGGCCGCACCTCCCCCTCCCTCCTTTATATACGGGGGCAGGGGGGCACCCCATAACACACAAGTTGATCTACGGATCGTTCCTTAGCCGTGTGCGGTGCCCCACTCCACCATATTCCACCCCGGTCATATCGTCGTGGAGCTTAGGCGAAGCCTGTGCCGGTAGAGCATCATCATTGTCACCACGCCGTCATGCTGACGGAACTCATCCCCGAAGCTTTGCTGGATCGGAGCCCGGGGATCGTCATCAAGCTGAACGTGTGCTGAACTCGGAGGTGCCGTACGTTCGGTGCTTGGATCGGTCGAATCGTGAAGACGTACGACTACATCAACCGTGTTGTCATAACGCTTCTGCTTACGGTCTACGAGGGTACATGGACAACACTCTCCCCTCTCATTGCTATGCCATCACCATGATCTTGCGTGTACGTAGGAATTTTTTTGAAATTACTACGTTCCCCAACAGTTACATCATATGATGTTATTTTTAATGAAGTTCCAGCTTAGTATTGTCTTGCTGAGCCGGCCCGTGGGGGATACATGTTGCTGTTCAAGTCTACATGATCATATCTAAAAAGTCCATGCTCGTTATTATATAATGACCCGGCCTTTGGGGGCTACACTGGTTGATGTTTTTATGAGAATAAGGCAATTACAAGTCCTAGGTTGCTGCAAGCATGACAACCCGACACTTGGGGGCTACATAGGTGGAATATTCACTTCTGACTAGTGACTGAGATGAGCAACTTGGATTCCTTCAAGGTTGCAACATTTCTGTTGAAGCAAGTCTTAAGTTGTTACTACGCTCCCGTCTTAAGACTTGGGGGCTACAGGTGATATGAATATAAGGGAGGTACACTTTCAAGCTTGGTGTCAGCAAAATTATGACCCGACGACACTAACAATTATGACCCGGCGCCATCAATAGTTACAAACCGGTAATTTCGGCAATGATAAACCGACAAGTTCTACATCTTCAAGCCGGCTGAAAGTCAGATAAGTATTTCAAGACCAATATTTTTGTTAAGCATTGGGAGCTGAATCAAATGAATTTATCTTCACAATATTTTTCTGTGAGAAACCAATGTCAGCAAATTGATTATGAAGCTAGTCTATTGACCTGGACTTCCCATGAGAAGGAAATGACAAGGACTTAAGGATGATCAGGTGTCGACTTACAAGAATTTTTAACCCGGAGCACGACCTGTCAAATTTGTTCTTGTGTTTATTTTGTAGGATCAGTTTAACATGGACAAATCCAAATTAAACTGGGGGATAATGTCAGGGATATACCCCGCAGTATGACCCGGCCGGAAGTATGACCCGGCCGGACTTGGCGACTCATTGGTGACCCGGCCGAGCCAGGTGACTCATTGGTGACCCGACAGGCAGGTTAGAGGAGCGACAAGACCCGGAGGCCCAGAAGACTCAAGGCCCAGATGGCCGGCTCATGTTATGGTGGGCCAGTTTAAGAGGAAAGCATAAGGAATATTCCCTTATAAAGGAAGCAAGACTAGGACTCCACTTGTAAAAGAGTAATCCTAATCCTACTAGGACTAGTCATGTAAGCCGCCCCTTCAACTTATATAAGGAGGGGCAGGGCACCCCAAGAGGGACAAGTTTTCACAAGTCCGACAAGTATAGATAGACAGACAAGTCAATAGCTCTCGAGATAGAGCGCCACTGTAATCGTGATCATCATCATCAATATCAATGAAGCAGGATGTAGGCTTTTACCTCCACTGTGAGGGGCCTCGCGTCTCTCGTCCCACTCAACCCCTCTCAAGCTACCACATAGATGTGTTGGCCTCACGACTAAGTCCTCGCACTAAGGACATCTATCGTGACAAATCCACGATACATACTCAGAATGTCTGGATATCATAATCACTTGATTCAGCTGAGAGCTAATCTTCCAGATGATAGTGTTATTGACAGAGTTCTCTAATCACTGCCACCAAGCTATAAAGGCTTCATGATGAACTATAATATGCAAGGGATGGAGAAGACTATTCTTGAGCTCTTCGCCATGCTCAAAGTTGCGGAGGTAGAAATCAAAAAGGAGCATCAAGTGTTGATGGTTAACAAGACCACTAGTTTCAAGAAAAAGGGCGAGGGAAAAAGGGGAACTTCAAGAAGAATGGCAAGCAAGTTGCCACTCCCGGGAAGAAGCCCAAAGTTGGACCCAATCCTGAAACTGAGTGCTTCTACTGCAAAGGGACTGGTCACTGGAAGTAGAACTGCCCCCAAGTATTTGGCGGATAAGAAGGATGGCAAAGTGAACAAAGGTATATTTGATATACATGTTATTGATGTGTACCTTACTAATGCTTGTAGTAGTGTCTGGGTATTTGATACCCGTTTGGTTGCTCATATTTGTAACTCGAGATAGGGACTACGGATTAAACGAAGATTGATTAAGGACAAGGTGACGGTGCACGTTGGAAATGGTTCCAAGGTCGATGTGATCGCCGTCGACACGCTACATCTACATCTACCTTCGGGATTAGTTTTAGACCTGAATAATTGTTATTTGGTGCCAACGCTGAGCATGAACATTATATCTGGTTCTTCTTTAGTGCGAGACGGTTATTCATTTAAATCAGAGAATAATGGTTATTCTATTTATATGAGTAATATCTTTTATGGTCATGCACCCTTAAATAGTGGTCTATTTCTGTTGAATCTTGATTATGGTGATACACATATTCATAATATTGATGCCAAAAGATGCAAAGTTGACAATGATAGTGCAAAATATTTGTGGCACTGCTGTTTATGTCATATTGGTGTAAAGCGCATGAAAAAACTCCATGCAGTCCATTTCTCTTTTTTAGAGTTAGCTTCTTTCCTATGGTAAAGAGTACTCTTGTTTCCTAGTCGAGGGATAATCAAGTCATTTCGAAAGGGATGGAGTTTTGGAATCACTTGATTATGAATCATTTAATACTTGTGAACCATGTGAACCATGCCTCATGGGCAAGATGACTAAAATTCCGTTCTCCAGAACAATGGAGCGAGCCAATGACTAATTAGAAATAATACATACTGATGTATGTCGTCCGATGAGTGCTGAGGCTCGCGACGGGTATCGTTATTTTCTGACGTTCACAGATGATTTGAGCAGATATGGGTATATCTACTTAATGAAACACAAGTCTGAAACATTTGAAAAGTTTAAAGAATTTCAGAGTGAAGTGGAGAATCATCGTAACAAAAAAAATAAAGTTTCTATGATCTGATCGCGGAGGTGAATATTTGAGTTACGAGTTTGGCCTTCATTTAAAACAATGTGGAATAGTTTCACAACTCACACCACCTGAAACACAACAGCGTAATGGTGTGTCCGAATATCGTAACCATACTTTATTCGATATGGTGCGATCTATGATGTCTCTTGTCGATTTACCACTATCATTTTGGGGTTATGCATTAGAGGCAGTTGCATCCATGTTAAATAGGGCATCATCAAAATCCGTTGAGACGACACCATATGAACTGTTGTTTGGCAATAAACCTAACATGTCGTTTCTTATAATTTGGGGATGCGATGCTTATGTCAAAAGGCTTCAACCTGATAAGTTCGAACCAAATCGAAGAAGTGCATCTTCTGTAGCGACCCGACACGAATGGATCAAGTCTCTGTGCTTAAGTGTCATCCCTGGATCGGTATGCTGACACACACAGTACTCGAGGATTTATAACAGAGGTAAATCACATGTATAAAGTGACGTAAGTACTATTACCTCAATCCAAAATAGCGGAAGCAACAAGGTTGTGGATTCCCATCAGCACCAACGGCAAAGTTGAGTATAGGAAATCGTAACCCTAACGTATCACTTACTCATCGTAAGATCCTGCAACATGAGACGTTGCAGCCATAAAGGGTCAGTACATTGAATGTACTGGCAAATTCACACCATAGAGCAATGATGAATAAAGGCTATCACTACATGCATATTTGGCTGGTGGAAAAGCTCTATGGTTACAGTTTTGCGAAAAGCCAATTTTTCCCTACTGCAAAGGAATAAATTTATTTAACTATCATGGTGGTTGTTAAACATTGAGAATGGTTGACAGCATTCTCAATCCCAATTAAAAGTACTCATTAAAACCCAACAATATTAATTAAAGTAACATGATGAGATTCACAGGATAATCAAGTACTAGATACTCAAGATGTCCATAACCGGGGACACGGCTAATCATGATTAGTTTGTACACTCTGCAGAGGTTTGCGCACTTTTCCCCACATGACTCGATCGCCTCCGCTTGGTTTCTCGCACTACATGGTGTTTGAGAAACGGATGACCGAGACATAGTCTTTCAGAAGCACTAGCACCTTACATAGGGGTAGACCGTACCAACCTACATCCCCTACATCTGCTAGTCCACCCCGTAAGAGTTCGCACAACTTAGTCAACTATGCTAGAGCCCATAATAGCATGTGGCTGCACACGGAAGTTTCTAGTTTGAATAATCTCATGATCCCTTTGAGCCTGGGTGGCGGTCCGAAGAAAATACAGGCAAGTCCTGGAAACCCAGGTGCCTAGACAGGCAAGTCCTGGAGTAACCAGGTGCCTCAATCCACCCAGATGTGTGTTTAAGTTGCCACCTTAAATAAACCATTAATTAACAATCTCACATCTGTCATGGAAATTCACTCACCCAATCCACGTCTACTAGCATAGCATGGCATAATAAGCAAACGTAGAAGTAACTCCCAAGGGTTTGATAATAAAACAGGTAATAGGTACTACCTCAATCTACTTCCCAAAACCCACAATTTAATTAGATCCTAATCATGCAATGTTTGAGGATTGAACTAATGCATAAAAACTGGGTAATAAGGAAGTATGATCAAAGTGTGAACTTGCCTGCAATGTTGATGAAGATGATTCGCACTCAAAACTCTTGATAGTTCTACTCGTCACACTCCGGTCAATCTATCGTGAGCAAGCAATAGTAACCACACATAAGCAATCACTCAAAAGATCGGAAAGAACGAAGAGTACGATTCGGAAAACATCAAAACCAAGCAAATAACTCTTGCAACATAAAACAATTTCTAACAGTACCAAAATTATGTGAATTTGGCCTTATCAGAAAGTTTAGGTCAAGAGCTTCGATTTGCAAAAAGAATCAACTCAAACGGAGTTATAAAACTCAAGTTATGAACAAACGAAGTTCAAATTCAAAACTGATCTAATTCAAATTTTTAACTTTCAAAAACATGTTTGAGTTGGATTACTGGATAGAGGGGATCATAACGAAGAAGTGGGCGTTGGTTTCGTTGGATTTGGACAAGCGAGTAAAAAGTTGTGAGTGTTTGAAGTCCAGGGGCTAATCTGTAAATAAAATATTCACAGACGGGTCCCTGAGCGAAAATAAAAGAAAAAGAAAAACTCTACAGAAAGAACGTTCGCTGCCGAACGCTAACTGACGAAGACCGTTCACTACAGAGGCTAAACCAGCGAACGTCCATTAAATAAAACAAAACGTTTTAGAGAAAGAAAAAAACACCTCGATCTGGACCATTGGATCCAGATCGGACGGACGAGGGCAGGTGGCGGTTACCGCGGTGGCTGACGATGTCGGCGGCGAGGAAAACGGCAGCGACGGCGGCTCGGATCGAACGGAACGGCGGCTCCGGGGCTCGGCGGCGCCGGCGGAGTAGATGGGGAGGAGCAGCTCGGCGAGGCAAGTCCGAAAGGGGTGGTGGCGTCGGGCGTAGGCGGTGGTGGAGCGAGGCGCAACGGCGGCGGATCTCGCCGGCGGCGGCGAGGCGTGGGATGCGAGGCGAGGCGATGGCTCGGGGAGGAGAGGAACGGGGCCCGGGGCTCCGGTATTTAAGGGGGCCAGGGGGCAAGGTGGCGTGGGGGAGGGGGCAGAGGAGGCGGCGGCGGGAGGCCGGGCGGCGTACGACGACGGCGGCGTGGCGGCTCGGGACTCTGTCCCGAGCTCGGGGACGAGCGGCGCGGCTGGCCTGGCTGGCTAGCTGGGCCGGCCCAGTCGGCGAAAGTTTTTTTTTAAATAAACAATTTCCAGAAAATTGAAATAATAAAACAAATTAAATGAAAATATTATATGGGCATATAATATATCAAAATTTTCAGAAAAAGATTTCCTACAAGCTGAACATTTTTCTAGAGTCAAATCAAATACACACAAATTCAAGTAAAGCAAAGAGTGCTTCTGCCCTAATAAAACCCAATAAAAATCATTTTAAAAATACCAAAATGACTTCAAATTTATTTCTCTCCAATTTTCTGATGTAGGGAATCATGTTACCCTATTTTCCATGTATTTTATTTTTGGAGAAAAATAATTTGAATAAAACTCAAATAACTCCAAATTGAAAATAAATTCAAAAGAACTTTGAATTTAATTCTTTGAAACTCCCAACTCATATTTCATATGTTTTGAAGAAGTCATTTTATCTTCGCTCGTGAAAATCATTGAGTTGCATAAAGTTCCTGGATTGGAAATATTTCCAAATGAAATTCAAATATTTTCAACACCCCTTGTCATTTAAATAAATGGAAGAAGTCATGTCATCTTCTCTCCAGGGTTTTGTGATGAAAAGAATTTGAATTCATGAAGATCATAAAAGCAAAATGAAAGTTTGGGAAAGTCCTTTTATTCCCTCTCATTTAACTTTCAAAAAGTTTCGAATTTCACTCACTTTCAGTCAATCAATCAAACAATCAATCAAAACTATCTATTTATTATAACATTCCAAAATTTAGAATTTTGGGATGTTACAAACTACCACCCTTAAAATGAATCTTGTCCTCGAGATTCGGAGAGGCTAGAAAGAAATAGGTTAGCGTTTGGGGGTCTTCTCAAAATCCATCGATCATCTTCGGGGTCTCGGGTGCTACCACCCTTAGAAGCATGGTTACGGTTCCATCAAAACTCATATACTCCATCCTTATTACTGACAGTGTCGGTCTTCTTAGATCCTCTGGATAATTCCTTCTCTGGGCTCTTTCGGTGGTGGCATAACCTTTACCGCAATTCTTCTGTCCTTTCATCTGGGTAAGGTTATCCTGAAACTGGTCCTCATAGCTGATAGGTCTGGCGCCAATTCTAAACAACTATCGATATTCTCATGGTGGTCAACAATTTATGGTTTGTCCTGCAGGAAATGGGTCTGGGTTGAACCTCACCGTATATCCTACGATCGGCAACAACTGCTGTGTACAAGGGAAAATACTTATACCATTCTAAGGTTCAAACAAGGTTTTGATCGTCGTCTCTCTACTATAGGTAAGTCACTCAGATTTACCATCCCATATAGCAAAGCGAATAATAAGAGTAAGTCGGTATGGTGATCAATCCATCCCGCACCCAAATCATTACCTTGTACATGGTTTAGCGAATCTCGCACTCTAACACTCGGTCATCCTCACAAGCATTGCAGAATTTCTCTTGTCGATGAACCAAGTTCGGAAAATCCATTGATTCTGCAAGCCAAACAAACATCTATCGTTCCTTAACAACTCTCGGGTTTTGCGTAAACTCCTATAAGATCGTCTGTTGACAAAGGCATATCCTCTTCTTCCAGGATTTCTCCTTCAACAAGAGTGTGCTTGCTTCTCGGCAGGTCCTGGAGCCTGTGGGTTTATGGCCCATCTCATCACTTAAAATCCTTGAACACATCATCTGGGCAACTGATCATTATCCCAAGATCCAACTTCCTGGCATACTTAAATCCATCCAATTGTACTGTCTTCCTTCCTTCTGTTGGCACCAAACTAGGACATGATTACTCAGACTCATCATGGAATTTCCATTGATCCATATTTCCAACATCATACCTCCTTTATATCCCATAGTAATTCATCTCTTCATCCTCGTGGGATATCCCACCTTCCGTGATAAAAACTTATACTAATGAAGTCCATACTCCACTTCATGGAACATCATTATCCTTTCCAGGGTCAAGCGTCCTTATAGGGGAATATTGGCCATCTCTGCATGGCACTTCTTCAACTGGAAACGTGAAACACATCATGAACTCCTGACAGTCCTTCTGGTGACTCCAACTTGTTAGCCACTTCTCCCATACGTTCCAAACTCGGTATGGTCCTACAAATCTCGGGGCTAACTTTCCCTTAACTCCAATCGTTTTAACTCCTCGCAGAGGGGACACACGAGGACATGCTCTGTCTCCAATTTCATAGACTACCTCCTTGCGTTTTTGAGTCTGCATAACTCTTCTGCCTGGACTGAGCTACCTTCAGTCTATCTCGAATCAACTTAACATTCTCTTCTGACTCCTTGATCACATTTGGTCCAAACAACTGACGGTCTCCAACTTCATCCCACATCAACGGTGTCTGGCTCCTTCTCCCATACAAAGCTTCAAAAGGGGCCATCTTCAAACTGGCTTGGTAACTGTTGTTGTATGAGAACTCCGCGTAAGGTGGATTATCATCCCTACTAGATCCATAATCTAGCGCACACGCTCTCAACATGTCCTCCAGAATCTGATTGACTCTCTCGATCTATCCATCTGTCTGCGGATGAAAGGCTGTACTGAACTCTAGCCTAGTACCCAAAGTGTGGTGCAGCTGATTCCAAAACTTTGAGGTAAACTGTGTTCCTCTATCTGATACGATGGTCCTCGGAACTCCATGCAGACATACGATCCTGGTCAAATATATCTTGGCCAACTTCTCACTTGTATAGGTGGTTTTCACTGGGATAAAGTGAGCCACTTTGGTCAAGCGAATCAACTACTACCCAGATAGAATCATATCCCGATCGGGTTCTGGGAAATCCGGTAATGAAATCCATGCCAAGCTTATCCCACTTCCATTCGGGTATCGGCATAGGCTGTAGTAATCCTGCTGGCTTCTGATGCTCTACCTTTACTCTCTGGCATACATCACCTACGACTACATACTCCGCAATATCCTTCTTCATACCAGTCCACCAGAAACACTCCTTCAAATCCAAATACATCTTGGTGTTTCCAGGGCGAATCGAGTATGGTGAGTCATGAGCCTCCTGAAGTATTAACTTCCTGATCTTTGCATTATTGGGCACATATACACGGTCCTCGAACCATAAGGTGTCGTGCTCATCCTTACGAAAACCTTCGGCCTTTCCTTTGCTCATCCTCTCTTTTACCTCAGCAATCTCTTTGTCATCCTTCTGAGCTTCACGGATTTTTCCCAACAATGTAGACTGAACTTCCATTGCTGCAACAAAACCTTTGGGAACAATCTCCAACCGAAGTTCCCTGAGATCCTCAGCTAACTCCTTTGATAATCCTCCGATTATGAGGGTATTCGTCCTTGTTTTCTTTATGGTTGTGTCCTATTTCTCCACAAAGCTTGTATGCACAAGTTTTCTTCATATCATTTCCATGAGGCTTCATCTTCTGGGACACAAGCCGAGACTTTAGCAAAGTCAACTTAAATTCCTTCCAAGTGGTTACTCTTTGCCATCCATTGATGTTTTGGTACATCCTCCACCAAGTAGCAACAACTCTTACAAGGCACTGAAGAGCATGTTGGGTTATATCCTTTCTGGCTATAGTGTCATTCTCCATATGATCCTCCATGTTCGAAATCCATTGGTCCGTCTCCAATTGACTCATCGGTCCAGAAAATATAAGCTCATCTCCATTTATCTTCTATTGGGTCCATGGTTTTGGGGTGGGATAAGAGAGATTGAGAGGGATGCACACAGTACAAACAAAAGTTTTGAAAAGGCAGATTTTATTGTGGCTGTCGGAAAAACGACAAACAAATGACAGCTCACAATCGTCGCATCTAACGTAAGTATAAAACAGGGGTTGGGTCTTCTAATGGTATATAGATCTCAACGTCATCAAACTCTTCAAGTCTTGGTCATGTCTCCGATGGCTTCTTCTGATCATGCTTGTCCTTCTCAAGTTCCTATGCCAGATCTCTGTTGATGCGAAGTCTCTAGTGACATCCTTTAATATTTTTGGAGTTGCATTCCAAACTTCTGGTTTCAACTTCCTTTACATGAACCATGATCCTACTGTCCTTCAGTCCTGACGAATCTTTGATGTCTCAAGGTTTTGCTCCTCTAGCTTGGCTACTTTCAGCTTCTGGGTCCTGAGTTCTTCATGAATTGCCTCCTTGTCAAATACTGCTTCTTGTAGGTCCATCTTAACTTCTTGATGTAACACTCCAGATCCTGGGGATACACCGGCTAAGGTTAAAACTTCATCTTGCTGATAGGTGCTCCATCAGCCTTCTTCCATCCAATCATTCCATGCATATGCATGCTTAACTCAGCACGGTGGCAGTAGCATAAACGGGCGATAACACCATGGTTAGCCGTGTTTTTGCTCTTGTCATTTCCATGACTATCATTCCATAGTTGATATCTCCTGTCTTAGGGTTTTCTTGACAAAAACTTTGAGTTCTAATGCTCCATATTCCGATCTTTCTCCGATACACCTTGATCTCGTGTATTGACAGCTTCCATAGTCTGTCAGATTCCATATGTGTAGCCTTCCTAGGTCATTCAAATCCAGAAATTCTTCAAAGCCTTCAAATTCTCCTAGTCTTCAGAGTCTTCAACAGTTGTAGTTTCCATTTACACGGTAAAATCCTCTTCATTCCAAATGGTCTTAGTTGTCCGATATCTTGTACTTCTTGGAGTGGTCTCATCAGTCGAACCTTCGAGTGGTCAAAAGGGGAAAGGGGTATAGTCTCACTAAAAGGGAATATTTGAATAAGCTCAGAAGAGAAGAGAGGTAAAAGATCTTTTTGAAAAAGAAGTTGTAGAGAAAAATCTTTCCTATGGGCTTGTGAGTTTCTAGGGTCACGTCCTACAGTCAACATGTGCTCTGATACCATCTTGTAGCGACCCGACCCAAATGGATCAAGTCTCTGTGCTTACGTGTCATCCCTGGATTGGTATGCTGACACACACAGTACTCGAGGATTTATAATAGAGGTAAATCACATGTATAAAGTGACGTAAGTACTATTACCTCAATCCAAAATAGCGGAAGCCACAAGGTTGTGGATTCCCATCAACACCAACGGCAAAGTTGAGTATAGGAAATCGTAACCCTAACGTATCACTTACTCATCGTAAGATCCCGCAACATGAGACGTTGCAGCCACAAAGGGTCAGTACATTGAATGTACTGGCAAATTCACACCATAGAGCAATGATGAATAAAGGCTATCACTACATGCATATTTGGCTGGTGGAAAAGCTCTATGGTTACAGTTTTTGCGAAAAGCCAATTTTTCCCTACTGCAAAGGAATAAATTTATTTAACTATCATGGTGGTTGTTAAACATTGAGAATGGTTGACAGCATTCTCAATCCCAATTAAAAGTACTCATTAAAACCCGACAATATTAATTAAAATAACATGATGAGATTCACAGAAAAATCAAGTACTAGATACTCAAGATGTCCATAACCGGGGACACGGCTAATCATGATTAGTTTGTACACTCTGCAGAGGTTTGCGCACTTTTCCCCACATGACTCGATCGCCTCCGCTTGGTTTCTCGCACTACATGGTGTTTGAGAAACGGATGACCGAGACATAGTCTTTCAGAAGCACTCGCACCTTACATAGGGGTAGACCGTACCAACCTACATCCCCTACATCTGCTAGTCCACCCCGTAAGAGTTCGCACAACTTAGTCAACTATGCTAGAGCCCATAATAGCATGTGGCTGCACACGGAAGTTTCTAGTTTGAATAATCTCATGATCCCTTTGAGCCTGGGTGGCGGTCCGAAGAAATACAGGCAAGTCCTGGAAACCCAGGTGCCTAGACAGGCAAGTCCTGGAGTAACCAGGTGCCTCAATCCATCCAGATGTGTGTTTAAGTTGCCACCTTAAATAAACCATTAATTAACAATCTCACATCTATCATGGAAATTCACTCACCCAATCCACGTCTACTAGCATAGCATGGCATAATAAGCAAACGTAGAAGTAACTACCAAGGGTTTGAAAATAAAACAGGTAATAGGTGCTACCTCAATCTACTTCCCAAAACCCACAATTCAATTCAGATCCTAATCATGCAATTGTTTGAGGATTGAAACTAATGCATAAAAACTGGGTAATAAGGAAGTATGATCAAAGTGTGAACTTGCCTGCAATGTTGATGAAGGTGATTCGCACTCAAAACTCTTGATAGTTCTACTCGTCACACTCCGGTCAATCTATCGTAAGCAAGCAATTGTAACCACACATAAGCAATCACTCAAAAGATCGGAAAGAACGAAGAGAACAACTCGGAAAGCATCAAAACCAAGCGAATAACTCTTGCAACATAAAACAATTCCTAACAGTACCAAAAATTATGTGAATTTGGCCTTATAAGAAAGTTTAGGTCAAGAGCTTCGATTTGCAAAAAGAATCAATTCAAACGGAGTTATAAAACTCAAGTTATGAGCAAATGAAGTTCAAATTCAAAACTGATCTAATTCAAATTTTAAACTTTCAAAAACATGTTTGAGTTGGATTACTGGATAGAGGGGATCATAACGAAGAAGTGGGCGTTGGTTTCGTTGGATTTGGACAAGCGAGTAAAAAGTTGTGAGTGTTTGAAGTCCAGGGGCTAATCTGTAAATAAAATATTCACAGACGGGTCCCTGAGCGAAAATAAAAGAAAAAGAAAAACTCTACAGAAAGAACGTTCGCTGCCGAACGCTAACTGACGAAGACCATTCACTACAGAGGCTAAACCAGCGAACGTCCATTAAATAAAACAAAACGTTTCAGAGAAAGAAAAAAACACCTCGATCTGGACCGTTGGATCCAGATCGGACGGACGAGGGCAGGTGGCGGTTACCGCGGTGGCTGACGACGTCGGCGGCGAGGAAAACGGCAGCGACGGCGGCTCGGATCGAACGGAACGGCGGCTCCGGGGCTCGGCGGCGCCGGCGGAGTAGATGGGGAGGAGCAGCTCGGCGAGGCGAGTCCGAAGGGGGTGGTGGCGTTGGGCGTAGGCGGCGGTGGAGCGAGGCGCAACGGCGGCGGATCTCGCCGGCGGCGGCGAGGCGTGGGATGCGAGGCGAGGCGATGGCTCGGGGAGGAGAGGAACGGGGCCCGGGGCTCCGGTATTTAAGGGGGCCAGGGGGCAAGGTGGCGTGGGGGAGGGGGCAGAGGAGGCGGCGGCGGGAGGCCGGGCGGCGTACGGCAACGGCAGCGTGGCGGCTCGGGACTCTGTCCCGAGCTCGGGGACGAGCGGCGCGGCTGGGCTGGCTGGGCCGTGGCCTGGCTGGCTAGCTGGGCCGGCCCAGTCGGCGGAAGTTTTTTTAAAAAAATAAACAATTTCCAGAAAATTGAAATAAAAACAAATAAATGAAATATTATATAGGCATATAATATATCAAAATTTTCAGAAAAAGATTTCCTACAAGCTGAACATTTTTCTAGAGTCAAATAAAATACACACAAATTCAAGTAAAGCAAAGAGTGCTTCTGCCCTAATAAAATCCAATAAAAATCATTTTAAAATACCAAAATGACTTCAAATTTATTTCTCTCCAATTTTCTGATGTAGGGAATCATGTTACCCTATTTTCCATATATTTTATTTTTGGAGAAAAATAATTTGAATAAAACTCAAATAACTCCAAATTGAAAATAAATTCAAAAGAACTTTGAATTTAATTCTTTGAAACTCCCAACTCATATTTCATATGTTTTGAAGAAGTCATTTTATCTTCGCTCGTGAAAATCATTGAGTTGCATAAAGTTTCAGAATTGGAAATATTTTCCAAATGAAATTCAAATATTTTCAACACCCCTTGTCATTTAATAAATGGAAGAAGTCATGTCATCTTCTCTCCAGGGTTTTGTGATGAAAAGAATTTGAATTCCCGAAGATCATAAAAGCAAAAAATGAAAGTTTGGGAAAGTCCTTTTATTCCCTCTCATTTAACTTTCAAAAGTTTCAAATTCACTCACTTTCAGTCAATCAATCAAACAATCAATCAAAACTATCTATTTGTTTATAACATTCCAAAATTTAGAATTTTGGGATGTTACATCTTCATAGGATACCATCTGTTCCTACATGATGCATGGGATTTAGCCTTTTTTGTTCCTAACCGAAAAACATGTGTGTGGTACTTATGAACTGGAAATTTTTTGCAGGTGATTTCACAGAATGGGAACATCCTAAAAATAATTTTCGCATATGGAATGGAGGTGGGCAGAAGATAATCATATACCTTTGACTGACCAGAAGCACTTTGATCAGCATGTTTCTTTCTTTTTCGTTTTGTTTTTCGTGATGACACATCTGAGATCTGAGTAGAAAATTAAGGAGCATCCATTTTTTTAGCAGATCTGACATCTTTCTATGGATCAGAGAGAAGAAAACTTTGGGAATTGAAGAAGTATGCTTGAATCAAGAATCGTGGGGACAAGTTTGGAAAAACACTCAGAAGACATCAGGAGATTTGACGTTTGTTCCTCCTCCCATGGTGACGGTTGTATGGGTGTCGATGAAGTAAGCAGAGGCGCAAGGAGGAAGACCTAGTGAGCTGTACGTCATTTGGATCTATAGCTTAGTAATCCAGCCCCGTTTTCATTTCTGGGCTAAACTGATGGCTGACTGAAACAGAAAGTGCTCAGCCTTTTCTTTTGTTGGGCTGACTGATTGACCAGAATTTTGGGCCAGTCAGCTTTCTTTTGCGTTGCCTCATATTTCTGAATTGTACCAATCGATTGACCTCTTTCTTGTGTTAGTTAGTCGATTGATCTGTAGCCATTTCCTAATTCTCATCTATATAATCCTAAAAAAAACCTCATCTATATATCCTTTGATTGATCAGATGCCCGCAGGGTGAGTGCGAGTCCATGGGGAAAAAAAAGGTGACAGCGAGTGCCGGACCGGTCGCAGCTCGCATCAAAAACACATTTCCACAGTCGATAACGCGTCGTGTTCGTCGTGTACGACACACGCACGCGCGGCGCGTCTTCACAGTTGAAAGCAGGAGAAGACTCAGGGTCAGTGTCCCATACGGACCTACTGTCGCTGTACGTGCAATGCACCGTACGTGAACGATGATAGCGCGAAGCTTCCTCGTGTGTCCATCTCACCGCCGGTGCGCGGCAGGGGGAAGACTTACGGTCGTGTCGTGCGTGCCTACGGCCCTGACCGGCGTGACCATCGTCAACCCGGAAACATCACTGCTTTCGCTTGACCAGCTCCAACCAATGTGTGGTACGAGAGGCAGGGCTCGGTGTCCCTCTCCCGCTTGCCGGCTTGGGTACGCCGGGTTCCCTTTCCACGGAAACCGTACAAGTGCCCCGGCAAAGGCAATGGTAGCTGCACTGAACGACCAGTCAAGGTGCTACGCGTACCAGCAAAGGCGCACGGATCGAATTGGTCGCGTGGAACTGCACGCTACGTATATCAAAAGCCAAATCAAACGAATTTCGGCCCGCTTCTTCGTGGATTTAGAGTTCCTCAAGTTCATCCTGCATGACTATTTTTTTAATGTGGCTACTTTGTTGGGACAGTTACATCTCCATGCACAAAAGGCCAGGAGCACACATATGCGCACGTCGAACTTAAACAATGTTCAGAGAGTTTGAATTGGATTTTTTTTTTGGCGATCCGCTTTAAATGCTTTAGGTTGAAGACATTTTGGGAAAAAAAAGTGTGGAACATATGTGAAGCTAGTTTATTGCTAAAGATATGTGTGAAGCATGGACTAGTTTTCTGGTATCATGTATAGAAATAGTGCCAACATGATGGAACTACTGTAAAACCAAAAGAGTAAATTGCACAATACTGCCATAGGGGCTTAGGCTACGGTTGCTCATATCCATGTTGTTCTTTCGAGGAAGAGATGGATGGTTGGTGGATCATTCTATGTCAATGTTGTTCCCAATCTAATCAAACAGAAGACACGATCAAAGGAGCCGAGTCCATGTAACAAGAGGGAGGGTCAGGTAGCACCTCAGCCTCAGCCACCGCGCTCTCCAGCATCTGCACCACATGGTGCATCGTCGGCCGGAGCGACGGGTTGGGCTCGATGCACCAGAACGCCACGCGCGCGAACCTCTCCACCCTCTCCAAGTCCGCTGCCGCATCATCGTCGTCAGGCAGTATGAGCTCAGTCCTCTTGCTGCTGACCAGCTGGATCGCCCACCCAAACAGCGTGACCGTCTCGTCCCTGTCCTGGTCGACCACCGGGTCCTGGCACTTCCGGCAGCAGATCATCTCCAGCAGCACGACACCAAAGCTGTACATGTCCACCTTGGTGTCGATCCGCGCGTCGCTGCGGAACCACTCCGGGGCGATGTACCCCCTGGTGCCCCTGATGTTGGTTACCGTGGTGTGCACCTGCTGGTTGCCGAGCAGCTTGGAGATCCCGAAGTCGGTGATCTTGGGGGCGTACGCGTCGTCGAGGAGTATGTTGTCCGGCTTGATGTCACAGTGCATGATCGGGGAGGCGCACCCGTCGTGGAGGTACTCGATCCCCCTGGCGATGCCGAGCGCTGCCTGGGCGCGCCAGCTCCACGGCGGCCGCTCCGGCTTGAAGAGGAAGCCACGTAGCGACCCTCCCGGCATGAACTCCAGCACCAGCATCCGGTGCTTGCCTTCCTTGCAGTACCCGATCATGCGGACCAGGTTGCGGTGGTGGATCTGCCCGATGGACTGCACCTCCCTCTCGCTGTACTCGTTCGAGTTGATGAGCCTCTTCACCGCGATGAGGCGCCGCCGCGGGGACTTGAGCTCTCCTTGGTAGACCTCGCCGAAGCTCCCTTTCCCAAGCAGCTTCTCGAAGCCGTTGGTGGCTCTGTGGAGCTCCTTCCAGCTGAAAGCTCTCACGCTCAACAACCCCTGGTTGTCTCTGTTCTTCTTGGTCAGGTGGTGCTTTGCCAGGACGCCACCGGGGATGGCCAGCAGCAGAAAGGCCACGCAGACTGTCACGGCTAGTATGGTTCTTGTCCTCGCCGACACCCTCGCCGGAGGATTGCTTCGCCGTACTTTGATCAGTGCCTTCGTGGTGACGTCGCTCGCCTGCCGCCCGTATGTCAGCACCGCCAACTCCGCGCAATCAGTCCCGTTGATCATCAGCGCGGCGGCGCAGTAGCAGTCGTTGAGGCAGTGGTTCCGGCACTGATCCTCCGTGACCGACGTGAACTTCTTGTAGTAGATCGATGCCTCCCATGTGGTGTTGGGCAGATCGACGAGCGTGTACTCCTCGGTGCTGTTCTCCCCGTCGCAGCTCTGCGGCGCGAACTTCGGCGTGCAGCCGCTGTCCGTGTGCTGCGCGTCGGCGTACGTGTACCCCGACGGGCACACGCAGCGGAGCCGGTCCTTCTGCTCCGTGCAGTACGACCCCGGGCCGCACACGCCCTGCAGTCCGGACGTCCTCCCGTTGCATGCGTCGCTGGGGAAGGCCCCCGAGACGCTCCACGACGTGTTGCCGCCGCCGTCCTGCACGTTCTTGGCACGAGCATAGGCACGGACGACACCGTCGGGGTCCATCCTGGCGAACCTGTAGAACTTGCCTGGGCTGCCGGTCAGCGCCGACGATATCAGGCTGTGGACGTCGCCGTTGTAGAGAGTGGAGCTGAGGACGCGCTGGTCGTCGAAGGTCACCGTCGTGTTGCCGCTGGAGCTGATGGTATGGGCCTGCCAGTAGGCATTGGCTGCGCTGTTGCCGCTGAGCAGGTCCACGTAGAGCACGACGTTGCCGTCCGTCTGGACGCCCATGGTGAACCGGCCGGTGGTGAACTCTGTGTCCGCGCGCCTTGAGATGAGCTTCCCCCGGGACTGATCGTCCTTGGTCAAGGACTGGCCCGGCAGCAGCGTGTCCGTCTGGTACCAGAAGCTCGCCCACAGCACGCTCTCCGGGCCGCCGCCGTCGCCGAGGAACTGGAGGTTGCCGGAGTCGAGGAGCGCGAGCACGGACCCGCTCTTGAAGAGGGGGATCGGCGCCTTCCACAGCACACGGTTGCCGCCGTCGGTGGTGTCGGCGAGCTCCAGCCGGCCGTCGACCGTAACGCTGAGGCCGGACTGCGCCGTGGCGAGGGCGGCCGACGAGTAGGTACCCGACTGCTTGGCGAACCACACCACGGACTGCAGCTGGGAGGAGCTGCTGGTCCGGCCGTCGTCGTCGTCGGAGCCGGAGCGGAACCATGTGGCGAGGAGGAACTGGCCCGGGCTGGACCCGTCGAGGGCGCGGAAGCCGAACGCGAAGACGCCGGACGGGCTGGTGATGTAGCTGGGCGGTGTCATGGGGACTCCGGCCGTGAGGTTGGTCCGTGCGGCGGCTGCGGCTACGAGCAACCGTGGCTGGTGGTGGTGCACTAGCACGGCAAGGAGCAAGGCGAGGAAGAGAGCAGAGCAAGGCAGCGATGCCATTGTTGGGCGTGGGAGCTCGGCGCGAGCCAGAGGGCCGGAGTTTGATCTAATAATGACTCGTATTCATTCGTTTACTCCGATTCCTCGTCAAGATGTGAGTGTGGCAGTGGCACTGCCACCATGTGATGCGATGGGGCGCATGGGTACGGCTCCACGCGCAGGACGCCAAGGTCGTGTCGTCGCACAAGACCACAGCTAGTCTCTTGGAACAACTTGTGCTCTTAACCTGTGCTGGCTTGGACAAGATCCCACGTGGTTACTTAACTGACCTTAACATATGCTGTCTACGTCACGACGATGTACGGGCACAAAAGATCGCATTACTTGCTCGTAACCTACCTGCTATCTTTGACAGGGTCGTCACGATAGTTCACTGATGACGTGTTCAAAACAGAAGAAAAAGTTCTAGCTGGTCGCATGTAGAAGATCCATTTTGTTTGTTTAACCCAGGAAGCGGTCAACATGCTACGGGTAGACGCAAAACAGGGAGTCTCCGGATGTTTTCTGCAGATGGAAAGGGTGGGGAAGGATCACACACGTTATATGTTGACTGTTCAGTCACCTAGTAGAACACCATGTTATCTTGACTGTTCACCGATCCCGGTGTGGACATGTTATAATGTGTCCGAGATAGAAGGCTGCGTACGAGTAATTATCATCGGTGTCTTCAAGAGGTCCAGTGATCTGTTCTGCAGCAACCTCCAAGCCGAGGACGTGCGTGCTATAACGGTCAACTGCTGGCTAACAAACATTTACAAGGTTCAGTCAACAAAATAATATAAAAATTACCGAGGATTTTCTGAAGTGCTCCCACATCATTGAGTAGCCTCATAAGCTCACAAAGTAACCCAGGCAGGGCTTTCCCCAGCATGCGCTCCACTTGCTCATCCTCAAAGTTCTTCCTTTTTCTTGTCGTCAAATTGGCAGATTGCTGTGTGCCCAAGTACTCCAATGAATTCCATAGAAACTTGACAACGCCTTTCCCACCGTCCAGGTACGTGTCAATTGTTTCAGCTAGCACATTATCCAAATATAGATTTTTACTGACTCTTATCTTCCAATGGGGTTTTGTGTCACAGAACGGGGGCCTTGTTATCACTTGCATGTGCTTTTCTGGATATTCCTTTTCCAGGCGCTTTAATTTCCGGCAACATCTCACAAGAAGGGATAATTTCTCCTGCTCACTCATACCAGACGGATGATTATTCACAATTCTCTGTGAAATTTCTCAAAAGCTTCAAGAGGTGCCGAACTTCCTGTGGCAGATGCAATGCTCCGTGGAAAAGAGACTTCAGCATACGGAAAACTGCACGGAAATCTTTCCGAACCCTCCTTTCATTCTTGGGTTTCAGCTTTTGAAGCTTCGAGGCCAGCACTTTCAAGTAACCCAAAGGTGTGACGAGAAAATCTGATGGTTTGAGCTTCCCACAGAAACTCCACCCAGCAAAGTGTGTTGATGAGTAAAACAACAAGACTGAGTTGATAACTCCTTTGGCAAGCGCTGATTGCATATGGAGTTCAGAATGATTAGCTTTAGAACCTGCTACAGTAACAGTTTGGACAACTTCTTTTCCCAGGGTGTAGGATTCATACGATGTGCAAGCCAGAGCACCTCTTCTGGTAACCGTCAAATCAAGCAATGAAGTCTTCGGCAACTCCTACAGAATTTTAAGTTTATGGTATAATGAGAAGTATAAGAACCAACTCTACAAATCAATAGCTAAGGGGCAAGTATAAGGACTAATTCTGGAACATATAAATATGAATGCCTAATTATGCACGAATACAAGTAATATGAACATGGAGACTTTGAACTAACTCCTCAAATCAATAGCATAAGGGTAAAAAAAGGATAAATTCTGGAGAATTTCAACATGCACACCTAATTATGCATGAACCCAGGCAATATTACTATGGATATTCTAATATGGTAGCCAGTCAAACATAAGTGTACACTTTGATAATTGTATGAAGGTCCATCTCCAAGGTTAGAAAGTATATCAATGATACATATATAGGCTTCAACGATGAAATTCAGAATTACAAGAAAATGGTTGTGCTAGTGAGTCATACCATTGTTCCCCTCTGCTTCTTATTTTCAGCTTTGACCGGAATATCCACCTTTTGTTTTTCAGTCAAAGCGCACATAATCTTCTTTCTCGAAATAAGTATAAAATAAAACAAGGTTCAGAATTGGCAGCGTCTGTTTAGGTATGTCATGGTGCAACAACTATCTAGAGAAATCCTGAGCACCATGCAACTTCTGCAGATATCAAACAATGAACAACCTATAATCCTTCCTAGCTACAGCGTCAGATAAAATTTTTTTATGGCAGGAACCCTACTGTGGGAATGCCCCTTGCTCGAGACGCAGAGTGGAGGCGGAGGCGATGACTCGCCGGGTCGCCGCCGAAATGCTAACACAGCGTTTAAGGATGTGTTTGGTTGGAGGGGTAGATAAGGATGGATCAGGACCATCAAAATTTGGTGGACGGGATGATCCAGTTTCAGTTTTTGGTTGGTATGAGTGGAATGGGCCATTTTTTGTTTGGTTCGAGGGATAGAGATGGTTGGGACAAACCAATTGGAGTGTTTGGTAGATAGATGAACGTGAGCAGTGGGTTGTGATAACCTTCTCAATTCTCATGTACTATATGACAAGGTTACCACCATATTTGGCACTAGATTGGAGTACCAAAAAAATGACAATACATAGAGATCATCACATGAAGTACATTTGCGGGAAATATCATACGTGCATAAAAGATTAACCATACACACATAATTTAGCAATAATGATCTTTTATAATTGCTTCACAAATGAGTATTTCAACAATGCACGCCATAGTCATAGTCTAGAAAGCGATATATGCCATAGTCTAGATTCTAGAAGCATCATACATACAAACTCAATTTGACAATTTATTTGGCTGGAAACAAAAGAACCCAATACATACAGATGCAAAATCACACAATCACGCATGCTCATACATATTACTCCCTCCGTCTGGAAATACTTGTCATCAAAATGGATAAAAGGAAATGTATCTAGACGTATTTTAGTTCTAGATACATCTTTTTTTATCCATTTTGATGACAGTATTTTCGGACCGAGGGAGTAATAGCATAGTTTCGGTCTGTATACTGAAAAGAAGGATCCGTTGATGACGAAGTACTGCTTGCTGCCGTGGTCGCCGCCCCTTGCTTTCTTCTTCTAGCAGACCGGGGTGCTGGTCGGGAGTCGAGCCGCCCTGTCGTGATAACCCTTTGGCCTTTGCCCTCCACGGCTCCACGCTGCCGCGCCGCTGTGACCTTACGGATGACGGGATGAGGCGAGATGAGGCTGGAGTCGAGCAGCACGAGGAATGCGGCCGGGGTGAGGCGAGATAGGAGGGACCTGCCGAAGTGCGCCGCCGCTAGCTACGGAGGAAGGCGGGATGAGGTGAGCGGTGGCCTGGATCGATGGCGATGCGCCGCCGCAAAGGGGGACGGGAGAGATGGGAAAGGACCGAGTGTTTTTTGTTCTTGTTTGAGGGGTGGAAAGGATCGAGTGTTTTTTTTAAGAGAGCCTCGGCCTTTAATCCTTTACTAGTAAGCTTGCACGTGCAATGCGCGTTTTGATAGAAATTCATTAAAAAATAATATTTAAATATATGAAACTTACATTTTTATTTTACATATAGCGATATCTTACATGAGCAATGATTTACCGTACATTTCACATACTCTATGAATTTAAATCTTGATGTAATATGTACTTAACAGACTTTTCTAAAGCATATTGAAATTAAATCCGCCACCGGAATTCACCAATCAATAATTTTAATGAACACCCTTCCGAATCCAGAAAAACACCTATTATCATCCAAACACCTATATGGGGCCTATCAGATCATCGCAATGAAAAAAATCGGATAGGTAAGTTAAAATTAATCATAATATATTTCTCATAATATTGCAACAGCTACAGTTCACCATCATTTAGCTGTTGAGACCATCGCCGGTGTTGCCCAAAAAAACACCCTCATAGCTCAATGTTCTCCTTGACAACAATCTGCGGGCCTAATCCTCTTTTTCTGCATCTTTTAGCTCATGTCGTTCCTTCTTTCCATGCTACATGTTATTTCTAATCATAATCAGCAATTATAAGACAAATAATGTAAGCTCACATACATGCTATAGCGTATATATTTCAATTGCAGCTTCATACACAAGGAATATAGTAAGCGTGCACAAGCAATTCACGCCTCGACTGATGTTACAACCAAAAATGCAAATTCTAAAGATATTATAATTACACTAAAAATATGACAATCAACCTATAATTTAAATGATTTTCAAGCAACACTACAATTTAGTATCATATGCATGGAGTGAAGACACCTGATTACCTTAGTATGTCTTAATACACTAACCAGTTCTTGTACAACATAAGGGGTGCATGTTGTATGCGGCTTCATTCTCAGTGTAGTTGATTAGATGCACCAAAATTCTTATCTCACAACTATACTTTAGGAGAACCACAGGTCATTATCTTAGAGTTTTCATGAGGTAGAATAAAAAATGAAATATTAAATATTCACCCTGCAAATTGGTTGGTTCAATTCTTTCTCGTTCCATGAGTGCACAAACCAAAAAGCAAAATAACCAGATAGACATGCTACGTACATTGGAAACCAGTTGAAATCATGCAGTGTTGATTGCATACTTGTTTGTCTATGGAACATCCGCCTTGAAAGCAATTCAGTGACAATTGTTCTCTGCAAAATCAACAGTTTTGCTCGCTCCTTGTCTCAAGAGACAAAAATGAAATCAAATATATCTTGAGATAAGTAAATATAGAAATTTCATCTAAAAATATAATATAAAACCGATATCAGCCACATGAGAGTTCCATTTTGATTCCTACGACCTCATTTGAAATCTCAACAAATTAAAGTACATTATGCATATTCATCAATGACAAAATAATTCAAGTCCATGTATGCTATAAAGGAACGAATCCGATCTATCTAAATATCATGAATAGACAATCACAAACTGCACACCCACAAATATAGTATTTACAACAATAATTCCAAGGGAAAACAAGCTTTAATAAAAAAAGGCTCCATCATATTTATCCTTCAAGTTCAAACAGAATCACTATATCAACACATGAACAAATAATCACTTCCTTTCAGATTTTCCATTCTGATTCTGATTCATCACCGCAGAACAAGCATATATTTCCAACATACGTGACCAAAACTACACTTATGAAATGAGGCAAAGTAGCATACGGATATTTTGCCAGGGTGTTTTTTGTGAAGGAGTATAAAGTCCTAATGTATAAGATTGTGCAAAACAAGCACCGGCGTGGTGGATATATGAATTCCTCTAAGGTTAGCTGATGGATGCAACTCCAAAAACCAAGCATGCTTTATTTTGAACAGAAGGTCCATGCCAACTTTATTATAGACAGACATCAAGACAAGTGAATGATATGCAGACATTCATTGGAAAATAACTGCCAGTATGACAAGGCTTTTTGTCACTGGAATTTAGTCTCTCAACTTTATAAAGATTGGCATATAATTGTCTGCTGCTAACAAATGGCCCAGTACAACGGTATAAATAATAATGTTGTCATCAAGTCTAGGCCCTAGATTTTTAAAATGGCAGTACTGTTCATGAAACAGGCAACCCGCGGTTCAGGAAAGCATCTAATTTACATTAAATCGAAGATCGGATGTGATTGATCTCTCTATATCTTACGACTGAGCTGATCATAATTACTGAAAACAACATGAAATAAATTTTTGGTCTAGATCAAACACCACCAAATGATCTTCAGCAAGGATAGCTAGAATGGATTTTATCTCCAGTAATATTGGAACAATGACTGCAAACAGAGGAGATGGAACGGGACTTGCATTACCAGAATAATGCTGGTGTTGAGCTGCTGCCCCGGTGACACGATGCCAATGTCATTCAACATGTGGTGCTGGTGACGGTTGGGATGTTGACGGCAGCTGCCACATCCAGGCCGTTGGTGACGGGATGAGAGGACGTGTGCGGCATCACTGAACACGCAGATTGCTACCACAAAATAGTTCATCAATCTAAATTATCCTGTCTAGAGCTAGCTCCGAATGTCCAGTCAATTGCATCTAAGGCGAGCAGTCTTACACCAACCTGAATATCATGGAAGAGGCGTCCACTGCTACATCTCAAACTGCCTTCCGTTGCAGTCTGTTCTCTTCTCCTGCATGCATCCTTTCCCCCATCTCATATCTGGCCTTCTTACTTGTACCCACAGCCAGTCCCTGCCCACAACACCTTACTTCTCCTTCTCTCCCTGCCAGCACAAACACTGCAAGGATTTTAATATAAAAAATTGATTAGTTCAGCATAAATACATTTTTTGTTAATTCATCATAGTCAGAATATCCTCACTACTTCAATCAACCACTGAAACGGTACCATAAACATCACAAATTTGCAAATAAAAATTGGAAGGAAGGATAAGTGGAATACCAGTTGTGTGGCAGTGGAATAATTGATAGTTATGGACCAAGAATAATCCAAATCGACCTTCTATCGTTCGTCATGTTCATCTCTGAATCCGTACACCATCTAGTTTTCCAGACTGGGATCCTGAATAGAAAGACCAAACACACTAAAGCAAATCAACTAAAGGCGCAAAAATAAGTATGAGTCGGCTACTCAGAGTCAGAATTCAGAAAGTAACTCGTCTAGGGAATTTCAACGAACCTATAGACATGTTGTTTGATTTAGCACCTAAATAATTGTCTCAATTAGAAAAAGACTTGCCACCAGGCTGTAAAGTGTAAACAATCCAAAGTCCATACACGCCACTCAAAGGTTTGGGCGTCACACTGACCGGTGGCATCCAAAATTTGCAGAGAACAAGAAGTTCGCAAAATACTGTTTAATGGAAATCAACGTCCATGGAAGCCTGATTACTTCAAAGTATGAATTAGTTCTACTATTTGAAATCAACATACATGGTTTAAAGGAGGGCTTGCCTCGCTGCCGACCACAACAGATGTACGTAGCCATTGTCAATTGTCGAGCTAGAGTGGGGCACCGGTTGTAGGTGCAGCTGACAGATAGGGAACAGGAGAAGAATGGAATGATGATGGAGGGAGGCACCTTGTTGCAGTACACCGCCTAATATAAAGCCTCTCACTGACTTATTACTTGAATATGTGTTTGATTTGCGCAATTGTCTCTTTGCATGCTTGCGCTGCAATTTGTTTTTCTGGTTTTGTACAATCAGTGACTTTCTGCAGTCTCAGTTTGTTTGCATGACACAGCTGCATGATTGCTGCTACTTGGCTTCTCCTCTCCAAGTCGTAAGATCAGTAAGCGGCAACATAAAAAAATCAGAAAATACCCTGATAAGTAGTTACAGATTGAACATGACATTTGTTAAGGATGATTACATGGGAAAGCATGTATATGAGTAAGAAGACATAGATATAGATGTAAGGGGGACATAAAATGCACCACGGGAGTAATTCAGAGCATAGAGTAATTTAGGATTGAATAAATGATGTGTACAACTATCTCTAGGCTTAGAAGGGAATTATTATAGATCATTGTTGTGCAGGCAAATGTTCAAGACCTCAGAATACAGAACAGTATTAGAACTCAAAAGCTTGGAGAAATGAAATATTAGGACTCAAGCATTAAAATGAAGCCCAGCTGGCATAAAATTCACAGGGAGAGGAGTTTATACTTCACTACATCATGTAGTTACCTTGATTCACCTCACATGCAGCCTGCTTGGATATCTTATCAAAGACACCCTTGTCGACATGACACATAAAAGGTCTTCAGAATTAACATGAGAGATGGAGATGGTTAAGTTAGCATATGGTAATAATAAGGGTAAATCAAGAATCAATGTCCAAAATGAATGTAGATGAACCGCAGCAACAGTAATCGCTTAGTCAAGTCTGTACCTATCCTGTGAAGAGGACCTGCACTTTTTATCCTCCTTCTCTCCCTACAAGAAAAAATATCACCATGATGTAATCAGAATTTCGTGCCATATTTAAAAAAAAACTTATTTGGAGTTTTTTTTGCAAAAAAAGAGAATTCATTACTTAACCATGGGGATTATTGCAATCGTTCTGATACAACAAATGAATCTCTTGAGGAACAGACCTCATATTTGGAGTTAACTTATAGCCATAAGCATAAGAAAAATGAAAATAAATAAATATTAGGAAGGCCATCACCCAGGGTGATCTTTGTGGATACCGAGGATAGTTTTGTGTCAGTCGCATCGCGCGGAATTAACTCGAGTGAAGTCATGGAGGGGTGGAGCATAATCCATATCAGCCGTCTACAAGATGTGGTCTACACATCTGTCTGCACAAGAACAAACCGACCGAGGCAAAACGACTCAAGGGAAAGGAAACTTGCTGAGCATGAAGCATCAACCCGATGAAGCAGATGTAACTTGCTGAATTGTTTATGTAGCCATCGTATCAACGATACAAAATTGGCTACCCCAATCCCATAGGTTCAAACGTTCAAGAAGATTTCATAGGTTGTAACTACCCTGATCTGACAGGTTACAAATTCAGCAATATTTCAAAGGTTGAAATAGTAGGCCATCCATCAACAGGATTAAAAAAAATCAAGTCTTCTCAATTAGAGTTGGATTCAAATTTTATACTCGACATCTGTCTATTAGATAGAAGACCAAATAATTAAGCTACCAACAACCAAACTCACAAGTTTGTTCACCCAGGGACTGTGAACCACACAACCAAACAGATTCTGAAATCTTTGGAATTTCTTAACAAACCCCAGCAAATAAATCGTTAAAGAATGCATCCTACCGAGATATAAGAGGGAGAGGACTTTACCAGCAAATATGTCGCTGAGGTTCAGATTTGTTTTGTTGTGTGTCCCGCACCAGCGATGTAATGGGCTTGGCGAACATTAAGATGCAGGCACAAATCCTCCTCGAAGGCAGCTACGGTGACCGTTGAGGCACGACAACTCCGCACATCTTCGAAGAGCGTGGTGGTATCCTCCTCCCTGGCACACGCGTGTCCGGTCCTCCCTTAACACACACCTGGTGACGGCTGAAGCAGAAGGAAGGCACAATCAGTGGAGCAATCTGACGGAATGAATGGAGCAATCTGGAGTGGGTTCGTGGAGAAAGGGTTGGATGCCTGGATCTTGTATGGGCGGCGGGCGGCGAACAGCGCGACGACGACCTGTGGCGGCTCCCGCGGGGCGCGACGGGCGGTGAATGGCGCGCCGGCGGGGCGGCGACCTGCGGCGGGCGGCTCCCGCGGCGCGCGACGGGTGGCGACCCGCGGCGGGCGGCTCACGCGGCGAATAGCGCGACGGCGCTGCGGCGAATGGCTCCCGCGGGGCACGACGGGCGGCAACCTGTGGCGGGCGGCTCACGCAGCGAACGACGCGACGGTGCGACAGCGAACTGCGCGGGAGGAGGAGGGGGCGAGAGGTCGTGCGGGCGAGGCGAGAGGTCGTGCGAACGGTTTTTGTTTTTGAACGGGGGCGCGGGTGGCTTAATTGCGTGGCTTGTTGGGTTAAACACGGAACGATTACAGATCATCGGATTTTGTCTATGGACGCGCCTGATTGTTTGGATCTGCCCCTCTCTTTCTTTTATAGTGGTAGTAGATAGATTAATCAAGGAACATATTACAGAGAGTCTCCCGGATGCAATCCGGCAGAGTGATAAACACAAAGGCTCAAAGAGCTCAAACTAGACCTAGCAAGAACATGAGCTAAGACAACACGGTGCCAACGAACATGCATGAAGGACACAGACGACGGGGCTTCACAAATCGCCTTGATGTCACAGATAATTGATCAGGAAAGGACAGAGTGTTAGGCCAAATCCAACACGCGACTCCAAACGGAGTTCTGTTTGATCCGGGGGACGCCCATGTCCGGTTTGGGCCGGCCATTGTAGAGGCTCCCAACGCGCGACCACGTCTCCAACTCGTCCGTTAGACTTAAAAAAATCAAAAAGGCATGGAAAAACAAAAAGGCATGCTTAAAACATATAAATAACTTAACTAAACAGTCCATCGTTGTCATGGTCCATGCACAATACTTAAGATGAAATAAAAAAACTTAAAAAAGATAATGTGGTCGCCCCGTGTGCCGCAGAAGCCGTCGCCGCCGCCACTATCTTCAAGCGTCACCTTCCTCGTCGTCGCTCGTCAGGTCAACGTAGGGTGGGGGCGTCCAGAGGTGGGGCGGCGGCCCCCAGAATGGGTCGGGCGCTTGCTGTGCCACCCATTTGGGAGGTGGACATCTGACCACGGCAACGGGGTGCCGGTCTCCCAGTATCGGCGGCAGACTTCGACCTTGAAGTAGGGCCGAAAGCGTGGCGCGACTGCCAGAGGGGAGATGGAGAAGGATGCTTGCGAGGTGGAGTGGCTGGCCGCGCTTCCAGACGAGGCGGACGATGACCCTGCTCGTGGTCATGCTTGCACTTCTTGCCGGGGTGCCACTTCCAGAAGCCCATGGCCAGCGGGGAGCGAGGTGGACAGTGGCTAGGGTTTGATGTCTCCGATGGAGGGGGCAATGGTGGGAAGTGGATGGGGACGGGGAAGCGGAAGTCCACGACTTCCCCATAAAAAAGGATGTGGCCACGGGTCGTCTAGGTGGCTGACTTGCGGGCCCAACCACTAGTGCGCATTGACTAGGGTCAGTGGGAGGTGGTTGGACGACCGACACGTGGGCCCGAGGCGGACACCGAGACGCCGTGTGCCCGTCCGTTCCTTGTTCGCACGACCGCAAAGCTCGCTCAACTATGCGTCTGGAAGGGGTCGAGTCGGACAAAAAAAAGACACAATTTGAGGACGAGGATGCACGTTGGGACGGCTCGTCTGCCCGTTTGGGCCCAGACAGACGCAACTGAACCATTTGGAGGTATGTGTTGGAGTTGGCCTTAAGGAAGGACCTGAGGAGGGTGGTGATAGATTTCTTAGGATTGTGTAGATGACTCGATGATTTGAAAGTACAATTACATAAGAAAATAATGCAGTTCAACAAATAAAAGAGGGGAAATGATATGGTTCAGCCTGCGGATTCTCACGCTCGCGTTCGCCGCCTTGGTTGCAAGCCACGCGTCTCACGTGATGTGCTGGATTTGGCTCCCACGATCTTGAAGGAAATATGCCCTAGAGGCAATAATAAAGTTATTGTTTATTTCCTTATTTCATGATAAATGTTTATTATTCATGCTAGAATTGTATTAACCGGAAACTTAGTACATGTGTGAATACATAGAAAAACATAATGTCACTAGTATGCCTCTACTTCACTAGCTCGTTGAATCAAAGATGGTTAAGTTTCCTAACCATAGACATAAGTTGTCATTTGATTAACGGGATCACATCATTAGGAGAATGATGTGATTGACTTGAACCATTCCGTTAGCTTAGCACTTGATCGTTTAGTATGTTGCTATTGCTTTCTTCATGACTTATACATGTTCCTATGACTATGAGATTATGCAACTCCCGTTTACCGGAGAAACACTTTGTGTGCTACCAAACGTCACAACGTAACTGGGTGATTGTAAAGGAGCTCTACAGGTGTCTCCGAAGGTACTTGTTGAGTTGGCGTATTTCGAGATTAGGATTTGTCACTCCGATTGTCGGAGAGGTATCTCTGGGCCCTCTCGGTAATGCACATCACTATAAGCCTTGCAAGCAATGTGACTAATGAGTTAGTTGCGGGATGATGCATTACATAACAAGTAAAGAGACTTGCTGGTAACGAGATTGAACTAGGTATTGAGATACCGACGATTGAATCTCGGGCAAGTACCATACCGATGACAAAGGGAACAACGTATGTTGTTATGCGGTTTGACTGATAAAGATCTTCGTAGAATATGTGGGAGCCAATATGAGCATCCAGGTTCCGCTATTGTTTATTGACCGGAGATGTGTCTCGGTCATGTCTACATAGTTCTCGAACCCGTAGGGTCCGCACGCTTAAAGTTCGGTGACGATTTATATTATGAGTTTATGTGTTTTAATGTACCTAAGGTAGTTCGGAGTCCCGGATAAGATTGGGGGCATGACGAGGAGTCTCGAAATGGTCGAGATGTAAAGATCGATATATTGGATGACTATATTCGGACATCGGAAAGGTTCCGAGTGATTCGGGTATTTATCGGAGTGCTGGGGGGGTTATCGGAAGCCCTGGGGGAACTATTGGGCCTACATGGGCCATAGGGAAGAGGGGAGGCAGCCCACAAGGGGAAGCTGCGCCCCCTCCCTATAGGGGGTCCGAATTGGACTAGGGAAGGGGGCGCCCCCCCCCCTTTCCTTCTCCTTTCCCTCTCCTTCCTTTCCCCTCCCTCCTCCTAGTTGGACTAGGAAAGGGGGGAGTCCTACTCCTACTAGGAGGAGGACTCCACCCCCTCCTTGGTGCGCCCCAAGGCTGGCCGGCCTTCCCCCCTTGCTCCTTTATATACGGGGGTAGGGGGGCACCTCCAGACACAACAATTGATCCCTTGGATCTCTTAGCCGTGTGCGGTGCCCCCCTCCACCATAATCCACCTCGATAATATCGTAACGGTGCTTAGGCGAAGCCCTGTGTTGGTAGAACATCATCATCGTCACCACGCCGTCGTGCTGACGGAACTCTCCCTCAAAGCTCGGCTGGATCGGAGTTCGAGGGACATCATCGAGCTGAACGTGTGCTAAACTCGGAGGTGCCGTGCGTTCGGTACTTGATTGGTCGGATCGTGAAGACGTACGACTACATCAACCGCGTTGTGCTAACGCTTCCGCTTTCGGTCTACGAGGGTACGTGGACAACACTCTCCTCTCTCGTTGCTATGCATCACCATGATCTTGCGTGTGCGTAGGAAATTTTTTGAAATTACTACGTTCCCCAACAGATCTCTCCTTTCAGCAACAAGGTTTTTGTTACAAAAAAACTGTAACATGACCTCTATTACAAAAATAATCAAACTGTAGTACGACCTCTGTTGCAAAAAAACTACGACAAGGCATCTATTGTAAAAAAAATTGCAACATGACCTCTGTTGAAAAAACCTTGTTACAAGGTTTTTATTGCAAAAGAAAAAAAATCTACAACTTACTATGTTTTACAAAATTTCTGCACCATGACCCGTGTTGCAGAAAATTACTGCAACACACCTTTGTTGCAATGATAAAGGATGATGCTCGGCTACTCACTCCTTCCAATCCCACATCTCACGAGGCGACGGATGTTTAAAAAGATCCGTGAAAGCACAAGTGCTCCCTAGGTGATTTTGGTAATTAATGTCAACATATCTCTTGTTGGACTAACACTTTTACCTAGTATATTTCAGAAAAGTTCAACAATGAAGGGCATGGACTAGAGGGTGTGGAACCCCTTCAAGATGCTAAGGACAAAGGATTGGCTCAAGCTCCAAGCTCTAGACTCTACATTTTCTATTTTAGTGATCCAAGATCACATTGAGTCTATAGGAAAAGTCAATACTATCAAGAGGGGATGAGGTGTTGCTTAATGGCTTGCTTGCTCAAAGTGCTTAGTGATATGCTCCAAAGCCCTCAAATACTTTCTCACATCCACATATGACCTAAACCAAAAGTCAAACTCGGACCCACCGATTCTTTCTATCCGACGCCACCGAGTTCAGATGTCGTAGCCACTGCCCCAAACCCTAGGCAAATCGGTCTCACCGATAGGGATCTCGGTCTCACCGAGATGGGATTGTAATCTCTCTATATGTATCTATTACCAAAATCAGTCTCACCGAGTTTGCGTAATCGGTCCTACCGAGATTACAATGTAAACTCTCTGTCTCCTTTTCGTAACATTTAGGTCTCACCAAAATGATCGAATCGGTCACACCGAGTTTACCTGACCAACTCTCTGGTTAGCTTATTACCAAATTCGGTCTCACCGAGTTTGTGTAATCGGTCTCACCGAGATTACGTTATGCCCTAACCCTAACCAAATCGGTCCTACCGAGTTGCATGTCGGTCCCACCGAAAATCCTAACGGTCACTAGATTTGCTGAATCGGTCCGATCGAGTTTCTCAATTCGGTCCCACCGAGATTGGTAAGTTGTGTGTAACGGTTAGATTTTGTGTGGAGGCTATATATACTCCTCCACCCACTCTTCATTCGTGGAGAGAGCCATCAGAACGTGCCTACACTTACAGCATACATTTTCTGAGAGAGAACCACCTACTCATGTGTTGAGACCAAGATATTCCATTCCTACCATATGAATCTTGATCTCTAGCCTTCCCCAAGTTGCTTTCCACTCAAATCTCCTTGCCACCAAATCCAAATCCTGTAAGAGAGAGTTGAGTGTTGGGGAGACTATCATTTGAAGCACAAGAGCAAGGAGTTCATCATCAACACTCCATTTGTTACTTTTTGGAGGCTAGGTGTCACTTGGGAGCCTCCGACAAGATTGTGGAGTTGAACCAAGGAGTTTGTAAGGGCAAGGAGATCGCCTACTTCGTGAAGATCTACCGCTAGTGAGGCAAGTCCTTCGTGGGCGACGACCATGGTGGGATAGACAAGGTTGCTTCTTCGTGGACCCTTCGTGGGTGGAGCCCTCCATGGACTCGCGCAGCCGTTACCCTTCGTGGGTTGAAGTCTCCATCAACGTGGATGTACGATAGCACCACCTATCGGAACCACGACAAAAACATCTGTGTCTCCAATTGTGTTTGCACACTCCAATCCCATCCCTTTACATTCTTGCAAGTTGCATGCTTTACTATCCGCTGCTCATATACTCTTTGCATGCTTGCTTGTTATGTATTGTGATTGTTAAACTTGTGCCAAAACTCCACTTAAACTTAAAGAAGTTAAAAACTGCAACTTCTGGCACTTAGTGTCTAATCACCCCCCCTCTAGACACCTCTTCTCGATCCTTTCAATTGGTATCAGAGCTTTGGTCTCCATTTCTTTGGTTTAATCACCATTGGAAGAAGATGGATGAGTCTACTTTGGGGAGTCTTAGACATAGAGTGCCTATACTTGATGGAGAGTATTTTCATGAGTGGAAAAATGAGATGCTTATGATTTTCAATCAATATCATTTAAACAAGTACATTGCTAGCCCTTGTGCACCTCATGTTGATCCTATGCATCCCACCCTTGATGAGTCAATTGACATGCTTTGTAATCTTAGAACTGTTGAACTTATCACTAGAGGCTTGCCTAGAAACTTGATTGGATGTTTTCCTACTCTTTAAGTGTGCCTACACTATATGGAAATTTCTTGAGGAACATTTTCCAAATTATTCCTTGAAAAATCTAGATGAAATTCTCCATAAGTCTATTGCCTTGAGTAAGATGAATTCCAATGATCCTATGTTTGGTGATTGTCTATTCGAGCTTACAAATCTTATGCGTGCCAAAGGAGATGTTGGAATAGTAATATTATTTCCGAAGCTATTAAAATTCATAAATAAGATCATTGTCAAGCTCACTCTAATGAATCACCCTCTCTAGGATTTGATCCACCACATGACGATGTTGAACATGGATACTATGATGAGGATGATGATAGTGACTTTGATCTTGATGAGGCAATGGGACATTTTGGTCTTATGGCAAATCTTCGGGGATATATGGCAGGAGGAAAGGAATGGGTTCTTGATAGTGGGTGTACCGATCACATGACCGTAGATAAAGATATGTTTCGTGAGCTTGTTGAAAACGATGGTCCTCGAAAGTATGTCACTTTCGGTGACAACTCAAAGGGTAAGGTGGTTGGCCTTGGTAAAGTGGACATATCACATGATAGCTCCATACAAAATTTCATGCTCGTTGAATCTCTTGGCTACAATTTACTTTCAGTATTTAGACTTGCTGATTTCGGCTTCAATGTTTTATTTACTGAAGTAGACTGCCAAGTGTTTCGTAGAGATAATCATAAAATGGTCTTTACCGGTGTACGTAGAGGTGACCTTTACATTGTTGATTTCACTAAAAAGGCTCAACCTAGAACTTGCTTAATTGCTAAATCCTCTAAAGGCTGGTTATGGTATAGACGATTAGGTCATGTTGGCATGCGAAACCTTGACAAGCTTATTAAAGGAAATCATATTCTTGGCGTTAAGGATGTCATATTTGATAAGGATGGACTTTGCAGCGCTTGTCAGGCAGGTAAACAGGCCGGAGGAAGGCATCCTGTGAAGAACATCATGACCACAAGGAGGCCACTCGAGCTACTTCACATGGATCTTTTTGCTCCCAATGCCTACAAAAGTCTCGGTGGAAATTCTTTTGGTCTAGTTATAGTGTTGGGGAACGTAGTAATTTCAAAAAATTTCCTACGCACATGCAAGATCATGGTGATGATATAGCAACGAGGGGAGAGTATGATCTACGTACCCTTGTAGATCGCAACGGAAGCGTTGACACAACGTAGAGGAAGTAGTCGTACGTCTTCTTCCCGATCCAAGCACCGTTACTCCGGCACCTCCGAGTTCTTAGCACACGTACAGCTCGATGATGATCCCTGGGCTCCGATCCAGCAAAGCTTCGGGGAGGAGTTCCGTCAGCACGACAGCGTGGTGACGATCTTGATGTTCTACTGTCGCAGGGCTTCGCCTAAGCACTGCAACAATATGACCGAGGTGGAATATGGTGGAGGGGGGCACCGCACACGGCTAAGGAACAATCACGAGGATCAACTTGTGTGTCCTAGGGTGCCCCCCTACCCCCGTATATAAAGGAGGGAGGGAGGAGGTGGCCGGCCCTAGGGGGGCGCGCCATGAGGAGGGGGAAACCTACTCCAAGTAGGTTTCCCTCTCTTTTCCTTATCTTATTTGGAGGGGGAAGGAAAGAGTACTAGTATTAGGAAGTAGTACTAGTAATAGTAATAGGAAGAGGGGGAAGGAGAAAGGAAAGGGGGGGCCGGCCCCCCTCCCCAATTCAGATTGGGCTTGGGGGGGCGCGCCCCCCTCCCTTGCTCCTTCTCTCTTCTTCCTACATGGGCCCAATAAGGCCCATATACCTCCCGGGGGGTTCCGGTAACCTCCCGGGGCTTCAAACTTCTCCGGAACCTTTCCGGTGTCCAAATATATCCGTCCAATATATCAATCTTTATGTCTTGACCATTTCGAGACTCCTCGTCATGTCTGCAATCATATCCAGGACTCCGAACAACCTTCGGTACATCAAAACTCATAATATAATTGTCATCGAAACCTTAAGCGTGCGGACCCTACGGTTCGAGAACAATGTAGACATGACCGAGACACGTCTCCGGTCAATAACCAATAGCGGGACCTGGATGCCCATATTGGCTCCTACATATTCTACGAAGATCTTTATCGGTCAGACCGCATAACAACATATGTTGTTCCCTTTGTCATCGGTATGTTACTTGCCCGAGATTCGATCGTCGGTATCCAATACCTAGTTCAATCTCGTTACCGGCAAGTCTCTTTACTCGTTCCGTAATACATCATCTCACAACTAACATATTAGTTGCAGTGCTTGCAAGGCTTATGTGATGTGTATTACCGAGAGGGCCCAGAGATACCTCTCCGACAATCGGAGTGACAAATCCTAATCTCGAAATACGCCAACCCAACATGTACCTTTGGAGACACCTGTAATGCTCCTTTATAATCACCCAGTTACGTTGTGACGTTTGGTAGCACCCAAAGTGTTCCTCCGGCAAACGGGAGTTGCATAATCTCATAGTCATAGGAACATGTATAAGTCATGAAGAAAGCAATAGCAACATACTAAACGATCAGGTGCTAAGTTAATGGAATGGGTCATGTCAATCAGATCATTCAACTAATGACGTGACCTCGTTAATCAAATAACAACTCTTTGTCCATGGTTAGGAAACATAACCATCTTTGATTAACGAGCTAGTAAAGTAGAGGCATACTAGTGACACTCTGTTTGTCTATGTATTCACACATGTATTATGTTTCTGGTTAATACAATTATAGCATGAATAATAAACATTTATCATGAAATAAGGAAATAAATAATAACTTTATTATTGTCTCTAGGGCATATTTCCTTCAGTCTCCCACTTGCACTAGAGTCAATAATCTAGTTCACATCGCCATGTGATTTCATAGCAATAGTTCACATCACCATGTGATTAACACCCATAGTTCACATCGATATGTGATCAACACTCAAAGGGTTTACTAGAGTCAGTAATCTAGTTCACATCGCTATGTGATTAACACCCAAAGAGTACTAAGGTGTGATCATGTTTTGCTTGTGAGATAATTTTAGTCAACGGGTCTGTCACATACAGATCTGTAAGTATTTTGCGAATTTCTATGTCAACAATGCTCTGCACGGAGCTACTCTAGCTAATTGCTCCCACTTTCAATATGTATCCAGATTGAGACTTAGAATCATCTGGATCAGTGTCAAAAAACTTGCATCGATGTAACCCTTTACGACGAACCTTTTTGTCACGTCCATAATTGAGAAACATATCCTTATTCCACTAAGGATAATTTTGACCGCTGTCCAGTGATCTACTCCTAGATCACTATTGTACTCCCTTGCCAAATCAGTGGTAGGGCATACAATAGATCTGGTATACAGCATGGCATACTTTATAGAACCTATGACTGAGGCATAGGGAATGACTTTCATTCTCTTTCTATCTTCTGTCGTGGTCGGGCTTTGAGTCTTACTCAACTTCACACCTTGTAACACAGGCAAGAAACCTTTTCTTTGACTGTTCCATTTTGAACTACTTCAAAATCTTGTCAAGGTATGTACTCATTGAAAAAATTTATCAAGTGTCTTGATCTATCTCTATAGATCTTGAAGCTCAATATGTAAGCAGCTTCACTGAAGTCTTTCTTTGAAAAACTCCTTTCAAACACTCCTTTATGCTTTACAGAATAATTCTACATTATTTCCGATCAACAATATGTCATTCACATATACTTATCAGAAATGCTGTAGTGCTCCCACTCACTTTCTTGTAAATACAGGCTTTTCCAAAAGTCTATATAAAACCATATGCTTTGATCAACTCATCAAAGCGTATATTCCAACTCCGAGATGCTTGCACCGGTCCATTGATGGATCGCTGGAGCTTGCACACTTTGTTAACATCTTTAGGATTGACAAAACCTTCTGGTTGCATCATATACAACTCTTCTTTAATAAATTCATTAAGGAATGCAGTTTTGACATCCATTTGCCAGATTTCATAAAATGTGGCAACTGCTAACATGATTCGTACAGACTTAAGTTTCGATACGAGTGAGAAAATCTCATCGTATTCAACACTTTGAACTTGTTGAAAACCTTTCGCAACAAGTCGAGCTTAGTAGATAGTAACACTACTATCAGTGTCCGTCTTCCTCTTGAAGATCCATTTATTTAACATGGCTTGCTGATCATTGAGCAAGTCAATCAAAGTCCATACTTTGGCCTCATACATGGATCATATCTCAGATTTTATGGCCTCAAGCCATTTCATGGAATCTGGGCTCATCATCGCTTCCTCATAGTTCGTAGGTTCATCATGGTCTAGTAACATGACTTCCAGAACAGGATTACCGTACCACTCTGGTGCGGACCGTACTCTGGAAGGCCTACGAGGTTCTGTAGTAACTTGATCTGAAGTTTCATGATCATCATCATTAGCTTCCTCACTAATTGGTGTAAGAATCACTGGAACTGATTTCAGTGATGAACTATTTTCCAATTCGGGAGAAGGTACAATTACCTCATCAAGTTCTACTTTCCTCCCACTCACTTCTTTCGAGAGAAACTTCTTCTCTAGAAAGGATCCATTTTAGCAATGAATAACTTGCCTTCGGATCTGTGATAGAAGGTCTACCCAATAGTTACCTTTGGGTATCCTATGAAGACGCACTTCTTCGATTTGGGTTCGAGCTTATCAGGTTGAAAACCTTTTTCATATAAGCATCGCAACTCCAAACTTTAAGAAATGACAGCTTAGGTTTACTGCTAAACCATAGTTCATACGGTGTTGTCTCAACGGATTTAGATGGTGCCCTTTTTAAACGTGAATGCAGCTGTCTCTAATGCACATCCCCAAAACGATAGTGGTAAAACCGATAAGAGACATCATAGGTCGCACCATATCCAATAAAGTGCGGTTACGATGTTCGGACACACTATAACGTTGTGGTGTTCTAGGTGGCGTGAGCTGTGAAACTATTCCACATTGTTTTAATTGAAGACCAAACTCGTAACTCAAATATTTGTCTCCGCGATCAAATCACAGAAACTTTATTTTCTTTTTATGATGATTCTCCACTTCACTCTGAAATTCTTTGAACCTTTCAACTATTTCAGACTTATGTTTCATCAAGTAGATATACCCATATCTTCTCAAATCATCTTGTGAAGGTCAGAAAATAACGATACTTGCCACGAGCATCAACACTCATTGGATCACATACATCGGTATGTATTATTTCCAATAAGTCAGTAGCTTGTTCCATTGTTCCGGAGAACGGAGTTTTAGTCATCTTGCCCAAAAGGCACGGTTCGCAAGCATCAAATGATAACCAAGTGATTCCGAAAATCCATCTTTATGGAGTTTCTTCATGCGCTTTACACCGATATGACCCAAACGGCAGTGCCACAAATAAGTTGCACTATCATTATTAACTTTGCATCTTTTGGCATCAATATTATGAATATGTGTATCACTACGATCGAGATTCAACAAACTATTTTCATTGGGTGTATAACCATCGAAGGTCTTATTCATGTAAACAGAATAACAATTATTCTTTAACTTTAAATGAATAACCGTATTGCAATAAACATGATCAAATCATATTCATGCTCAACGCAAACGCCAAATAACATTTATTTAGGTTTAACACTAATCCCGAAAGTATAGGGAGTGTGCGATGATGATCATATCAATCTTGGAACCACTTCCAACACACATCGTCACTTCACCCTTAACTAGTCTCTGTTTATTCTGCAACTCCCGTTTCGAGTTACTAATCTTAGCAACTGAACCAGTACTAAATACTGAGGGGTTGCTATAAACACTAGTAAAGTACACATCAATAACATGTATATCAAATATACTTATGTTCACTTTGCCATCCTTCTTATCCGCCAATCACTTGGGGTAGTTCCGCTTCCAGTGACCAATCCTTTTGCAGTTGAAGCACTTAGTCTCAGGCTTAGGACCAGAGTTGGGCTTCTTCACTTGAGCAACAACTCGCTTGCCGTTCTTCTTGAAGTTCCCCTTCTTCCCTTTGCCCTTTTATTGAAAACTAGTGGTCTTGTCTACCATCAACACTTGATGTTTTTCTTGATTTATACCTTCGTCGATTTTAGCATCACGAAGAGCTCGGGGATCGTTTTCGTCATCCCTTGCATTATAGTTCATCATGAAGTTCTACTAACTTGGTGGTGGTGACTAGAGAATTCTGTCAATCACTATCTTATCTGGAAGATTAACTCCCACTTGATTCAAGCGATTGTAGTACCCAGACAATCTGAGCACATGCTCACTAGTTGAGCGATTCTCCTCCATCTTTTAGCTATCGAACTTGTTGGAGAATTCATATCTCTCAACTCGGGTATTTGCTTGAAATATTAACTTCAACTTCTGGAACATCTCATATGGTCCATGACATTCAAAACGTCTTTGAAATCCCGATTCTAAGCCGTTAAGCATGGTGCACTAAACTATCAAGTAGTCATCATATTGAGCTAGCCAAACGTTCATAACGTCTGCATCTGCTCCTGCAATAGGTCTGTCACCTAGCGGTGCATTAAGGACATAATTCTTCTGTGCAGCAATGAGGATAAACCTCAGATCATGGATCTAATCCGCATCATTGCTAATAACATTTTTCAACACAATTTTCTCTAGGAACATATCAAAATAAACATATGAAAGCAACAACGCGAGCTATTGATCTACAACATAATTTGCAGAATACTACCAGGACTAAGTTCATGATAAATTAAAGTTCAATTAATCATATTACTTAAGAACTCCCACTTAGATAGACATCCCTCTAATCCTCTAAGTGATCACGTGATCCAAATCAACTAAACCATGTCTGATCATCACGTGAGATGGAGTAGTTTTCAATGGTGAACATCACTATGTTGATCATATCTACTATATGATTCACGCTCGACCTTTCGGTCTCCGTGTTCCGAGGCCATATCTGTATATGCTAGGCTCGTCAAGTATAACCTGAGTATTCCGCGTGTGCAACTGTTTTGCACCCGTTGTATTTGAACGTAGAGCCTATCACACCCGATCATCACGTGGTGTCTCAGCACGAAGAACTTTCGCAACGGTGCATACTCAGGGAGAACACTTCTTGATAATTAGTGAGAGATCATCTTAAAATGCTACCGTCAATCAAAGCAAGATAAGATGCATAAAGGATAAACATCACATGCAATCAATATAAGTGATATGATATGGCCATCATCATCTTGTGCTTGTGATCTCCATCTTCGAAGCACCGTCGTGATCACCATCGTCACCGGCGCGACACCTTGATCTCCATCGTAGCATCGTTGTCGTTACGCCATCTATTGCTTCTACGACTATCGCTACCGCTTAGTGATAAAGTAAAGCAATTACAGGGCGTTTGCATTTCATACAATAAGGCGACAACGATATGGCTCCTGCCAGTTGCTGATAACTTCGGTTACAAAACATGATCATCTCATACAATAAAATATAGCATCATGTCTTGGCCATATCACATCACAACATGCCCTGCAAAAACAAGTTAGACGTCCTCTACTTTGTTGTTGCAAATTTTACGTGGCTGCTACGGGCTTAAGCAAGAACCAATCTCACCTACGCATCAAAACCACAACGATAGTTTGTCAAATAGACTCCGTTTTAACCTTCACAAGGACCGGGCGTAGCCACACTCGGTTCTACTAAAGTGAGAGAGACAGACACCCGCCAGCCACCTTTAAGCACGAGTGCTCGTAACGGTGAAACCAGTCTCGCGTAAACGTACGCGTAATGTCGGTCCGGGCCGCTTCATCTCACAATACCGCTGAACCAAAGTATGACATGCTGGTAGGCAGTATGACTTATATCGTCCACAACTCACTTGTGTTCTACTCGTGCATATAACATCAACGCATAAAACCTAGGCTCGGATGCCACTGTTGGGGAACGTAGTAATTTCAAAAAATTTCCTACGCACACGCAAGATCATGGTGATGATATAGCAACGAGGGGAGAGTATGATCTACGTACCCTTGTAGATCGCAATGGAAGCGTTGACACAACGTAGAGGAAGTAGTCGTACGTCTTCTTCCCGATCCAACCGATCCAAGCACCGTTACTCTGGCACCTCCGAGTTCTTAGCACACGTACAGCTCGATGACGATCCCCGGGCTCCGATCCAGCAAAGCTTCGGGGAGGAGTTCCGTCAGCACGACGGCGTGGTGACGATCTTGATGTTCTACTGTCGCAGGGCTTCGCCTAAGCACTGCAACAATATGACCGAGGTGGAATATGGTGGAGGGGGGCACCGCACACGGCTAAGGAACGATCACGAGGATCAACTTGTGTGTCCTAGGGTGCCCCCCTACCCCCGTATATAAAGGAGGGAGGGAGGAGGTGGCCGGCCCTAGGGGGGCGCGCCATGAGGAGGGGGAAACCTACTCCAAGTAGGTTTCCCTCTCTTTTCCTTATCTTATTTGGAGGGGGAAGGAAAGAGTACTAGTATTAGGAAGTAGTACTAGTAGTAGTAATAGGAAGAGGGGGAAGGAGAAAGGAAAGGGGGGGCCGGCCCCCCTCCCCAATTCGGATTGGCCTTGGGGGGGCGCGCCCCCCTCCCTTGCTCCTTCTCTCTTCTTCCTACATGGGCCCAATAAGGCCCATATACCTCCCGGGGGGTTCCGGTAACCTCCCGGGGCTCCAAACTTCTCCGGAACCTTTCCGGTGTCCAAATATATCCGTCCAATATATCAATCTTTATGTCTCGACCATTTCGAGACTCCTCGTCATGTCCGCAATCATATCCGGGACTCCGAACAACCTTCGGTACATCAAAACTCACAAACTCATAATATAACTGTCATCGAAACCTTAAGCGTGCGGACCCTACGGTTCGAGAACAATGTAGACATGACCGAGACACGTCTCCGGTCAATAACCAATAGCGGGACCTGGATGCCCATATTGGCTCCTACATATTCTATGAAGATCTTTATCGGTCAGACCGCATAACAACATACGTTGTTCCCTTTGTCATCGGTATGTTACTTGCCCGAGATTCGATCGTCGGTATCCAATACCTAGTTCAATCTCGTTACCGGCAAGTCTCTTTACTCGTTCCGTAATACATCATCTCACAACTAACATATTAGTTGCAGTGCTTGCAAGGCTTATGTGATGTGTATTACCGAGAGGGCCCAGAGATACCTCTCCGACAATCGGAGTGACAAATCCTAATCTCGAAATACGCCAACCCAACATGTACCTTTGGAGACACCTGTAATGCTCCTTTATAATCACCCAGTTACGTTGTGACGTTTGGTAGCACCCAAAGTGTTCCTCCGGCAAACGGGAGTTGCATAATCTCATAGTCATAGGAACATGTATAAGTCATGAAGAAAGCAATAGCAACATACTAAACGATCAGGTGCTAAGCTAACGGAATGGGTCATGTCAATCAGATCATTCAACTAATGACGTGACCTCGTTAATCAAATAACAACTCTTTGTCCATGGTTAGGAAACATAACCATCTTTGATTAACGAGCTAGTAAAGTAGAGGCATACTAGTGACACTCTGTTTGTCTATGTATTCACACATGTATTATGTTTCCGGTTAATACAATTATAGCATGAATAATAAACATTTATCATGAAATAAGGAAATAAATAATAACTTTATTATTGTCTCTAGGGCATATTTCCTTCATATAGTTGATGATTTTTCAAGATTTACGTGGGTGTTCTTTCTAGATGATAAATCGCAGGTCCAAAAGATCTTCAAAAGCTTCGCTAGGAAGGCCCAAAATCAGTTTGAAGTGAAGATCAAGAAGGTTCGCAGCGACAACAGAACGAAGTTCAAGAACGCAAATGTGGACACCTTTCTTGACGAAGAAGGGATTTCACATGAGTTCTTGGCTATGTATACACCTCAACAAAATGGAGTTGTTGAGAGGAAGAACCGGACGCTCATCGAAATGGCGCGAACGATGCCTGATGAGTACAAGACGCCGAAGCACTTTTGGGCAGAAGCGGTTGAGACAGCTTGTCATGCAACAAATCGCTTGTATCTTCACAAGCTACTCGGCAAGACGGCATACGAGCTCCTCACCGGTAACAAACCCCAAGTTGGATACTTTTGAGTATTCAGCTCAAAGTGCTACATTCTTGATAAGCATCGTCGTTCTAAATTTGCTCCTAAGTCTCATGAAGGTTTTCTACTTGGCTATGGCTCAAACTCTCACACATACCGTGTCTACAACAATTTCACCGGAAAGGTTGAAGAAACGGTAGATGTGAAGTTTGATGAATCTAACGGCTCGCAAGTAGAGCAATTGTCAATTGATGTAGGAGACAAAGACCCCTCAGAAGCAATCCAAGACTTGTCTATTGGCCAGATTCATCCAACGGAGGTGAAGGAGAGTACCTCGTCCGTCCAAGTGGAAGCTTCTACCTCACGACAAGGTTAACCAAGAGTTGATACGGAAGCATCCACAAGTGGGACACACCAAGATGAAGAAAACGAGGAAGTACACCGAGATGAACGTCAACAACCTCCTTCTCCACCACGACAAGAGATGAAAACGCCAACAATGAAGAAGGCCAAGAAGAAGAACAAGATGAAGAAGATGTTCAACCAAGAACCAAGCAAAAGCTTTCACGAGTTCGAGCAAGAATTGCTAAAGACCATCCCGTCGAGCAAATCTACAATGATATCCAAACCGGGAGAATCACTCGCTCTAAAACTCGTTTAGCTAACTTTTGTGAACACTATTCATTCATCTCTAGCATTGAACCTATGAAGGTTGAAGAAGCATTGGAAGATCTGGATTGGATAAATGCCATGCATGAAGAGGTACACAACTTTGAGAGAAATCAAGTGTGGACATTGGTCGAGAAGCCCGACAACAACCACTATTGGGGATCGTACCAGAAATTTAAAATTTTCTACGCATCACCAAGATCAATCTATGGAGTCATCTAGCAACGAGATAGAGAGAGGAGTGCATCTACATACCCTTGTAGATTGCGAGCGGAAGCGTTCAAGAGAACGGGGTTGATGGAGTCGTACTCGTCGTGATCCAAATCACCGATGATCCTAGCGCCGAACGAACGGCACCTCCGCGTTCAACACACGTACGAAGCGGGGACATCTCCCGCACCTTGATCTAGCAAGGAGGAGGAATAGGTTGAGGAAGAGGGCTCCAATAGCAGCACGACGGTGTGGTGGTGATGGAGAGGCAGTACTCCGGCAGGGCTTCGCCAAGCTCTTACAGAGGAGGATAGGTGTTGGGGAGGGGAGGGGCTGCGCCTTGGATGTGGTGCTGCAGCCCTCCCCTCGCCCCTCTATTTATAGGAGGAGGGGGAAGGGGGCCGGGCCCCTCTAGATGAGATCTAGAGGGGGGGGGCGGCCAAGGGGAGGGGGCTTGCCCCCCAAGCAAGGGGGCGCCCCCTTTAGGGTCCCCCCAACCCTAGGCGCATGGGCCCAAGGGGGGATGCGCCCAGCCCTCCAAGGGCTGGTTCCCTTCTCACTATGGCCCATGAGGCCCTCCGAGAGAGGTGGCCCCTCCCGGTGGACCCCCGGAACCCCTCCGGTGGCCCTGATACAATACTGGTATGCCCTCGAACTTTTCCGGTGACCGTATGACAACTTCCCATATATAAATCTTCACCTCCGGACCATTACGGAACTCCTCGTGATGTACGGGATCTCATCCGGGACTATGAACAACATTCGGTAATCACTTACAAGTCTTCCTAATAACCCTAGCGTCACCGAACCTTAAGTGTGTAGACCCTACGGGTTCAGGAATCATGCAGACATGACCGAGACAGCTCTCCGGCCAATAACCAACAGCGGGATTTGGATACCCATGTTGGCTCCCACATGTTCCATGATGATCTCATCGGATGAACCATGATGTCAAGGATTCAAGCAATCTTGTATACAATTTCCTTTGTCAATCGGTACATTACTTGCCCGAGATTCGATCATCGGTATCCCAATACCTCGTTGAATCTCGTTACCGGCAAGTCACTTTACTCATTACATAATGCATGATCCCATGACTAACCACTTAATCACATTGAGCTCATTATGATGATGCATTACCGAGTGGGCCCAGAGATACCTCTCCGTCATACGGAGTGACAAATCCCAGTCTCGATTCGTGCCAACCCAACAGACACTTTCGGAGATACCTGTAGTGTACTTTTATAGTCACCCAGTTACGTTGTGACATTTGGTACACCCAAAGCATTCCTATGGTATCCGGGAGTTACACAATCTCATGGTCTAAGGAACTGATACTTGACATTAGAAAAGCTTTAGCAAACGAAATACACGATCTTGTGCTGTGCTTAGGATTGAGTCTTGTCCATCACATCATTCTCCTAATGATGTGATCCCATTATCAATGACATCCAATGTCCATGGTCAGGAAACCATGACCATCTGTTGATCAACGAGCTAGTCAACTAGAGGCTCACTAGGGACATGTTATGGTCTATGTATTCACACATGTATTATGGTTTCCGATCAATACAATTATAGCATGAGCAATAGACAACCATCATGAACAAGGAAATATAATAATAACCATTTTATTATTGCCTCTAGGGCATATTTCCAACAGTCTCCCACTTGCACTAGAGTCAATAATCTAGTTACATTGTGATGAATCGAACACCCATAGAGTTCTGGTGTTGATCATGTTTTGCTCGCGGAAGAGGTTTAGTCAATGGATCTGCGACATTCAGATCCGTATGCACTTTACAAATATCTATGTCTCCATCTTGAACATTTTCACGAATGGAGTTGAAGCGACGCTTGATGTGTCTAGTCTTTTTGTGAAACCTGGGCTCCTTGGCAAGAGCAATAGCTCCGGTGTTGTCACAAAAGAGAGTCATCGGGCCCGACGCATTGGGAATAACTCCTAGGTCGATAATGAACTCCTTCATCCAGATTGCTTCATGTGTTGCCTGCGAGGCTGGCATGTACTCCGCTTCACATGTAGATCCCGCCATGACGCTTGCATGCAACTGTACCAGCTTACTGCCCCTCCATTCAAAATATACACGTATCCGGTTTGTGACTTGGAGTCATCCAGATCTGTGTTGAAGCTAGCATCGACGTAACCCTTTACGACGAGCTCTTCGTCACCTCCATAAACGCGAAACATATCCTTAGTCCTCTTCAGGTACTTCAGGATATTCTTGACCATTGTCCAGTGTTCCATGCCGGGATTACTTTGGTAACTTCCTACCAAACTTACGGCAAGGTTTACATTAGGTTTGGTACACAACATGGCATACATAATAGACCCTACGGCTGAGGCATAGAGGATGACACTCATCTTTTCTCTATCTTCTGCCGTGGTCGGGCATTGAGCTGAGCTCAATTTCACACCTTGCAACATAGGCAAGTGAAGGAAATATGCCCTAGAGGCAATAATAAAGTTATTATTTATTTCCTTATTTCATGATAAATGTTTATTATTCATGCTAGAATTGTATTAACCGGAAACATAATACATGTGTGAATACATAGACAATCATAGTGTCACTAGTATGCCTCTACTTGACTAGCTCGTTTATCAAAGATGGTTATGTTTCCTAGCCATGGACAAAAGAGTTGTCATTTGATTAACGGGATCACATCATTAGGAGAATGATGTGATTGACTTGACCCATTCCGTTAGCCTTAGCACTTGATCGTTTAGTATGTTGCTACTGCTTTCTTCATGACTTATACATGTTCCTATGACTATGAGATTATGCAACTCCCGTTTACCGGAGGAACACTTTGTGTGCTACCAAACGTCACAACGTAACTAGGTGATTATAAAGGAGCTCTACAGGTGTCTCCGAAGGTACATGTTGGGTTGGCGTATTTCGAGATTAGGATTTGTCACTCCGATTATCGGAGAGGTATCTCTGGGCCCTCTCGGTAATGCACATCACTATAAGCCTTGCAAACAATGTAGCTAATGAGTTAGTTATGGAATGATGCATTATGTAAACGAGTAAAGAGACTTGCCGGTAACAAGATTGAACTATGTATTGGATACCGACGATCGAATCTCGGGCAAGTAACATACCGATGACAAAGGGAACAAACGTATGTTGTTATGCCGTCTGACCGATAAAGATCTTCATAGAATATGTGGGAGCCAACATGAGCATCCAGGTTCCGCTATTGGTTATTGACCGGAGACATGTCTCGGTCATGTCTACATTGTTCTCGAACCCGTAGGGTCCGCACGCTTAAGGTTTCGATGAGAGTTATATTATGAGTTTATGAGTTTTGATGTACCGAAGGAGTTCGGAGTCCCGAATGAGATCAGGGACATGACGAGGAGTCTCGAAATGGTCGAGACGTAAAGATCGATATATTGGACGACTATATTCGGACTTCGGGAAGGTTCCGAGTGATTCGGGTATTTTTCGGAGTACCGGGGAGTTACGGGAATACAGGGAAGAGTATTGGGCCTTAATGGGCCTTAGTGGGAAGGAGCCAGGAGGTGGCGCCCGCCCCTCCCAAGCCTAGTCCGAATTGGAGAAGGGGTTTAGGGCGCAGCCCCCCTCTCCCTTCCTTCTCCACTCCCCTCCTTTCCCCCCTTCTCCTAGTTGGACTAGGAAAGAAGGAAACCTACTCCTACTAGGAGTAGGAATCCTACTCCCTTGGCGCGCCCCTCCTAGGGCCGGCCTCCGCCTCCCTTGCTCCTTTATATACGGGGGCAGGGGACACCCCAGAACAACAAGTGATCTCTTGATCTCTTAGCCGTGTGCGGTGCCCCCCTCCACCATATTCCACCTCGGTCATATCGTTGCGGTGCTTAGGCGAAGCCTTGCGTCGGTAGAACATCATCATCGTCATCATGCCGTCGTGCTGACGGAACTCATCCCCGACACCCTGCTGGATCAGAGTCCAGGGATCGTCATCGAGCTGAACATGTGCTGAACTCGGAGGTGCCGTACGTTCGGTACTTGGATCGGTCGGATCGTAAAGACATACGACTATATCAACCACGTTGTCATAACGCTTCCGCTTTCGGTCTACGAGGGTACATGGACAATACTCTCCCCTCTCGTTGCTATGCATCACCATGATCTTGCGTGTGCGTAAGAATTTTTTTGAAATTACTACGTTCCCCAACAGTGGCATCCGAGCCTGGTTTTATGCATAGATGTCATATGCACGAGTAGAATACAAGTGAGTTGTGGGCCATATAAGTCATACTGCTTACCAGCATGTCATACTCTGGTTCGGCGGTATTGTTGGATGAAGCGACCCGGACTGATATTACGCGTACGCTTACGCGAGACTGGTTCTACCGATGTGCTTTGCACACAGGTGGCTGGCGGGTGTCAGTTTCTCCAAGTTTAGTTGAACCGATTGTGGCTACGCCCGGTCCTTGCGAAGGTTAAAACAGCACCAACTTGACAAACTATCGTTGTGGTTTTGATGTGTAGGTAAGAACGGTTCTTGCTAAGCCCGCAGCACCCGCGTAAAACTTGCAACAACAAAGTAGAGGACGTCTAACTTGTTTTTGCAGGGCATGTTGTGATGTGATATGGTCAAGACGTGATGCTATATTTTATTGTATGAGATGATCATGTTTTGTAACCGAAGTTATCGGCAACTAGCAGGAGCCATATGGTTGTCGCTTTATTGTATGAAATGCAAACGCCATGTAATTGCTTTACTTTATCACTAAGCGGTAGCGATAGTCGTAGAAGCAATAGACGGCGTAAACGACAATGATGCTACGATGGAGATCAAGGTGTCGCGCAAGTGACAATGGTGATCATGGAGGTGCTTCGGAGATGGAGATCACAAGCACAAGATGATGATGGCCATATCATATCACTTATATTGATTGCATGTGATGTTTACCCTTTATGCATCTTATCTTGCTTTGATTGACGGTAGCATTTTAAGATGATCTCTCACTAAAATTATCAAGAAGTGTTCTCCCTGAGTATGCACCGTTGCGAAAGTTCTTCGTGCTGCGACACCACGTGATGATCGGGTGTGATAGGCTCTACGTTCAAATACAACGGGTGCAAAACAGTTGCGCACGCGGAATACTCAGGTTAAACTTGACGAGCCTAGCATATAATAGACATGGCCTTGGAACATGGAGACCGAAAGGTCGAGCATGAATCATATAGTAGATATGATCAACATATTGATGTTCTGCCGGGGAACGTAGTAATTTCAAAAAATTTCCTATGCACATGCAAGATCATGGTGATGATATAGCAACGAGGGGAGAGTATGATCTACGTACCCTTGTAGATCGCAACGGAAGCGTTGACACAACGTAGAGGAAGTAGTCGTACGTCTTCTTCCCGATCCAACCGATCCAAGCACCGTTACTCCGGCACCTCCGAGTTCTTAGCACACGTACAACTCGATGACGATCCCCGGGCTCCGATCCAACAAAGCTTCGGGGAGGAGTTCCGTCAGCACGACGGCGTGGTGACGATCTTGATGTTCTACTGTCGCAGGGCTTCGCCTAAGCACTGCAACAATATGACCGAGGTGGAATATGGTGGAGGGGGGCACCGCACACGGCTAAGGAACGATCATGAGGATCAACTTGTGTGTCCTAGGGTGCCCCCTACCCCCGTATATAAAGGAGGGAGGGAGGAGGTGGCCGGCCCTAGGGGGGGCGCGCCATGAGGAGGGTGAAACCTACTCCAAGTAGGTTTCCCTCTCTTTTCCTTATCTTATTTGGAGGGGGAAGGAAAGAGTACTAGTATTAGGAAGTAGTACTAGTAGTAGTAATAGGAAGAGGGGGAAGGAGAAAGGAAAGGGGGGGCCGGCCCCCCTCCCCAATTCGGATTGGGCTTGGGGGGGCGCGCCCCCCTCCCTTGCTCCTTCTCTCTTCTTCCTACATGGGCCCAATAAGGCCCATATACCTCCCGGGGGGTTCCGGTAACCTCCCGGGGCTCCAAACTTCTCCGGAACCTTTCCGGTGTCCAAATATATCCGTCCAATATATCAATCTTTATGTCTCGACCATTTCGAGACTCCTCGTCATGTACGCAATCATATCCGGGACTCCGAACAACCTTCAGTACATCAAAACTCATAAACTCATAATATAACTGTCATCGAAACCTTAAGCGTGCAGACCCTACGGTTCGAGAACAATGTAGACATGACCGAGACACGTCTCCGGTTAATAACCAATAGCGGGACCTGGATGCCCATATTGGCTCCTACATATTCTACGAAGATCTTTATCGGTCAGACCGCATAACAACATACGTTGTTCCCTTTGTCATCGGTATGTTACTTGCCCGAGATTCGATCGTCGGTATCCAATACCTAGTTCAATCTCGTTACCGGCAAGTCTCTTTACTCGTGCCGTAATACATCATCTCACAACTAACATATTAGTTGCAGTGCTTGCAAGGCTTATGTGATGTGTATTACCGAGAGGGCCCAGAGATACCTCTCCGACAATCGGAGTGACAAATCCTAATCTCGAAATACGCCAACCCAACATGTACCTTTGGAGACACCTGTAATGCTCCTTTATAATCACCCAGTTACGTTGTGACGTTTGGTAGCACCCAAAGTGTTCCTCCGGCAAACGGGAGTTGCATAATCTCATAGTCATAGGAACATGTATAAGTCATGAAGAAAGCAATAGCAACATACTAAACGATCAGGTGCTAAGCTAATGGAATGGGTCATGTCAATCAGATCATTCAACTAATGACGTGACCTCGTTAATCAAATAACAACTCTTTGTCCATGGTTAGGAAACATAACCATCTTTGATTAACGAGCTAGTAAAGTAGAGGCATACTAGTGACACTCTGTTTGTCTATGTATTCACACATGTATTATGTTTCCGGTTAATACAATTATAGCATGAATAATAAACATTTATCATGAAATAAGGAAATAAATAATAACTTTATTATTGCCTCTAGGGCATATTTCCTTCAGTCTCCCACTTGCACTAGAGTCAATAATCTAGTTCACATCGCCATGTGATTTCATAGCAATAGTTCACATCACCATGTGATTAACACCCATAGTTCACATCGATATGTGATCAACACCCAAAGGGTTTACTAGAGTCAGTAATCTAGTTCACATCGCTATGTGATTAACACCCAAAGAGTACTAAGGTGTGATCATGTTTTGCTTGTGAGATAATTTTAGTCAACGGGTCTGTCACATACAGATCTGTAAGTATTTTGCGAATTTCTATGTCAACAATGCTCTGCACGGAGCTACTCTAGCTAATTGCTCCCACTTTCAATATGTATCCAGATTGAGACTTAGAATCATCTGGATCAGTGTCAAAAAACTTGCATCGACGTAACCCTTTACGACGAACCTTTTTGTCACGTCCATAATTGAGAAACATATCCTTATTCCACTAAGGATAATTTTGACCGCTGTCCAGTGATCTACTCCTAGATCACTATTGTACTCCCTTGCCAAATCAGTGGTAGGGCATACAATAGATCTGGTATACAGCATGGCATACTTTATAGAACCTATGACTGAGGCATAGGGAATGACTTTCATTCTCTTTCTATCTTCTGTCGTGGTCGGGCTTTGAGTCTTACTCAACTTCACACCTTGTAACACAGGCAAGAAACCTTTTCTTTGACTGTTCCATTTTGAACTACTTCAAAATCTTGTCAAGGTATGTACTCATTGAAAAAATTTATCAAGCGTCTTGATCTATCTCTATAGATCTTGAAGCTCAATATGTAAGCAGCTTCACTGAAGTCTTTCTTTGAAAAACTCCTTTCAAACACTCCTTTATGCTTTACAGAATAATTCTACATTATTTCCGATCAACAATATGTCATTCACATATACTTATCAGAAATGCTGTAGTGCTCCCACTCACTTTCTTGTAAATACAGGCTTTTCCAAAAGTCTGTATAAAACCATATGCTTTGATCAACTCATCAAAGCGTATATTCCAACTCCGAGATGCTTGCACCAGTCCATTGATGGATCGCTGGAGCTTGCACACTTTGTTAACATCTTTAGGATTGACAAAACCTTCTGGTTGCATCATATACAACTCTTCTTTAATAAATTCATTAAGGAATGCAGTTTTGACATCCATTTGCCAGATTTCATAAAATGTGGCAACTGCTAACATGATTCGGACAGACTTAAGTTTCGATACGAGTGAGAAAATCTCATCGTATTCAACACTTTGAACTTGTTGAAAACCTTTCGCAACAAGTCGAGCTTAGTAGATAGTAACACTACTATCAGTGTCCGTCTTCCTCTTGAAGATCCATTTATTTAACATGGCTTGCTGATCATTGAGCAAGTCAATCAAAGTCCATACTTTGTTCTCATACATGGATCATATCTCAGATTTTATGGCCTCAAGCCATTTCATGGAATCTGGGCTCATCATCGCTTCCTCATAGTTCGTAGGTTCATCATGGTCTAGTAACATGACTTCCAGAACAGGATTACCGTACCACTCTGGTGCGGACCGTACTCTGGAAGGCCTACGAGGTTCTGTAGTAACTTGATCTGAAGTTTCATGATCATCATCATTAGCTTCCTCACTAATTGGTGTAAGAATCACTGGAACTGATTTCAGTGATGAACTATTTTCCAATTCGGGAGAAGGTACAGTTACCTCATCAAGTTCTACTTTCCTCCCACTCACTTCTTTCGAGAGAAACTTCTTCTCTAGAAAGGATCCATTTTAGCAACGAATAACTTGCCTTCGGATCTGTGATAGAAGGTCTACCCAATAGTTACCTTTGGGTATCCTATGAAGACGCACTTCTCCGATTTGGGTTCGAGCTTATCAGGTTGAAAACCTTTTTCATATAAGCATCGCAACTCCAAACTTTAAGAAACGACAGCTTAGGTTTACTGCTAAACCATAGTTCATACGGTGTCGTCTCAACGGATTTAGATGGTGCCCTTTTTAAACGTGAATGCAGCTGTCTCTAATGCACATCCCCAAAACGATAGTGGTAAAACCGATAAGAGACATCATAGGTCGCACCATATCCAATAAAGTGCGGTTACGACGTTCGGACACACCATAACGTTGTGGTGTTCTAGGTGGCGTGAGCTGTGAAACTATTCCACATTGTTTTAATTGAAGACCAAACTCGTAACTCAAATATTTGTCTCCGCGATCAAATCACAGAAACTTTATTTTCTTGTTACGATGATTCTCCACTTCACTCTGAAATTCTTTGAACCTTTCAACTATTTCAGACTTATGTTTCATCAAGTAGATATACCCATATCTTCTCAAATCATCTTGTGAAGGTCAGAAAATAACGATACTTGCCACGAGCATCAACACTCATTGGATCGCATACATCGGTATGTATTATTTCCAATAAGTCAGTAGCTTGTTCCATTGTTCCGGAGAACGGAGTTTTAGTCATCTTGCCCAAAAGGCACGGTTCGCAAGCATCAAATGATAACCAAGTGATTCCGAAAATCCATCTTTATGGAGTTTCTTCATGCGCTTTACACCGATATGACCCAAACGGCAGTGCCACAAATAAGTTGCACTATCATTATTAACTTTGCATCTTTTGGCATCAATATTATGAATATGTGTATCACTACGATCGAGATTCAACAAACTATTTTCATTGGGTGTATAACCATCGAAGGTCTTATTCATGTAAACAGAATAACAATTATTCTTTAACTTTAAATGAATAACCGTATTGCAATAAACATGATCAAATCATATTCATGCTCAACGCAAACGCCAAATAACATTTATTTAGGTTTAACACTAATCCCGAAAGTATAGGGAGTGTGCGATGATGATCATATCAATCTTGGAACCACTTCCAACACACATCGTCACTTCACCCTTAACTAGTCTCTGTTTATTCTGCAACTCCCGTTTCGAGTTACTAATCTTAGCAACTGAACCAGTACTAAATACTGAGGGGTTGCTATAAACACTAGTAAAGTACACATCAATAACATGTATATCAAATATACTTATGTTCACTTTGCCATCCTTCTTATCCGCCAATCACTTGGGGTAGTTCCGCTTCCAGTGACCAATCCTTTTGCAGTTGAAGCACTTAGTCTCAGGCTTAGGACCAGAGTTGGGCTTCTTCACTTGAGCAGCAACTCGCTTGCCGTTCTTCTTGAAGTTCCCCTTCTTCCCTTTGCCCTTTTATTGAAAACTAGTGGTCTTGTCTACCATCAACACTTGATGTTTTTCTTGATTTATACCTTCGTCGATTTTAGCATCACGAAGAGCTCGGGGATCGTTTTCGTCATCCCTTGCATTATAGTTCATCATGAAGTTCTACTAACTTGGTGGTGGTGACTAGAGAATTCTGTCAATCACTATCTTATCTGGAAGATTAACTCCCACTTGATTCAAGCGATTGTAGTACCCAGACAATCTGAGCACATGCTCACTAGTTGAGCGATTCTCCTCCATCTTTTAGCTATAGAACTTGTTGGAGAATTCATATCTCTCAACTCGGGTATTTGCTTGAAATATTAACTTCAACTTCTGGAACATCTCATATGGTCCATGACGTTCAAAACGTCTTTGAAATCCCGATTCTAAGCCGTTAAGCATGGTGCACTAAACTATCAAGTAGTCATCATATTGAGCTAGCCAAACGTTCATAACGTCTGCATCTGCTCCTGCAATAGGTCTGTCACCTAGCGGTGCATTAAGGACATAATTCTTCTGTGCAGCAATGAGGATAAACCTCAGATCACGGATCTAATCCGCATCATTGCTACTAACATTTTTCAACACAATTTTCTCTAGGAACATATCAAAATAAACATATGAAAGCAACAACGCGAGCTATTGATCTACAACATAATTTGCAAAATACTACCAGGACTAAGTTCATGATAAATTAAAGTTCAATTAATCATATTACTTAAGAACTCCCACTTAGATAGACATCCCTCTAATCCTCTAAGTGATCACGTGATCCAAATCAACTAAACCATGTCCGATCATCACGTGAGATGGAGTAGTTTTCAATGGTGAACATCACTATGTTGATCATATCTACTATATGATTCACGCTCGACCTTTCGGTCTCCGTGTTCCGAGGCCATATCTGTATATGCTAGGCTCGTCAAGTATAACCTGAGTATTCCGCGTGTGCAACTGTTTTGCACCCGTTGTATTTGAACGTAGAGCCTATCACACCCGATCATCACGTGGTGTCTCAGCACGAAGAACTTTCGCAACGGTGCATACTCAGGGAGAACACTTCTTGATAATTAGTGAGAGATCATCTTAAAATGCTATCGTCAATCAAAGCAAGATAAGATGCATAAAGGATAAACATCACATGCAATCAATATAAGTGATATGATATGGCCATCATCATCTTGTGCTTGTAATCTCCATCTTCGAAGCACCGTCGTGATCACCATCGTCACCAGCGCGACACCTTGATCTCCATCGTAGCATCGTTGTCGTTACGCCATCTATTGCTTCTACGACTATCGCTACCGCTTAGTGATAAAGTAAAGCAATTACAGGGCGTTTGCATTTCATACAATAAAGCGACAACCATATGGCTCCTGCCAGTTGCCGATAACTTCGGTTACAAAACATGATCATCTCATACAATAAAACATAGCATCATGTCTTGGCCATATCACATCACAACATGCCCTGCAAAAACAAGTTAGACGTCCTCTACTTTGTTGTTGCAAATTTTACGTGGCTGCTACGGGCTTAAGCAAGAACCAATCTCACCTACGCATCAAAACCACAACGATAGTTTGTCAAATAGACTCCGTTTTAACCTTCACAAGGACCGGGCGTAGCCACACTCGGTTCAACTAAAGTGAGAGAGACAGACACCCGCCAGCCACCATTAAGCACGAGTGCTCGTAACGGTGAAACCAGTCTCGCGTAAACGTACGCGTAATGTCGGTCCGGGCCGCTTCATCTCACAATACCGCTGAACCAAAGTATGACATGCTGGTAGGCAGTATGACTTATATCGTCCACAACTCACTTGTGTTCTACTCGTGCATATAACATCAACGCATAAAACCTAGGCTCGGATGCCACTGTTGGGGAACGTAGTAATTTCAAAAAATTTCCTACGCACACGCAAGATCATGGTGATGATATAGCAACGAGGGGAGAGTATGATCTACGTACCCTTGTAGATCGCAACGGAAGCGTTGACACAACGTAGAGGAAGTAGTCGTACGTCTTCTTCCCGATCCAACCGATCCAAGCACCGTTACTCCGGCACCTCCGAGTTCTTAGCACACGTACAGCTCGATGACGATCCCCGGGCTCCGATCCAGCAAAGCTTCGGGGAGGAGTTCCGTCAGCACGACGGCGTGGTGACGATCTTGATGTTCTACTGTCGCAGGGCTTCGCCTAAGCACTGCAACAATATGACCGAGGTGGAATATGGTGGAGGGGGGCACCGCACACGGCTAAGGAACGATCACGAGGATCAACTTGTGTGTCCTAGGGTGCCCCCCTACCCCCGTATATAAAGGAGGGAGGGAGGAGGTGGCCGGCCCTAGGGGGGGCGCGCCATGAGGAGGGGGAAACCTACTCCAAGTAGGTTTCCCTCTCTTTTCCTTATCTTATTTGGAGGGGGAAGGAAAGAGTACTAGTATTAGGAAGTAGTACTAGTAGTAGTAATAGGAAGAGGGGGAAGGAGAAAGGAAAGGGGGGGCCGGCCCCCCTCCCCAATTCGGATTGGGATTGGGGGGGCGCACCCCCCTCCCTTGCTCCTTCTCTCTTCTTCCTACATGGGCCCAATAAGGCCCATATACCTCCCGGGGGGTTCCGGTAACCTCCCGGGGCTCCAAACTTCTTCGGAACCTTTCCGGTGTCCAAATATATCCGTCCAATATATCAATCTTTATGTCTCGACCATTTCGAGACTCCTCGTCATGTCCCGATCTCATCCGGGACTCCGAACTCCTTCGGTACATCAAAACTCATAAACTCATAATATAACTGTCATCGAAACCTTAAGCGTGCGGACCCTACGGTTCGAGAACAATGTAGACATGACCGAGACACGTCTCCGGTCAATAACCAATAGCGGGACCTGGATGCCCATATTGGCTCCTACATATTCTACGAAGATCTTTATCGGTCAGACCGCATAACAACATACGTTGTTCCCTTTGTCATCGGTATGTTACTTGCCCGAGATTCGATCGTCGGTATCCAATACCTAGTTCAATCTCGTTACCGGCAAGTCTCTTTACTCGTTCCGTAATACATCATCTCACAACTAACATATTAGTTGCAGTGCTTGCAAGGCTTATGTGATGTGTATTACCGAGAGGGCCCAGAGATACCTCTCCGACAATCGGAGTGACAAATCCTAATCTCGAAATACGCCAACCCAACATGTACCTTTGGAGACACCTGTAATGCTCCTTTATAATCACCCAGTTACGTTGTGACGTTTGGTAGCACCCAAAGTGTTCCTCCGGCAAACGGGAGTTGCATAATCTCATAGTCATAGGAACATGTATAAGTCATGAAGAAAGCAATAGCAACATACTAAACGATCAGGTGCTAAGCTAATGGAATGGGTCATGTCAATCAGATCATTCAACTAATGACGTGACCTCGTTAATCAAATAACAACTCTTTGTCCATGGTTAGGAAACATAACCATCTTTGATTAACGAGCTAGTAAAGTAGAGGCATACTAGTGACACTCTGTTTGTCTATGTATTCACACATGTATTATGTTTCCGGTTAATACAATTATAGCATGAATAATAAACATTTATCATGAAATAAGGAAATAAATAATAACTTTATTATTGCCTCTAGGGCATATTTCCTTCATGTTCACTGTTGAAACTACTCCATCTCACGTGATGATCGGACATGGTGTAGTTGATATGGATCACGTAATCACTTAGAGGATTAGAGGGATGTCTATCTAAGTGGGAGTTCTTTAGTAATATGATTAATTGAACTTAAATTTATCATGAACTTAGTCCTGGTAGTATTTTGCAAATTATGTTGTAGATCAATAGCTTGCGTTGTTGCTTTCATATGTTTATTTTGATATGTTCCTAGAGAAAATTGTGTTGAAAGATGTTAGTAGCAATGATGCGGATTGGATCCGTGATCTGAGGTTTATCCTCATTGCTGCACAGAAGAATTATGTCCTTAATGCACCGCTAGGTGACAGACCTATTGCAGGAGCAGATGCAGACGTTATGAACGTTTGGCTAGCTCAATATGATGACTACTTGATAGTTTTGTGCACCATGCTTTATGGCTTAGAACCGAGACTACAAAAACGTTTTTGAAACGTCATGGAACATATAAGATGTTTCAAGAGATGAAATTGGTATTTCAGACTCATGCCCGTGTCAAGAGGTATGAGACCTCTGACAAATACTTCGCCTAAAAGATGCAGGAGAATTGCTCAACTAGTGAGCAAGTACTTAGACTGTCTGAGTACTACAATCGCTTGAATCAAGTGGGAGTTAATCTTCCAGATAAGATAGTGATTGACAGAGTTCTCTAGTCACCATCACCAAGTTACTAGAACTTCGTGATGAACTATAATGCAAGGGATGACAAAAACGATTCCCAAGCTCTTCGTGATGCTGAAATCGACGAAGATAGAAATCAAGAAAGAGCATCAAGTGTTGATGATTGACAAGACCACTAGTTTCAAGAAAAGGGCAAAGGGAAAGAAAGGGAACTTCAAGCAGAATGGCAAGCAAGTTGTCACTCCCGCGAAGAAGCCCAAAGCTGGAGCAAAGCTTGAAACTGAAGGATTATACTGCAAAGGAAATGGTCACTAGAAGCGGAAATGCCCTGAATATTTGGTGGATAAGAAGGATGGCAAAGTGAACAAGGGTATATTTGATATACATGTTATTGATGTGTACTTTACTAGTGTTTATAGTAGCCCCTGAGTATTTGATACTTGTTCAGTTGCTAAATATTAGTAACTCGAAACAGGAGTTACGAAATAAACAGAGACTAGTTGAGGATGAAGTGACGATGTGTGTTGGAAGTAGTTCCAAGATTGATATGATCATCATCACACTCTCCCTACACTTTCGAGATTTGTGTAGAACCTAAATAAATGTTATTTGGCGTTTGCATTGAGCATGAATATGATTTGATCATGTTTATTGCAATATGGTTATTCATTTAAAGTCAGAGAATAATTGTTGTTCTATTTACATGAATAAAACCTTCAATGGTCATACACCCAATGAAAATAGTTTATTAGATCTCGATCGTAGTGATACACATATTCATAATATTGATGCCAAAAGATGCAAAGTTAATAATGATAGTGCAAGTTATTTGTGGAACTGCCGTTTGGGTCATATCGGTGTAAAGCGCATAAAGAAACTCCATAAAGATGGATTTTTGGAATCACTTGGTTATGGATCATTTGATGCTTGCGAACCATGCCTTATGGGCAAGATGACTAAAACTCCGTTCTTCAGAATAATGGAACGAGCTACTGACTTGTTGGAAATAATACATACCGATGTATGCGATCCAATGAGTATTGATGCTCGTGGCGGGTATCATTATTTTCTGACCTTCACAAGATGATTTGAGCAGATATGAGTATATCTACTTAATGAAGCACAAGTCTGAAACATTTGAAAAGTTCAAAGAATTTTAGAGTGAACTGGAAAATCATCGTAACAAGAAAAATAAAGTTTCTACGATCTGATTGTGGAGACGAATATTTGAGTTATGAGTTTGGTCTTCATTTGAAACAATGTGAAATAGTTTCGCAACTCACGCCACCTGGAACACCACAATGTAATGGTGTGTCCGAACGTCGTAACCACACTTTATTGGATATCGTGCGATCTATGATGACTCTTATCGATTTACCACTATCATTATGGGGTTATGCATTAGAGACAGCTACATTCACTTTAAATAGGGCACCATCAAAATCCGTTGAGACGACGCCTTATGAACTGTGGTTTGGCAAGAAACCAAAATTGTCGTTTCTTAAAAGTTTGGGGCTGCGATGCTTATGTGAAAAAGTTTCAACCTGATAAGCTCGAACCCAAATCAGAGAAGTGTGTCTTCATAGAATACCCAAAGGTAACTATTGGGTACACCTTCTATCATAGATCCGAAGGCAAGTTATTCGTTGCTAAGATGGATCGTTTCTAGAGAAGAAGTTTTCTCGAAAGAAGTGAGTGAGAGGAAAGTAGAACTTGATAAGGTAACTGTACCTTCTCCTGAATTGGAAAATAGTTCATCACCGAAAACAGTTCCAGTGATTCCTACACCAATTAGTGAGGAAGCTAATGATGATGATCATGAAACTTCAGAAAAAGTTATTACAGAACCTCGTAGATCAACCAGAGTAAGATCCGCACCAGAGTGGTACGGTAATCCTATTCTGGAAGTCATGTTACTAGACCATGATGAACCTACAAACTATGAGGAAGCGATGATGAGCCCAGATTCCGTGAAATGGCTTGAGGCCATGAAATCTGAGATGGGATCCATATATGAGAACAAAGTGTGGACTTTGATTGACTTGCCCGTTGATCGGCAAGACATAGAAAATAAATGGATCTTCAAGAGGAAGACAGACACTGATAGTAGTGTTACTATATACAAAGCTCAACTTTTTGTGATAGGTTTTTCGACAAGTTCAAAGTGTTGAATACGATGAGATTTTCTCACTCGTAACGATGCTTAAGTATGTCCGAATCATGTTAGCAATTGCTACATTTTATGAAATCTGGCAAATGGATGTAAAAACTGCATTCCTGAATGGATTTCTGGAAGAAGAGTTGTATATGATGCAACCAGAAGGTTTTGTCAATCCTAAAGGTGCTAACAAAGTGTGCAAGCTCTAGCGATCCATCAATGGACTGGTGCAAGCATCTCAGAGTTGGAATATACGCTTTGATGAGTTGATCAAAGCATATAGTTTTATACAGACTTGCGGTGAAGCCTGTATTTACAATAAAGTGAGTGGGAGCACTACCGCCTTTATGATAAATATATGTGAGTAACATATTGTTGATCAGAAATGATGTAGAATTTTTCTGGAAAGCATAAAGGAGTATTTGAAAGGAGTTCTTTAAAAGAAAGACCTCAGTAAAGCTACTTACATATTGAGCATCAAAATCTATTGAGATAGATCAAGACGCTTGATAAGTTTTTCAATAAATACATACCTTGTCAAGATTTTGAAGAAGTTCAAAATGGAACAGTCAAAGAAAGAGTTCTTGCCTGTGTTGCAAAGGTGTGAAATTGAGTAAGACTCAAATCCCGACCACGACAGAAAATAGAAAAGAGAATGAAAGTCATTCCCTGTGCCTCAGTCATAGGTTCAATAAAGTATGCTATGCTGTATACCAGACCTATTGTATACCTTGCTCTGAGTTTGGCAAAGTAATACAATTTTGATCTAAGAGTAGATCACCGGACAGCGGTCAAGAATATCCTTAGTGAGGACTAAGGAGATGTTTCTCGATTATGGAGGTGATAAAAGAGTTCATCGTAAAGAGTTACATCGGTACAAGCTTTTACACCAATCCAGATGACTCTAAGTCTCAATCTGTATACATATTGAAAGTAGGAACAATTAGCTAGAGTAGCTCCGTGCAGAGCATTGTGGAAATATGCCCTAGAGGCAATAATAAAGTTATTATTTATTTCCTTATTTTATGATAAATGTTTATTATTCATGCTAGAATTGTATTAACCGGAAACATAATACATGTGTGAATACATAGACAAACATAGTGTAACTAGTATGCCTCTACTTGACTAGCTCGTTTATCAAAGATGGTTATGTTTCCTAGCCATGGACAAAAGACTTGTCATTTGATTAACGGGATCACATCATTAGGAGAATGATGTGATTGACTTGACCCATTTTGTTAGCCTTATCACTTGATCGTTTAGTATGTTGCTATTGCTTTCTTCATGACTTATACATGTTCCTATGACTATGAGATTATGCAACTCCCGTTTACTGGAGGAACACTTTGTGTGCTACCAAACGTCACAACATAATTGGGTGATTATAAAGGAGCTCTACAGGTGTCTCCAAAGGTACATGTTGGGTTAGCGTATTTCGAGATTAGGATTTGTCACTCCGATTATCGGAGAGGTATCTCTGGGCCCTCTCGGTAATGCACATCACTATAAGCCTTGCAAACAATGTAGCTAATGAGTTAGTTATGGAATGATGCATTATGTAAACGAGTAAAGAGACTTTCCGGTAACGAGATTGAACTAGGTATTGGATACCGACGATCGAATCTCGGGCAAGTAACATACCGATGACAAAGGGAACAAACGTATGTTGTTATGCCGTCTGACCGATAAAGATCTTCATAGAATATGTGGGAGCCAATATGAGCATCCAGGTTCCGCTATTGTTTATTGACCGGAGACGTGTCTCGGTCATGTCTACATTGTTCTCGAACCCGTAGGGTCCGCACACTTAAGGTTTAGATGATAGTTATATTATGAGTTTATGAGTTTTGATGTACCGAAGGAGTTAGGAGTCCCCAATGAGATCGGGGACATGACGAGGAGTCTCGAAATGGTCGAGACGTGAAGATCGATATATTGTACGACTATATTCGGACTTCGGAAAGGTTCCGAGTGATTCGGGTATTTTTTGGAGTACCGGGGAGTTACGGGAATACGGGGAAGAGTATTGGGCCTTAATGGGCCTTAGTGGGAAGGAGCCAGGAGGTGGCGCGCGCCCCTCCCAAGCCCAGTCCGAATTGGACAAGGGGTTTGGGGCGCAACCCCCCTCTCCCTTCCTTCTCCACTCCCCTCCTTTCCCCCCTTCTCCTAGTTGGACTAGGAAAAAAGGAAACCTACTCCTACTAGGAGTAGGAATCCTACTCCCTTGGCGCGTCCCTCCTAGGGCCGGCCTCCTCCTCCCTTGCTCCTTTATTTACGGGGGCAGGGGGGCACCCTAGAACAACAATTGATCTCTTGATCTCTTAGCCGTGTGCGGTGCTCCCCTCCACCATATTCCACCTCGGTTATATCGTTGCGGTGCTTAGGCGAAGCCCTGCGTCGGTAGAACATCATCATCGTCAGCACGCCGTCGTGCTGACGGAACTCAGCCCCGACACTCTGCTGGATCGGAGTTCGGGGATCGTCATCGAGCTGAACGTGTGCTGAACTCGGAGGTGCCATACGTTCGGTACGTGGATCGGTCGGATCGTGAAGACGTACGACTACATCAACCGCGTTGTCATAACGCTTCTGCTTTCGGTCTACCAGGGTACATGGACAATACTCTCCCCTTTCGTTGCTATGCATCACCGTGATCTTGCGTGTGCGTAGGATTTTTTTTGAAATTACTACGTTCCCCAACAGCAAGAACCCCTTCTTAGACTGATCCATATTGAACTTCTTCAATATTTTATCAAGGTATGTGCTTTGTGAAAGACCTATGAGGCGTCTCGATCTATCTTTATAGATCTTGATGCCTAATATATAAGCAGCTTCTCGAAGGTCCTTCATTGAATAACACTTGTTCAGGTAGGCCTTTATGCTATCCAAAAGTTCTATATCATTTCCCATCAAAAGTATGTCATCCACATATAATATGAGAAATGCTACAGAGCTCCCACTCACTTTCTTGTAAGCGCAGGCTTCTCCATAAGTCTGCATAAACCCAAACGCTTTGATCATTTCATCAAAGCGAATGTTCCAACTCCGAGATGCTTGCACTAGCCCATAAATGGATCGCTAGAGCTTGCATACCTTGTTAGCATTCTTAGGATCGACAAAACCTTCCGGCTGCATCATATATACAATTCTTCCTTAAGATAGCTGTTACGGAATGCCGTTTTGACGTCCATTTGCCATATCTCATAACCATAGTATGCGGCAATTGCTAACATGATTCGGACGGACTTCAGCTTCGCTACGGGAGAGAAAGTCTCATCGTAGTCAACCCCTTGAACTTGTCGATAACCCTTAGCGACAAGTCGAGCCTTATAGATGGTAACATTACCATCCGCGTCCATCTTCTTCTTAAAGATCCATTTGTTTTCTATCGCTCGCAAATCATCGGGCAAGTCTGTCAAAGTCCATACTTTGTTTTCATACATGGATCCTATCTCGGATTGCATGGCTTCTAGCCATTTGTTGGAATCTGGGCCCGCCATCACTTCTTCATAGTTCGAAGGTTCACCGTTGTCTAACAACATGATTTCCAGGACAGGGTTGCCATACCATTCTGGTGTGGAACGTGTCCTTGTGGACCTACGAAGTTCAGTAGTAACTTGATCTGAAGTACCTTGATCATCATCATTAACTTCCTCTCCAGTCGGTGTAGGCACCACGGGAACATCTTCCTGAGCTGCGCTACTTACCGGTTCAAGAGGTAGTACTTCATCAAGTTCCACCTTCCTCCCACTTACTTCTTTCGAGAGAAACTCTTTCTCCAGAAAGGACCCATTCTTGGCAACAAAGATCTTGCCTTCGGATCTGAGGTAGAAGGTATACCCAATTGTTTCCTTAAGGTATCCTATGAAGACGCATTTTTCCGACTTGGGTTCGAGCTTTTCAGGTTGAAGTTTCTTGACATAAGCATCGCATCCCCAAACTTTTAGAAACGACATCTTAGGTTTCTTTCCAAACCATAATTCATACGGTGTCATCTCAACGGATTTAGACGGTGCCCTATTTAAAGCGAATGTAGCTTCTATAAAGTGTATCCCCAAAATTATAGCTGTAAATCAGTAAGAGACATCATAGACCGCACCATATCCAATAGAGTGTGATTATGACGTTCGGACACACTGTTACGTTGAGGTGTTCCAGGCGGCGTGAGTTGTGAAATGATTCCACATTTCCTTAAGTGCGTACCAAACTCGTGACTTAAATATTCTCCCCCACGATCTGATCGTAAGAACTTTATTTTTCTATCACGTTGATTTTCTACCTCATTCTGAAATTCCTTGAACTTTTCAAAGGTCTCAGACTTGTGTTTCATTAAGTAGACATACCCATATCTACTTAAGTCATCAGTGAGGGTGAGAACGTAACGATAGCCACCGCGAGCCTCAACACTCATTGGACCGCACACATCAGTATGTATAATTTCCAATAAGTTGGTGCTCGCTCCATTGTTCCGGAGAACGGAGTCTTGGTCATTTTGCCCATGAGGCATGGTTCGCACGTGTCAAATGATTCGAAATCAAGAGACTCTAAAAGTCCATCCGCATGGAGCTTCTTCATGCGCTTAACACTAATGTGACCAAGGCGGCAGTGCCACAGATATGTGGGACTATCACTATCAATATTACATCTTTTGGTATTCACACTATGAATATGTGTAACATCACGTTCGAGATTCATTAAGAATAAACCATTGACCAGCGGGGCATGACCATAAAACATATCTCTCATATAAATAGAACAACCATTATTCTCGGATTTAAATGAGTAGCCATCTCGTATTAAACGAGATCCAGATACAATGTTCATGCTCAAAGCTGGCACTAAATAACAATTATTGAGGTTTAAAACTAATCTCGTAGGTAAATGTAGAGGTAGCGTGCCGACGGCGATCACATCGACCTTGGAACCATTCCCGACGTGCATCGTCACCTCGTCCTTCGCCAGTCTCCGCTTATTCCGCAGCTCCTGTTTTGAGTTACAAATATGAGCAACCGCACCAGTATCAAATACCCAGGAGCTACTACGAGTACTGGTAAGGTACACATCAATTACATGTATATCACATATACCTTTGGTGTTGCTGGCCTTCTTGTCTGCTAAGTACTTGGTGCAGTTCCGCTTCCAGTGTCTGCTTCCCTTGCAATAAAAGCACTCAGTCTCAGGTTTGGGTCCATGCTTTGGCTTCTTCCCGGCAACTGGCTTACCGGGCGCGGCAACTCCCTTGCCGTCCTTTTTGAAGTTCTTCTTACCCTTGCCTTTCTTGAAACTAGTGGTTTTATTGACCATCAACACTTGATGTTCCTTTTTGATTTCTACTTCCGCTGGTTTCAGCATTGAAAATACCTCAGGAATAGTTTTCACCATCCCTTGAATATTGTAGTTCATCACAAAGCTTTTGTAGCTAGGTGGGAGTGACTGAAGGATTCTGTTAATGTCCGCGTCATCCGGGAGGTTAACTCCCAGCTGAGACAAGCGGTTGTGCAACCCAGACATTTTGAGTATGTGCTCGCTGACAGAACTATTCTCCTCCATCTTACAATTGTAGAACTTGTCGGAGACTTCATATCTCTCGACCCGGGAATGAGCTTGGAAAACCATTTTCAGCTCTTGGAACATCTCATATGCTCCGTGCTTCTCAAAACGCTTTTGGAGCCCCGGTTCTAACCTGTAAAGCATGCCGCACTGAACCAGGGAGTAATCATCACTACGCGACTGCCATGCGTTCATAACGTCTTGAGTTGCTGGGAAAATGGGTGCTTCACCTAGCGGTGCATCTAGGACATATGCTCTTTTGGCAGCTATGAGGATGATCCTCAAGTTCCAGACCCAGTCCGTATAGTTGCTGCCATCGTGTTTCAGCTTTGTTTTCTCTAGGAATGCGTTGAAGTTGAGGGCAACATTAGCATGGTCCATTTGATCTACGAGACATATTGCAAAAGTTTTAGACTAAATTCATGATAATTAAGTTCATCTAATCAAATTATTTAATGAACTCCCACTCATATAGACATCCCTCTAGTCATCTAAGTGATCCATGATCCGAGTCAACTAGGCCGTGTCCGATCATCACGTGAGATGGACTAGTCATCATCGGTGAACATCTTCATGTTGATTGTATCTTCTATACGACTCATGTTCGACCTTTCGGTCTCTTGTGTTCCGAGGCCATGTCTGTACATGCTAGGCTCATCAAGTCAACCTAAGAGTTTTTGCATGTGTAAATCTGTCTTACACCCGTTGTATGTGAACGTTAGAATCAATCACACCCGATCATCACGTGGTGCTTCGAAACAATGAACTTTCGCAATGGCGCACAGTTAGGGGGAACACTTTCTTGAAATTATTATGAGGGATCATCTTATTTACTACCGTCGTTCTAAGCAAATAAGATGCAAAAACATGATAAACATCACATGCGATCAAATAGTGACATGATATGGCCAATATCATTTTTCTCCTTTTGATCTCCATCTTCGAGGCGCCATGATCATCATCGTCACCGGCATGACACCATGATCTCCATCATCATGATCTCCATCATCGTGTCTTCATGAAGTTGTCACGCCAATGATTGCTTCTACTACTATGGCTAACGGTTTAGCAATAAAGTAAAGTAATTACATGGCGTTATTCAATGACACGCAAGTCATACAATAATTAAGACAACTCATATGGCTCCTGCCGGTTGTCATACTCATCGACATGCAAGTCGTGATTCCTATTACAAGAACATGATCAATCTCATACATCACATATATATTATTCATCACATCCTTTTGTCCATATCACATCACAAGGCATATGCTGCAAAAACAAGTTAGACGTCCTCTAATTGTTGTTGCATGTTTTTACGTGGCTGCAATAGGGTTCTAGCAAGAACGTTTCTTACCTACGTCAAAACCACAACGTGATATGCCAATTTCTATTTACCCTTCATAAGGACCCTTCTCATCGAATCCGATCCGACTAAGGTGGGAGAGACAGACACCCGCTAGCCACCTTATGCAACTAGTGCATGTCAGTCGGTGGAACCTGTCTCACGTAAGCATACGTGTAAGGTCGGTCCGGGCCGCTTCATCCCATGATGCCGCCAAAACAAGATAAGACTAGTAGTGGCAAGTAAATTGACAAAATCTACGCCCACAACAAAATTGTGTTCTACTCATGCATAAAAACTACGCATAGACCTAGCTCATGATGCCACTGTTGGGGATCATCGCAGAAATTTAAAATTTTATACGCATCACCAAGATCAATCTATGGAGTCATATAGCAACAAGAGAGAGAGGAGTGCATCTACATACTGAAGGAAATATGCCCTAGAGGCAATAATAAAGTTATTATTTATTTCCTTATTTCATGATAAATGTTTATTATTCATGCTATAATTGTATTAACCGGAAACATAATACATGTGTGAATACATAGACAAACAGAGTGTCACTAGTATGCCTCTACTTTACTAGCTTGTTAATCAAAGATGGTTATGTTTCCTAACCATGGACAAAGAGTTGTTATTTGATTAACGAGGTCACGTCATTAGTTGAATGATCTGATTGACATGACCCATTCCATTAGCTTAGCACCTGATCGTTTAGTATGTTGCTATTGCTTTCTTCATGACTTATACATGTCCCTATGACTATGAGATTATGCAACTCCCGTTTGCCGGAGGAACACTTTAGGTGCTACCAAACGTCACAACGTAACTGGGTGATTATAAAGGAGCATTACAGGTGTGTCCAAAGGTACATGTTGGGTTGGCGTATTTCGAGATTAGGATTTGTCACTCCGATTGTCGGAGAGGTATCTCTGGGCCCTCTCGGTAATACACATCACATAAGCCTTGCAAGCACTGCAACTAATATGTTAGTTGTGAGATGATGTATTACGGAACGAGTAAAGAGACTTGCCGGTAACGAGATTGAACTAGGTATTGGATACCGACGATCGAATCTCGGGCAAGTAACATACCGATGACAAAGGGAACAACGTATGTTGTTATGCGGTCTGACCGATAAAGATCTTCGTAAAATATGTAGGAGCCAATATGGGCATCCAGGTCCCGCTATTGGTTATTGACCGGAGACGTGTCTCGGTCATGTCTACATTGTTCTCGAACCGTAGGGTCCGCACGCTTAAGGTTTCGATGACAGTTATATTATGAGTTTATGAGTTTTGATGTACCGAAGGTTGTTCGGAGTCCCGGATATGATTGCGGACATGACGAGGAGTCTCGAAATGGTCGAGACATAAAGATTGATATATTGGACGGATATATTTGGACACCGGAAAGGTTCCGGAGAAGTTTGGAGCCCCGGGAGGTTACCGGAACCCCCCGGGAGGTATATGGGCCTTATTGGGCCCATGTAGGAAGAACAGAGAAGGAGCAAGGGAGGGGGGCGCGCCCCCCCAAGCCCAATCCGAATTGGGGAGGGGGGCCGGCCCCCCCTTTCCTTTCTCCTTCCCCCTCTTCCTATTACTACTACTAGTACTACTTCCTAATACTAGTACTCTTTCCTTCCCCCTCCAAATAAGATAAGGAAAAGAGAGGGAAACCTACTTGGAGTAGGTTTCCCCCTCCTCATGGCGCGCCCCCCCTAGGGCCGGCCACCTCCTCCCTCCCTCCTTTATATACGGGGGTAGGGGGGCACCCGAGGACACACAAGTTGATCCTCGTGATCGTTCCTTAGCCGTGTGCGGTGCCCCCCTCCACCATATTCCACCTCGGTCATATTGTTGTAGTGCTTAGGCGAAGCCCTGCGACAGTAGAACATCAAGATCGTCACCACGCCGTCGTGCTGACGGAACTCCTCCCCGAAGCTTTGCTGGATCGGAGCCCGGGGATCGTCATCGAGCTGTACGTGTGCTAAGAACTCGGAGGTGCCGGAGTAACGGTGCTTGGATCGGTTGGATCGGGAAGAAGACGTACGACTACTTCCTCTATGTTGTGTCAACGCTTCCGTTGCGATCTACAAGGGTACGTAGATCATACTCTCCCCTCGTTGCTATATCATCACCATGATCTTGCGTGTGCGTAGGAAATTTTTTGAAATTACTACGTTCCCCAACAGTGGCATCCGAGCCTAGGTTTTATGCATTGATGTTATATGCACGAGTAGAACACAAGTGAGTTGTGGACGATATAAGTCATACTGCCTACCAGCATGTCATACTTTGGTTCAGCGGTATTGTGAGATGAAGCGGCCCGGACCGACATTACGCGTACGCTTACGCGAGACTGGTTTCACCGTTACGAGCACTCGTGCTTAAAGGTGGCTGGCGGGTGTCTTTCTCTCTCACTTTAGTTGAACCAAGTGTGGCTACGCCCGGTCCTTGTGAAGGTTAAAACGGAGTCTATTTGACAAACTATCGTTGTGGTTTTGATGCGTAGGTGAGATTGGTTCTTGCTTAAGCCCGTAGCAGCCACGTAAAATTTGCAACAACAAAGTAGAGGACGTCTAACTTGTTTTTGCAGGGCATGTTGTGATGTGATATGGCCAAGACATGATGCTATATTTTATTGTATGAGATGATCATGTTTTGTAACCGAAGTTATCGGCAACTGGCAGGAGCCATATGGTTGTCGCTTTATTGTATGAAATGCAAACGCCCTGTAATTGCTTTACTTTATCACTAAGCGGTAGCGATAGTCGTAGAAGCAATAGATGGCGTAACGACAACGATGCTACGATGGAGATCAAGGTGTCGCGCCGGTGACGATGGTGATCACGACGGTGCTTCGAAGATGGAGATCACAAGCACAAGATGATGATGGCCATATCATATCACTTATATTGATTGCATGTGATGTTTATCCTTTATGCATCTTATCTTGCTTTGATTGATGGTAGCATTTTAAGATGATCTCTCACTAATTATCAAGAAGTGTTCTCCCTGAGTATGCACCGTTGCAAAAGTTCTTCGTGCTGAGACACCACGTGATGATCGGGTGTGATAGGCTCTACGTTCAAATACAACGGGTGCAAAACAGTTGCACACGCGGAATACTCAGGTTATACTTGACGAGCCTAGCATATACAGATATGGCCTCGGAACACGGAGACCAAAAGGTCGAGCGTGAATCATATAGTAGATATGATCAACATAGTGATGTTCACCATTGAAAACTACTCCATCTCACGTGATGATCGGACATGGTTTAGTTGATTTGGATCACGTGATCACTTAGAGGATTAGAGGGATGTCTATCTAAGTGGGAGTTCTTAACTAATATGATTAATTGAACTTTAATTTATCATGAACTTAGTCCTGGTAGTATTTTGCAAATTATGTTGTAGATCAATAGCTCGCGTTGTTGCTTTCATATGTTTATTTTGATATGTTCCTAGAGAAAATTGTGTTGAAAAATGTTAGTAGCAATGATGCGGATTAGATCCGTGATCTGGGGTTTATCCTCATTGCTGCACAGAAGAATTATGTCCTTAATGCACCGCTAGGTGACAGACCTATTGCAGGAGCAGATGCAGACGTTATGAACGTTTGGCTAGCTCAATATGATGACTACTTGATAGTTTAGTGCACCATGCTTAACGGCTTAGAATCGGGATTTCAAAGACGTTTTGAACGTCATGGACCATATGAGATGTTCCAGAAGTTGAAGTTAATATTTCAAGCAAATACCCGAGTTGAGAGATATGAATTCTCCAACAAGTTCTATAGCTAAAAGATGGAGGAGAATCGCTCAACTAGTGAGCATGTGCTCAGATTGTCTGGGTACTACAATCGCTTGAATCAAGTGGGAGTTAATCTTCCAGATAAGATAGTGATTGACAGAATTCTCTAGTCACCACCACCAAGTTAGTAGAACCTCATGATGAACTATAATGCAAGGGATGACGAAAACGATCCCCGAGCTCTTCGTGATGCTAAAATCGACGAAGGTATAAATCAAGAAAAACATCAAGTGTTGATGGTAGACAAGACCACTAGTTTTCAATAAAAGGGCAAAGGGAAGAAGGGGAACTTCAAGAAGAACGGCAAGCGAGTTGCTGCTCAAGTGAAGAAGCCCAACTCTGGTCCTAAGCCTGAGACTAAGTGCTTCAACTGCAAAAGGATTGGTCACTGGAAGCGGAACTACCCCAAGTGATTGGCGGATAAGAAGGATGGCAAAGTGAACATAAGTATATTTGATATGCATGTTATTGATGTGTACTTTACTAGTGTTTATAGCAACCCCTCAGTATTTAGTACTGGTTCAGTTGCTAAGATTAGTAACTCGAAACGGGAGTTGCAGAATAAACAGAGACTAGTTAAGGGTGAAGTGACGATGTGTGTTGGAAGTGGTTCCAAGATTGATATGATCATCATCGCACACTCCCTATACTTTCGGGATTAGTGTTAAACCTAAATAAATGTTATTTGGCGTTTGCGTTGAGCATGAATATGATTTGATCATGTTTATTGCAATACGGTTATTCATTTAAAGTTAAAGAATAATTGTTATTCTGTTTACATGAATAAGACCTTCGATGGTTATACACCCAATGAAAATAGTTTGTTGAATCTCGATCGTAGTGATACACATATTCAAAATATTGATGCCAAAAGATGCAAAGTTAATAATGATAGTGCAACTTATTTGTGGCACTGCCGTTTGGGTCATATTGGTGTAAAGCGCATGAAGAAACTCCATAAAGATGGATTTTCGGAATCACTTGGTTATCATTTGATGCTTGCGAACCGTGCCTTTTGGGCAAGATGACTAAAACTCCGTTCTCCGGAACAATGGAACAAGCTACTGACTTATTGGAAATAATACATACCGATGTATGCGATCCAATGAGTGTTGATGCTCATGGCAAGTATCGTTATTTTCTGACCTTCACAAGATGATTTGAGAAGATATGGGTATATCTACTTGATGAAACATAAGTCTGAAATAGTTGAAAGGTTCAAAGAATTTCAGAGTGAAGTGGAGAATCATCGTAACAAGAAAATAAAGTTTTTGTGATTTGTTCGCGGAGACAAATATTTGAGTTACGAGTTTGGTCTTCAATTAAAACAATGTGGAATAGTTTCACAGCTCACGCCACCTAGAACACCACAACGTTATGGTGTGTCCGAACGTCGTAACCGCACTTTATTGGATATGGTGCGACCTATGATGTCTCTTATCGGTTTTACCACTATCGTTTTGGGGATGTGCATTAGAGACAGCTGCATTCACGTTTAAAAAGGGCACCATCTAAATCCGTTGAGACGACACCGTATGAACTATGGTTTAGCAGTAAACCTAAGCTGCCGTTTCTTAAAGTTTGGAGTTGCGATGCTTATATGAAAAAGGTTTTCAACCTGATAAGCTCGAACCCAAATCGGAGAAGTGCGTCTTCATAGGATACCCAAAGGTAACTATTGGGTAGACCTTCTATCACAGATCCGAAGGCAAGTTATTCGTTGCTAAAATGGATCCTTTCTAGAGAAGAAGTTTCTCTCGAAAGAAGTGAGTGGGAGGAAAGTAGAACTTGATGAGGTAACTGTACCTTCTCCCGAATTGGAAAATAGTTCATCACTGAAATCAGTTCCAGTGATTCTTACACCAATTAGTGAGGAAGCTAATGATGATGATCATGAAACTTCAGATCAAGTTACTACAGAACCTCGTAGGCCTTCCAGAGTACGGTCCTCACCAGAGTGGTATGGTAATCTTGTTCTGGAAGTCATGTTACTAGACCATGATGAACCTACGAACTATGAGGAAGCGATGATGAGCCCAGATTCCATGAAATGGCTTGAGGCCATAAAATCTGAGATATGATCCATGTATGAGGACAAAGTATGGACTTTGATTGACTTGCTCAATGATCAGCAAGCCATGTTAAATAAATGGATCTTCAAGAGGAAGACGGACACTCATAGTAGTGTTACTATCTACTAAGCTCGACTTGTTGCGAATGGTTTTCAACAAGTTCAAAGTGTTGAATACGATGAGATTTTCTCACTCGTATCGAAACTTAAGTCTGTCTGAATCATGTTAGCAGTTGCCACATTTTATGAAATCTGGCAAATGGATGTCAAAACTGCATTCCTTAATGAATTTATTAAAGAAGAGTTGTATATGATGCAACCAGAAGGTTTTGTCAATCCTAAAGATGTTAACAAAGTGTGCAAGCTCCAGCGATCCATCGATGGACTGGTGCAAGCATCTCGGAGTTGGAATATACGCTTTGATGAGTTGATCAAAGCATATGGTTTTATACAGACTTTTGGAAAAGCCTGTATTTACAAGAAAGTGAGTGGGAGCACTACAGCATTTCTGATAAGTATATGTGAATGACATATTGTTGATCGGAAATAATGTAGAATTATTCTGTAAAGCATAAAGGAGTGTTTGAAAGGAGTTTTTCAAAGAAAGACTTCAGTGAAGCTGCTTACATATTGAGCTTCAAGATCTATAGAGATAGATCAAGACGCTTGATAAATTTTTTCAATGAGTACATACCTTGACAAGATTTTGAAGTAGTTCAAAATGGAACAGTCAAAGAAAAGGTTTCTTGCCTGTGTTACGAGGTGTGAAGTTGAGTAAGACTCAAAGCCCGACCACGACAGAAGATAGAAAGAGAATGAAAGTCATTCCCTATGCCTCAGTCATAGGTTCTATAAAGTATGCCATGCTGTATACCAGATCTATTGTATGCCCTACCACTGATTTGGCAAGGGAGTACAATAGTAATCTAGGAGTAGATCACTGGACAGCGGTCAAAATTATCCTTAGTGGAATAAGGATATGTTTCTCAATTATGGACGTGACAAAAAGGTTCGTCGTAAAGGGTTACGTCGATGCAAGTTTTTTGACACTGATCCAGATGATTCTAAGTCTCAATCTGGATACATATTGAAAGTGGGAGCAATTAGCTAGAGTAGCTCCGTGCAGAGCATTGTTGACATAGAAATTCGCAAAATACTTACAGATCTGTATGTGACAGACCCGTTGACTAAAATTATCTCACAAGCAAAACATGATCACACCTTAGTACTCTTTGGGTGTTAATCACATAGCGATGTGAACTAGATTACTGACTCTAGTAAACCCTTTGAGTGTTGATCACATATCGATGTGAACTATGGGTGTTAATCACATGGTGATGTGAACTATTGCTATGAAATCACATGGCGATGTGAACTAGATTATTGACTCTAGTGCAAGTGGGAGACTGAAGGAAATATGCCCTAGAGGCAATAATAAAGTTATTATTTATTTCCTTATTTCATGATAAATGTTTATTATTCATGCTATAATTGTATTAACCGGAAACATAATACATGTGTGAATACATAGACAAACAGAGTGTCACTAGTATGCCTCTACTTTACTAGCTCGTTAATCAAAGATGGTTATGTTTCCTAACCATGGACAAAGAGTTGTTATTTGATTAACGAGGTCACGTCATTAGTTGAATGATCTGATTGACATGACCCATTCCATTAGCTTAGCACCTGATCGTTTAGTATGTTGCTATTGCTTTCTTCATGACTTATACATGTTCCTATGACTATGAGATTATGCAACTCCCGTTTGCCGGAGGAACACTTTGGGTGCTACCAAACATCACAACGTAACTGGGTGATTATAAAGGATCATTACAGGTGTCTCCAAAGGTACATGTTGGGTTGGCGTATTTCGAGATTAGGATTTGTCACTCCGATTGTCGGAGAGGTATCTTTGGGCCCTCTCGGTAATACACATCACATAAGCCTTGCAAGCACTGCAACTAATATGTTTGTTGTGAGATGATGTATTACGGAACGAGTAAAGAGACTTGCTGGTAATGAGATTGAACTAGGTATTGGATACCGACGATCGAATCTCGGGCAAGTAACATACCGATGACAAAGGGAACAACGTATGTTGTTATGCGGTCTGACCGATAAAGATCTTCGTAGAATATGTAGGAGACAATATGGGCATCCAGGTCCCGCTATTGGTTATTGACCGGAGACGTGTCTCGGTCATGTCTACATTGTTCTCGAACCGTAGGGTCCGCACGCTTAAGGTTTCGATGATAGTTATATTATGAGTTTATGAGTTTTGATGTACCGAAGGTTGTTCGGAGTCCCGGATATGATTGCGGACATGACGAGGAGTCTCGAAATGGTCGAGACATAAAGATTGATATATTGGACGGATATATTTGGACACCGGAAAGGTTCCGGAGAAGTTTGGAGCCCCGGGAGGTTACCGGAACCCCCCGGGAGGTATATGGGCCTTATTGGGCCCATGTAGGAAGAACAGAGAAGGAGCAAGGGAGGGGGGCGCGCCCCCCCAAGCCCAATCCTAATTGGGGAGGGGGGCCGGCCCCCCCTTTCCTTTCTCCTTCCCCCTCTTCCTATTACTACTACTAGTACTACTTCCTAATACTAGTACTCTTTCCTTCCCCCTCCAAATAAGATAAGGAAAAGAGAGGGAAACCTACTTGGAGTAGGTTTCCCCCTCCTCATGGCGCCCCCCCCCCTAGGGCCGGCCACCTCCTCCCTCCCTCCTTTATATACGGGGGTAGGGGGGCACCCTAGGACACACAAGTTGATCCTCGTGATCGTTCCTTAGCCGTGTGCGGTGCCCCCCTCCACCATATTCCACCTCGGTCATATTGTTGCAGTGCTTAGGCGAAGCCCTGCGACAGTAGAACATCAAGATCGTCACCACGCTGTCGTGCTGACGGAACTCCTCCCCGAAGCTTTGCAGGATCGGAGCCCGGGGATCGTCATCGAGCTGTACGTGTGCTAAGAACTCGGAGGTGCCGGAGTAACGGTGCTTGGATCGGTTGGATCGGGAAGAAGACGTACGACTACTTCCTCTACGTTGTGTCAACGCTTCCGTTGCGATCTACAAGGGTATGTAGATCATACTCTCCCCTCGTTGCTATATCATCACCATGATCTTGCGTGTGCGTAGGAAATTTTTTGAAATTACTATGTTCCCCAACACATACCCTTGTAGATCGCAAGCGGAAGCATTCAAGAGAACGGGGTTGATGGAGTCGTACTCGTTGTGATCCAAATCACCGATGATCCTAGCGCCGAACAGACGGCACCTCTTCGTTCAACACACGTACGGAGCGGAGATGTCTCCTGCGCCTTGATCCAGCAAGGAGGAGGAAGAGGTTAAGGAAGAGGGCTCCAACAGCAGCACAACGGCGTGGTGGTGATGGAGAGGCAGTACTCCGGCAGGGCTTCGCCAAGCTCTTACGGAGGAGGAGAGGTGTTGGGGAGGGGTGGGGCTGCGCCTTGGATGTGGTGCTGCAGCCCTCCCCTCGCCCCTCTATTTATAGGAGGAGGGGGAAGGGGGCCGGCCCCTGCTACCTCTTGAGCACTGCGTTGGATTTTCTCGAAGAGGAGAGGATGATGCAGTAAAGTAGTGTAAGTATTTCCCTCAGTTTTTGAGAACCAAGGTATCAATCCAGTAGAAGACCATGCACAAGTCCCTCGTACCTACACAAAACGATAGCAACTCGCAACCAACGCTTAGGGGTTGTCGATCCCTCACGGTCACTTACGAGAGTGAGATCTGATAGAGATAATATTTTTGGTATTTTTGATAGATAGATGCAAAGTAAAAAGTAAAGGCAAAGTAAAAACAAAGCAAGTAAATAAAGTGATATAAATTGATATGATGAGAATAGACCCGGGGGCCATAGGTTTCACTAGTGGCTTCTCTCGAGAGCATAAGTATTCTACGGTGGGTGAACAAATTACTGTTGAGCCATTAACAGAATTGAGCATAGTTTATGAGTATATCTAGGCGATGATCATGTATATAGGCATCACATCCAAAACAAGTAGATCGAAACGATTCTGCATCTACTACTATTACTCCACTCATCGACCGCTATCCATCATGCATCTAGAGTATTAAGTAAAAAACAGAGTAATGCCGTAAGCAAGATGACATGATGTAGAGGGATAAATTCATGCAATATGATAAAAACCCCATCTTGTTATCCTCGATGGCAACAATACAATACGTGCCTTGCAACTCTTTCTGTCACTGAGTAAGGACACCGCAAGATTGAACCCAAAGCTAAGCACTTCTCCCATTGCAAGAACTACCAATCTAGTTGGCCAAACCAAAAAGATAATTCGAAGAGACTTGCAAAGATAACTCAATCATACATAAAAGAATTCAGAGAAGAATCAAATATTTTCCATAGATAATACTGGATCATAAACCCACAATTCATCAGCCTCAATGAACACACCGCAAAAAGAAGATTACATCAAATAGATCTCTACGAGAGAGGGGGAGAACATTGTATTGAGATCCAAAAAGAGAGAAGAAGCCATCTAGCTACTAGCTATGGACCCGAAGGTCTGAAGTAAACTACTCACACTTCATCGGAGGGGCTATGGTGATGATGTAGAAGCCCTCCGTGGTGGATGCCCCCTCCGGCGGAGCTTCGGAACAGGCCCCAAGATGGGATCTCGTGGATACAGAAAGTTGCGGCGGTGGAATTAGGTTTTTGGCTCCTGTTCTGATCGTTCGGGGATACGTAGGTATATATAGGAGGAAGGAGTACGTCGGTGGAGCTCCGAGGGGCCCACGAGGTAGGGGGCGCGCCCTCCACCCTCGTGACCGCCTCTGGCGCTTCTTGGAGTAGGGTCCAAGTCTCCTGGGTCACGTTCGGTTGGAAAATCACGATCCCGAAGGTTTCATTCCATTTGGACTCCATTTGATATTCTGTTTCTTCGAAATACTGAAAAAGGCAAAAAAACAGCAATTCTGGGCTGGGCCTCCGGTTAATAGGTTAGTCCCAAAAGTAATATAAAAGTGAAAAATAAAGCCCAATATGGTCCAAAACAGTAGATAAAGTAGCATGGAGCAATCAAAAATTATAGATACGTTGGTGACGTATCAGCCCCCTCTAGATGAGATCTAGAGGGGGGGGGGGGCGGCCAAGGGGAGGGGGCTTGCCCCCCAAGCAAGGGGGGCGCCCCCTTTAGGGTCCCCCCCCCAACCCTAGGCGCATGGGCCCAAGGGGCGATGCGCCCAGCCCTCCAAGGGCTGGTTCCCTTCCCACTATGGCCCATGAGGCCCTCCGAGAGAGGTGGCCCCTCCCGGTGGACCCCCGGAACCCCTCCGGTGGCCCCGATACAATACCGGTATGCCCCCGAACTTTTCCGGTGACCGTATGGCAACTTCCCATATATATATCTTCACCTCCGGACCATTCCGGAACTCCTCGTGACGTCCGGGATCTCATCCGGGACTTCGAACAACATTCGGTAATCACTTACAAGTCTTCCTAATAACCCTAGCGTCACCGAACCTTAAGTGTGTAGACCCTACGGGTTCGGGAATCATGCAGACATGACCGAGACAGCTCTCCGGCCAATAACCAACAGCGGGATCTGGATACCCATGTTGGCTCCCACATGTTCCACGATGATCTCATCGGATGAACCACGATGTCAAGGATTCAAGCAATCCCGTATACAATTCCCTTTGTCAATCGGTATGTTACTTGCCCGAGATTCGATCATCGGCATCCCAATACCTCGTTGAATCTCGTTATCGGCAAGTCACTTTACTCGTTACATAATGCATGATACCGTGACTAACCACTTAGTCACATTGAGCTCATTATGATGATGCATTACCGAGTGGGCCCAGAGATACCTCTCCGTCATACGGAGTGACAAATCCCAGTCTCGATTCGTGCCAACCCAACAGACACTTTCGGAGATACCTGTAGTGCACCTTTATAGTCACCCAGTTACGTTGTGACGTTTGGTACACCCAAAGCACTCCTACGATGTCCGGGAGTTACACAATCTCATGGTCTAGGGAACTGATACTTGACATTAGAAAAGCTTTAGCAAACGAACTACACGATCTTGTGCTGTGCTTAGGATTGGGTCTTGTCCATCACATCATTCTCCTAATGATGTGATCCCGTTATCAATGACATCCAATGTCCATGGTCAGGAAACCATGACCATCTGTTGATCAACGAGCTAGTCAACTAGAGGCTCACTAGGGACATGTTATGGTCTATGTATTCACACATGTATTACAGTTTCCGATCAATACAATTATAGCATGAACAATAGACAACCATCATGAACAAGGAAATATAATAATAACCATTTTATTATTGTCGCTAGGGCATATTTCCAACAACTACAACATCATCGGTACCAAATGGGTGTTTCGCAACAAGCATGATGAAGATGGACAAGTAGTTCGCAACAAAGCACGTCTCGTCGCCCAAGGCTATACACAAGTCGAAGGTATGGACTATGGTGAGACTTATGCTCCCGTTGCTAGACTTGAGTCCATTCGCATCTTACTTGCCTATGCTAATCACCATGATATCACCTTGTACCAAATGGGCATTAAAAGTGCTTTTCTAAATGGTGAAATAGAGGAGGAAGTTTATGTTAAGCAACCTCCCGGCTTTGTTAATCCTAAGAAACCTGATCATGTTTACAAACTTCACAAAGCACTTTATGGTCTTAAACAAGCTCCTAGAGCGTGGTATAAATGCTTGACCAAGTTCCTTATTGAAAAGGCTTTGAAATTGGAAAACTTGATTCTACTCCTTTTACTAAAAGGGTCAATGGAGAACTATTTGTATGCCAAATCTATATTGATGATATTATATTTGGTTCTACTAACCCTCACTTTAGTGAAAAGTTTGGAAAGCTAATGTCGGAGAAGTTTGAGATGTCGATGATTAGTGAACTCAAATTCTTTCTTGGGTTGCAAATCAAGCAAACTAAGGAAGGTACTTTTTTCTCTTAAACAAAGTACACCAAGGACTTATTCAAGAAGTTCAATATGCAAGAATGCAAAGGTGTGACTACACCCATGCCTACTAGTGGACATCTTGATTTGACCAAAGATGGTGAACCGGTTGATCAAAAGGTTTATCGCTCTATGATTGGTTCATTGTTATATATATGTGCTTCACGTCCCGATATTATGCTAAGTGTGTGCATGTGTGCACGATATCAAGCTGCTCCTAAAGAATGTCATCTTAAGGCCGTGAAAAGGATAGTGAGATACTTAATCCATACACCAAACTTTGGCATTTGGTATCCAAAGAGGGCCTCTTTCGATCTTGTTGGCTACTCCGACTCGGACTATGCCGGTGACAAGGTTGATAGAAAGTCCACTTCGGGTACTTGTCAATTTCTTGGTAGATCTCTTGTATCTTGGTCTTCCAAGAAACAAAACTCGGTATCCTTGTCCACCGCCGAAGCGGAATACATTGCCGCTGGTTCATGTTGTGCTCAATTACTTTGGATGACTCAAACTCTTAAATATTATGGGATATATGTGAAACATGTTCCATTACTTTGTGACAATGAAAGTGCTATCAAGATTGCTCACAATCCCGTCAACATTCTCAAACTAAGCATATTGAAGTTTGTCATCATTTCATTCGAGATCATGTTGCCAAAGGGGACATTAATCTTAAGCATGTTCGCACCGAAAAGCAATTTGTGGATATTTTCACTAAACCACTTGTTGAGAAAGTGTTATGTAGGTTAAGAGGTGAATTGAACATCATTGATGCTTCAAACTTGGAGTAGGAACTCCATTTGATACATGCAAGGCATGAGCCTATGACTAATCCTTGATATTTCTCTTATGATGACTATCTTATGTCTTGGATACATTTGCACCTTGCATGTTATCTAACCCTTGTAGGTACTTAGATGAATCTAAGTCTATGAGATTGTGACTCACTCACATCTTGAGCAATCTCTACATTGCCAAGTCTCTACACAATGGTGGTTGAAGACAAGGAAGCACGAAACCATTCAAACATATCCTTTGACAAGTTTATTATTGAAACTCACGATTGTCATTTTGGATACACAAGTGCTCTTCCTTACAAAAACCAACCCATGTAGGTAGATGAACTAAAATTCCAAAGTGGTGCTCCCAACTCTTGATGAGCTACATCAACCTTGAGCAACCCACATAAGTTCAACTACATGATCACAATCAACACCACCACCCAAGGTATGTTATTCCATCCTAGAGAAGCTTTACTCCAAGTCATGAGTTAAAGCAACTCGACAAGATGAGAATACATCAAGATGCTTAAATGAAAAATGGTAACCCCATTTTGAGCTTAAACGATGAGTATGACCTATGATCAAGTGATCTCACTTGACTCCTAAGTCAATATACTCTAACATAGGTGACTTTGTCGCCGACCAATCCTATATGAAGTTCTCTTTTGTTCTTTTCTGTGCTCTTGCATTTGTCTCATGCATATTTGTTTCCCCTTTCAAAAAAAAATTCATCTAGATTTCTTTTCTTTTCTATTTGTTCTGCATTCCCTGCATCCAATTCATTGCAAATCTTTAAGTTAATTCCTTGAAAATCCTTGTGAGATCTTAATTGTCTAGAGAGCTGAGGTGACAAGTGTTTTCACTATGATGAACTCGGTCACACCGGTCTATTACTTTCGGTCCAACCGAATCCTTTCGGTACAACCGAAACATACAACTCGGTGCCACCGACTTCACTACAGGAAAGACAGCTTGCCACTTGTTTCTGCATTCTTTTTGATCCAGCTCCACTCAATGAATCTTTTCCTCTATCAGCATCACATTCAACTTGCTGCTTTGTTCTGTGACTCAAGGACCAAACCCATCATGACAAAAATCCAGAAGAACCCTTCTTGGAAATTGATGTCAAAGGGGGAGAGAGAGATCACATCGAAGCCTAATCATATCTATAGGGGGAGAGAATACTCAAGGGGAGAAAGAGTAATCTTCAAGGATCCCAGATGCTTGGTGTTCAAGAGGAGAGAAGCTACATGTCTTCAAGAGGGGAAAGACATGTTCATATGTGCTTATTTACATTAGCTCTGTTTATTTTCTTTGAGCTCTGATTTTGCTCTGATTTTCTGTTCCCTATCTTCTCCCAGCATCCCATGCTAGATTCAGAGAGAGCAAGATATCTAAGGGAAGGAAGTCATTAAATTCATTGCACATCTTTACCTTTGGGGACATGTCTATATCCAATGTGGTACTTAGTACTCACTCTATATATCATCCCAGTCTTGGTACTCTTGTGGTTTCTTTTGTTTGCTCTGGCTAGTATGTGTATCTGTGTTATCTAACCTTGTTTACGCAGGTTCATTCCATCCTAAGCCAACTCAAGACCACAAGGTAAGTATATGCATCACAGTCATGTGTATGAGAAATTCTTGCTGATGTACATACTGTTTGCAAGAAGGACTCATGAGCATGAAGGTACATTTCCCATATTCACTTCTTTTGCTCTGATGCATATAGCCAAGATACATGTAACACATTGCTTACTCTGTCATGTTTATGCATTCACATGCTCCTATATTCCATATTTACATGATTGCATACATGTAGGGGGAGCCTATGCATGCTACATGTCTTTCCAAAGCTTTACTTGTTATTCTCTATATCTTTATCTAAAGCTTTGATGTATGTTGTCATCAATTACCAAAAAGTGGGAGATTGAAAGCACAAGTGCTCCCTGGGTGATTTTGGTAATTAATGTCAACACATCTCTTGTTGGACTAACACTTTTACCTAATATGTTTCAGAAAAGTTCAACAATGAAGTGGCATGGACTAGAGGATGTGGAACCCCTTCAAGATGCTAAGGACAAAGGATTGGCTCAAGCTCCAAGCTCTAGACTCTACATTTTCTATTTTAGTGATCTAAGATCACATTGAGTCTATAGGAAAAGCCAATACTATCAAGAGGGGATGAGGTGTTGCTTAATGGCTTGCTTGCTCAAAGTGCTTAGTGATATGCTCCAAAGCCCTCAACTACTTTCTCACATCCATATACAACCTAAACCAAAAGTCAAACTCGGCCCCACCGAATCTTTCTATCCGACGCCACCGAGTTCAAATGTCATAGCCACTGCCCCAAACCCTAGGCAAATCGGTCTCACCGATAGGGATCTCGGTCTCACCGAGATGGGATTGTAATCTCTCTGTATGTATCTATTACCAAAATCGGTCTCACCGAGTTTGCGTAATCGGTCCTACCGAGATTACAATGTAAACTCTCTGTCTCCTTTTCGTAACATTTCAGTATCACCGAAATGATCGAATCGGTCACACCGAGTTTACCTGACTAACTCTCTGGTTAGCTTATTACCAAAATCGGTCTCACCGAGTTTGTGTAATCTGTCTCACCAAGATTACGTTATGCCCTAACCCTAACCAAATCGGTCCTACCGAGTTGCATGTCGGTCCCACCGAAAATCCTAACGGTCACTAGATTTGCTGAATTGGTCCGACCGAGTTTCTCAATTCGGTCCCACCGAGATTGGTAAGTCGTGTGTAATGGTTAGATTTTGTGTGGAGGCTATATATACCCCTTCACCCACTCTTCATTCATGGAGAGAGCCATCAGAACGTGCCTACACTTCCAGCATACATTTTCTGAGAGAGAACCACCTACTCATGTGTTGAGACCAAGATATTCCATTCCTATCATATGAATCTTGATCTCTAGCCTTCCCCAAGTTGCTTTTCACTCAAATCTTCTTTCCACCAAATCCAAATTCTGTGAGAGAGAGTTGAGTGTTGGGGAGACTATCATTTGAAGTACAAGAGCAAGGAGTTCATCATCAACACATCATTTGTTACTTCTTGAAGAGTGGTGTCTCCTAGATTGGCTAGGTGTCACTTGGGAGCCTCCGACAAGATTATGAAGTTGATCTAAGGAGTTTGTAAGGGCAAGAGATTGCCTACTTCGTGAAGATCTACCGCTAGTGAGGCAGGTCCTTCGTGGGCGACGGTCATGGTGGGATAGACAAGGTTGCTTCTTCGTGGACCCTTTGTGGGTGGAGCCCTCCATGCATGCTTGCTTGTTATGTATTGTGATTGTTAAACTTGTGCCAAAACTCCACTTAAACTTAAAGAAGTTAAAAACTGCAACTTTTGGCACTTAGTGTCTAATCACCCCCCTCTAGACACCTCTTCTCGATCCTTTCAATCCGCCGGCCGACGCTTAGTAGTGCCCATAAAAGACCCCTTTCAAAAAGGGAAAGGGTAGCTTTCAGCCGGCGAATCGCTCTCTCGCGTCAACCGCTTCCGCTGTCGTTGGATCCGATTTGATCTGACGGTGCCCGTACAAGCAAACAAATCGCGACATAAACCAAGTTGCAAAGGGCAAACCTCAACACGCCCTGGTGGGGACCGTCTCTCCAACACGTACTGGGTGCCACACATCTTGGTGGGGACTGCACACCATTTTGAGAGCTGCTCACGCGCAACACTATCCTCTCCAGCGCTCCGTCCTTTACCTTCCTCCCTTCACATGCATCTCCGTCCAAACGCCGAGCTCTCCACCCATAGCATCACGCGACCGGACGCGACTGCTGGTGCCGACCTTGTCGCGCTAGCCACAGTCCTCTGGAGCACCACGCGAGCTCTTGTCGCCCTTAGTAGCAACAACAGAGGGATCCGTGAAGCACCGGTTTGCAGCTCCTCGAGATAGCTCGTGTTGTGGATACTAGGGACATACCTAGACCTGGCGCAATATCTGGTGGCCGGCGACGGCATGCGGCCTTAATGGTGTGGTCAACCCGTTGTGCCCCAACGGAGGTCCTTCCCGCAGGTCGGCATCCACGTCCTAATCTCTTTCTCCCAGGGCTCGCGTGAGATGTTTTGTTTTTGCAACAAAGAGCATGTTGTAATTGTAACAAGGTTCTTATTGCAAAAAGACCATAAGCATGGTAACTTCACAGAATCGACAGAAATTCACTTGAAGTGGTTAGAACACGACTATAAAATTTCAAATAAATAAATTTTGAGGGGTCAAAAATATTATCGTCTGTCTGTATCTATATCTATACTACTATTAAAAGAGCAAACATGAACTTCACTAAAACCACCCAAACAAATGTACACGGGACAATTAGAACCCTCAGATCTAATCCAATTAGTCAAATCTAAGAGTCCATAGTAATTCGATGGTGTGCCAGCCAATCAAACGATTCAGATTCGATGTTCTGCCAGGGCAGACGACGATCGATCTGACCGGGCCGGATTGATCACCCCAACAAACCGCTAATCCCGCGCAGCAATCCCTCGTCTCACGCCCACGCACGCCGCATCTTCCCCACTAATTCCGCCGGTTATGCAGGCGAATATGCGGCCATCAGATCCCGTCCCTGGATGTCACCGCCCCACGCCGTTGGCACGGGCTCCCCATCCCGTCGCTGGATGGAGGGTGCCGCTGGAGGCGGCCGTGCCAACGACGAGCGTAGGACGCGGGCGGACCTCCCTCACCCTGCCTTGCCGCCCCTCCGCCCCGCCGCCTCGGCACCTTCCGTACCAGGCCAGGACCGGAGCCGAGAATGAGGCGTCCGCACGCGACCATCTCTCCCTTCGAGCGCCTTCGACGCGCCCCCGACTATTGCCGCCAACTTCACTGGAAGCTTCACGATGATCCAGGTAATCACCAAACAAACCATTGTCTGCTCATGATTTCAGAAGAGAAGCGGGGGAGTGTATTCATGTGATGAGTAAGAAGATAAACTTGTGTGGTTCAGTCACCGGATCAACTGTTAGATGCCCAGAAGGTAGTGTTAGTGTGTTACTACACCTGAAATTACAACTCAGCTAGCAGCTTCCTTCACAGTGAGCAGGAGATGCTCACCACCGAGGCTGGGTTCAGAAATACAGATAGGTAGGTAGATGGACGAGAATGAGATACCTTTTTCCTTTTTCTCTTGTTTATCTAGATCGGCCGATCACCAAGGCATGTAGCTGTTTGTAATTTATATTGGAAGTGCAAGCATTCTCACATAGATAATAGAAAATGGTGGTAATCCGCTCAGGGAGTGATTCTCTCTAATTCATGGGAGCACCCACAGGGCTGTAATCGCCGTGAAGATTCAGCAGTTCTCTCTCACTAATTCAGGGCGCGTCGAAGGCACCGCGACGGTGGGAGTCACTATACGGATATCAGGCCAGTTGCATTATTTCTTGCCTGATATTTTTATTTATTGTTGCAGACTGGGGTAGGATGCCGAAGATGTAGAGGTTGTTGCTCCAGTGACGCTGGAGCCCATTCAAAGGAAGAGAATATGCGCGTTTTTCCTCCTAACCATTTGAGTAGTGTTCTGTGCAATTTATGCACATTTTGAAAATTTAGTTATAGACGTTGAATTTATCTCCAATCCTCTATTGTGCCGTATATTCTACAATCTTTCATATTTTAGCATGAATTTTTTAAAATGTGTGTTAGAAAGCTTGTATATCATACATACATGTGCTATTTTCTTTTGATTATCTCTTTCAGACTGTTCGGGCTTTCTAGATCATAATAATTTGTTCTTAATAGCTCATTGGGTCTTAGAGAATTCAGAATAAGTTCTTACAACAATCGTTACTGGATAAATCATCTATGATACCATGCTTGCACCCTTATTTGCAGCTGTATTTCAGTTTTTTGGCACAATAAGGTTAGTTTGTTTTTTCTGCTTTTTGGTTAGCATTGATGATAATTTGAACCGGTCAGACGGGGAAAGATATGCCCATTATACAAGTGCATCTTGATTCAGTTTGAGGAGAAAGAGTAGTTAATTCAGCTTGTGGCATGTGTCCACACTTGTTAACCAATTAACCCTTTTCCATTTGTGTCTTAAAACTACTTTTGTTAACACTGCCAACCTAACAGAGGATCTACTTTTGCTAATAGTGGTCAAATAAAAGAGGATCCAGAGTTCCAGACTGTGTGTTGTACAGAATTATTCTTTGCCAACAATAGCTTTGCTAAGTTTCTCTTGCCTCTCGGTGTTACTACAGGGATTTAGAAACACAAGGAATGATTAACGATGAAAGAACCACAGATAGATCTGTGATTTCTCCTTGGCCAATAATTCAACTGCATGTTTTAGGAACCACAAATAGCTTTGGGTATTTTCTTTGTACGCATTAATAATTTAATATTATATATTGAGAACTGAAATAAATATTTTACTTCATATTTATTTAAAACTTTTCGTATTAATAGTGCAATGCATAGATTTATTTTTCTATGTTTTTATGTTTATTTCCCACTAGACTGAGAATATTGATTATACTAGACAAGTAGTCATTGTTGCTTTGATTCAGAATGAGAAACATTAATTTTTCTGAATCATTGGTACAATTAGTTCACACCGAACTATTCAAAGGTACTGTACCTCATGTTGGTGAAGATGGCAGATTTCAAACATGGCGGCGAACAAAGGTTTATATTGCAGGCGCCTCTGATTTCTTAAGTTCTTAACAATTTAATGATCGCTCGCTACTATTCTCATCATTATTATAGATAAGAATGCCAGGCCCTTCAGTTTTCTACTACCTTGACGGTAATTGAGATGACAAGGAAATACACGGGGAAGCAGATAACTTGGATCATACAATGTCACAAATTGTGTTGGCCAATGTACTTTGCGGCTCAGACAAGGACCTTTATATGCACAGCACAATTTTGTGACAGTAGTCTTTCTAAGCGAAATGACCCTATGAACATACTTATCATTAGTTGTTTCCTCATAGTGGGAACTTTCTATCCAGCTAAACTGGAGCATCAGGTAGCTATCACACACATCCTTTTGAGAACAAGAACACATTTATTTATATGTTTGTCTTGTTTTCTGTTTGTGCTTGCAGGAAAACAGTCTAGCTACTAGAGATTTGAGCTGAAGCACAAGCCTTTCCTCTTGGAATATGATTTAGAACCCAAGGGTGGAGTTCCTATCATCAACGCTAGCTGTACATTCAAATGCATATGCTTGTGTGCTCTGCTCTCTAAACACCCTAAAGATAACAGATGTTATTTTGTACTCTTAACAGGTCTCCCATATGGTAATTGTCTTTATAAAGCACCCTATGATATTTCTAGAAAGTAAGGTCATGTAGGAAAATGGAGCGCTCCATCTTTGGTTATTCTCTACTCAGGTGTTTATTGCAGTGTTGTCCTTTTTTGTCTTTCAGTAAAGTGCAAATTGGTACCTCTAAAAGAAGCTCCTTTTTGTGAAAATTGTTATTTCCTTATGGTGACCATTTCCATACGAACTATTATTGTTTGCTTGCCGTTTTTCTGTTGCATCATGCCCATTCCACAACCTTTATATCGAATCCTGAAGGTAGTTGAATTCATGCTATTTTATTATGACTTTAATGCCTTACTATGCATTTCATCTTCTGATGGTAGATTTTTTTGCGCTTGAACTATTTAATAAGCTGTTCAAGCCTTCTGAATTTACTTCATTTTAATAAGTTGTATGCGGCGATTTAACTGTCTATGCCCCTCAGGTTTGAGAAGAAGCACATCCCATTACTATTACATGGCAAAAGCGGCTGCATGGCAAGGAGAAAGTCGCAACTCCGCCATGGACTTATGTGGCGATGGGAGTTGAGAGATGGCAATGCATGCTGGTAGTGCTATAAGGCAACGCCAGAGTTTGTGACATTGCCAGGTGCTGGTATGTTTCTACCATTGGCCTTTGTAGATCCCTTTAGTGAAAGGGCCGTGGTTATCAGAATAGAATGCACGTGCAAATTTGGTAGAGACGCGCATTGCATGTGCACATTTACTAGTTCCATAAGCATTGTAACTTTTCCCCCGTTGGCTACATTAATAGTCCCCTCGATCGGATCTGCGCCGTCGACCTGCCATGTCGGTTCAATCGACAGCCCAGAGCCCCCTCTGCTATCACGTAATAAGTTCACATAAAAAAACATCAATCGCATCAGATCGCGACCACCGACCAAAACCCTAGCCATCATGGCAACGGAGACGGAGCCCGCCGCGCTGCCGCGCCCCCTCCTCGGCCCTCCGGTCATCCGCGGCGCGCGCCGGTCGCCTGGCTCCGCCGGGCCGCACTCGCACCCCTCCGTCGGCGTCCTCGACACGGCCGTCGACGCGCCGTCCGCCGCGGAGATCAAGGCGGAGCTCGAGCCGCGGAGGGCGCTCACGGAGAACTGCTCCGCCACGTACGCTAACTCGGGCAGCCCCTGCCTCGACTTCTTCTTCCAGGTGGTGCCCGACACGCCGCCCGAGCGCGTGCGCGGCCTGCTCGCCGCCGCCTGGGCGCACGACGCGCTCACGGCGCTCAAGCTCGCCTGCAACCTGCGCGGCGTCCGGGGCACCGGCAAGTCGGACAAGGAGGGCTTCTACGCCGCCGCGCTCTGGCTGCACCAGAACCACCCTCGGACGCTCGCCTGCAACGTCGCCGCGCTCGCCGAGTTCGGCTACCTCAAGGACTTGCCCGAGCTGCTCTTCCGCCTCATCCACGGCCCCGACGTGCGCAAGCTCGCCAGGGAGAGCGCGGCCGCCGAGAAGGCGGGCAGGAAGGAGAAGGACCTCGGCAAGCCTAGGCTGGCCGACCGCAAGCAAGCCCGCGTGCTGGCCCCTGTGCCGCCAAAGCCCATGTTCGGCGCCTACCTCTCCGCCGCCCTCTCCAGGTCCGGCAAGGGCAAACCCATGGAGGTGGAGGCCGACCCTGTCCCGGTCCAGCAGCCGGCTGAGCAGAAGCCGAAGGTGGACCAGAAGAAGACGGCGGCAACTAAGCGGCGGCCGTCGAAGAAGGTCCGCAAGGTGGCCAAGCTTGCCGTGAAATCGCTGGAGACGTACTACGGCGACCGTGCTTACCGCTTCCTGTTCGACGCTGTCGCCGACTTCTTCGCCGCCCTCCTTGCGACGGACCTCGAGCAGCTGGCCCTCGACGGCAAGAAGAGGAAGATCGGGCTCGCCGCCAAGTGGTGCCCCACGCCTGGCTCGTCGTTCGACCGCACCACGCTGCTCTGCGAGGCCATCGCACGCCGCCTCTTCCCGCGCGACTCGGACCCCGAGTACGCCCAGCTCTCCGACGAGCACTACACGTACCAAACCCTCCACCGCCTCCGCCGCGAGGTGCTCGTGCGGCTGCGCAAGGTCCTGGAGCTCCCTGAAGTGTACATGAGCGCGCAGCGGTGGTCGGAGCTGCCCTACACCCGCGTGGCCTCGGTGGCCATGAGGCGCTACAAGGTCCTCTTCAAGAAGCACGACGAGGAGCGCTTCGACAAGTACCTGGAGGACGTGGAGGCCGACAAGGCCAAGATCTCGGCCGGGGCGCTGCTGCCCCACGAGATCGCGGCGGCCGCCTACCGTGGCGAGGAGGACGAAGTGTCGGAGCTGCAGTGGCGCCGCATGGTGGACGACCTCCGCTCCAAGGGGTCGTTGTGCAATTGCATCTCAGTCTGCGACGTGTCCGGCAGCATGACCGGCACTCCCATGGAGGTGTGCATCGCGCTCGGCGTGCTCACGTCGGAGCTCAGCGAGGAGCCGTGGGCGGGCAAGGTGATCACCTTCAGCGAGAGGCCTGAGCTCCAGCTCATCACCGGCAACACCCTTCGTGAGAAGATGAGGTTCGTGCAGCGTATGGACTGGGACATGAACACCAACTTCCAGGCAGTGTTCGACCAGATCCTCCGCACGGCGGTGGAAGCCCGGCTGGTGCCGGAGAAGATGATCAGGACTGTGTTTGTGTACAGCGACATGGAGTTCGACCAGGCGTCGGGGTACGAGGACGACGACGACGATGACTACTCTGAGGACGAGGAGGAGGAGGAGGTGCAGCGGTCGTGGGGCACAGACTATGAAGTGATCTGCCAGAAGTTTAGGGACGCCGGGTACGGGGACGTGGTGCCGCAAATCATCTTCTGGAACCTGCGGGACTCTAAATCGACGCCGGTGACGGCGACGCAGCCTGGGGTTGCCATGGTGAGCGGCTTCTCCAAGAACTTCCTCAAGATCTTCCTGAAGAAGGACGGCGTGGTCAACCCCGAGGCCATTATGATGGAGGCCATCTCCGGCGACGAGTACCAGAAGCTGGCTGTGTTCGACTAGATCGATCGTCAAATTTGCTCGCCTCTGTTTGCAAGGTATTTCTCGCCCTAACGTGCTACCAAATGCACGGCCTCGCCAGGCAGGGCAAATTAAGGAGTACGCTAGGTGTGTTTGATTTTTAGAATTGTGGTGAACAGCCAGTTCGTTGACTTTGATCATCTGCAGGATTCAAAACCAAATCGTGCCTGAAAGTTTGTTCTGGAACATGCTGCGCTTGAGTTGGTTATCATTCTTGGGTAAATTTATCCCATCGACCAATGAATCATCCCTTGGAGTGCATGAATCCAATGGATTTCTAAACTCCGAACAGCATGCTGTCGTGGAGTTTGATCAGGGTGCTATGTGAATCCATACCACAACCATCCTTGTAATTGAATGGATTTCTGAATTCAAAAAGGAAGGCAAAAAAAATTCAGTTTTACGGAAAAGATGTTTTTTTCTTAAGGGAGCCATTCGAGTTGAGCAACTCCAACACCTCCCCGCTCCATAACGAAACCACTCCCTCTTTAGTGATCCATAACGAAATCACTCCCTCTTTAGATATTTCCGGTCCTTAATCCACGGTGAAAAATCACAAAAAATCTGCAGCCCCTGCAACTTCTCGGCATTGCGTTGTCAAATTCCATCCGAACCTTTCACACTGAGCTTGACAGCCACGTAAGTTCCAGCCAAAAACGAGCGCAAGTTCACAACCCTCGGTAAGTCAGGAATGATAAAAACAAGCCCACAAACCTCGGTAACTAAGCCGGGCTCCGATGAACCTTTTGCCCGTTTTAAACGACACGATCGAGCAACTACGCGGAAGGCTTCAATGGGGGAAGGGAAAAGATCGAATTGGGAATCCACGGAGACCACTGCCATGGAACGCTACTTCTCCACGGACGTGCTGGTGGACATCCTGCAGCGGCTCCCGCCGAGCAGCCGCCGCAGGGCGCGCCTCGTCTGCCAGGTCTGGCGCGACGTCGTCGACGAGCGCACCACGGAGATGCAGAGCCGCGCGAAGCCCCTCCTCTGGCACACAGGCAACGCCGTCGCCTACGTCGTCGACGACCCGTCCTCGGCGCGGAGCTGCAGGCAGCTGTGGAGGAGCGCCGCGAAAGGCCGCAACAGCGAAGCGGTGCAGCTTGTCGGCACGTGCAACGGCCTGCTCTGCCTGTGCGACGACGAGGAGCGCGCCGGCGGCGCCCTCACGGTCGTCAACCCGGCCACCGGCGCGAAGCTGCCCATCCCGCCGCTGCCGTGCGCCGGGCCGCTCGTCGGGCGCCAGACCACGGAGAAGTGGAGCAAGGAGGAGGCATGGCACGAGGCGTACTGCTTCGCGTACCACCCCACGACGGGGAAGCACAAGGTGGTGCACGTCCCGTGCAGCTACGAACGGGTCTGCGAGTTCCGTGGGCACGCCTCGGCCCAAGCATGGGTTCTGGAGGAAGAAGGGCAGAGATGGAGTCGCCGGTACATCCTCGAGCAGCGTGTCCCACTGCCGCACTTTGCATACGCCGGCGAGTGCATCCTCACGGTGCGCAACGGGGCGTCGTTTTACGCGCACCGCCGGAAAGATGCGGCGTCTTCGGGCAGGAGGCTGCGTCGTGACGAAGACAATGGCGTGGTGCGCGTCGGTCACGAGGATGAGGGGAGGCTTGTCGTGAACATGGGGGGCTACGTCGGAGACTACTACCGGACGTTTGCCTACGCCAAGACGATGGAGCCACTACAAATTGGTTAAATGTTTTTCTTTTAAAGGATACTCCCTTCCTCAAGTTTGTCCCTCAAATGGATGTATCTAGCACCACGATTAGTGCTAGATAGATCCATTTAAGAGAGTACAATTGGTTAAATGGTGAATCAATGTCTAATAGGGAATTTTTGTTTTTGTCTGCTCGCTGCTTAATCTGCCGTCAGGACTGATTCTGTTTTCTGATAAAGGAAAGGGTGAGTGTCTCGACCAACTTGATTTTGTTTTGGGGGCTGCTACAAATCAGCCGGATGATTCTTAGAGGAATCATACGCCTGCTTAGCCGTCCGATCAGCATGCTGGGATCGTTGGATCATAGCAGGCTGCGCAAGCACGACAGGTTCAACACCGCCGTATTGCAGTCCCACATGGAGTGCCAACGCAGCATCGTCGACGTTCGGTGAGCTCCATTGCAACCCAGCAGAGCTCCAACGGAGCACCAATGCTTCGGCGAAGCTCCATTGCAACTCCGTCCGAGCTTCATTGCAGCCCCGGCCGAGCTTCAACGTAGCACCGACGCTCCGGCGAAGCTCCATTGCAACTCCGGCTGAGCTCCATTGCAGCCCCGGCGAAGTTTCCATGACCCTTCCCCGGTGCTTCACTGCAGCTCCGGCACGCTTCATTCCAGCGTCGCTTCATTGTAGGCGCGGGCCGGTGGCTATTGACCGAGAGAGCGCTCCAATGCAGCTCCGACGCCGGTGACTTGCAACATCAGCAACGCCTCCTCGAGGTTGCCTCGCAGCACTTTGGCCATGGACGCGTTGCTGCATCGCTGAACAGACGACATCGATGAGCCCCCGCCGTGCATCGCCAGCAGCTGCAGCCTCCCCTGAATGTTGTGCTGCCCCTCGGGGTTGCAGCACCCCAGCGGTGGGGCGCGGGCCTGTAGTAGCCCGCTGGCTCCGTTGCTCTTCACAACACTATGACGGCGCGACGGGCGACACTACAAAAAAAAGACACATCCGTGACATTTTGAGCCGAACGAATTTTTTTTCTGTCATACATATGACACTTCTATGACGATAATTGTGACAAAACCCGGTATCATCATAGATGTGGTGGGCTCCTACTTCTATGACAAAAAATCATGACAGTAAATGGGCTTTTCGTCCTGGGCGGGCCGGAGACGCAGCTGCATGACATTCTTTTTGCTGTCCATGACGGAAAAAACCGTGGTAGAAGCGATGGGGAGGAAAATTTCGGGGAGTTGCCGGTTACGGTGGGAGGTCGGGAGCCGAGCGATGCGCGTTTCTCTAGTACACGTACGCGCGTGTGTGCGAGGCGTTGGCTCTAACTGAACCCGAGCGAGGCGTTGGGCTCTAACTGAACCCGAGCGATTGCACTGCAGGCTACGCGTTACTGAACCCGAGCGATCGATTGATGGCTGTTAACTGAACTTGATGGTGCGATTCCTTCGCTACTGCTGCTAACTGAAGCCGATCGAT